>NC_041028.1:462500-762500 GCF_900634625.1 Parambassis ranga | reverse complement strand
CTGCAGTTCACCTCACAGCCAGCAGGTGTCACTATAGAACATATTTGTCGTCCTGTAGGTGAGCATCCTCAGCAGGCTGAGCACGGAGAACGCTGATGAGTTCAACTTCGTCCGCTCGTACGAGTGTTTCCAGCACAAGAACCACACGTGCCTTGTGTTTGAGATGCTGGAGCAGAACCTTTACGACTTCCTGAAGCACAGCAAGTTCAGCCCGCTGCTGCTCAAGTGCATCAGGCCCATCCTGCAGCAGGTCGCCACTGCGCTGATGAAGCTGAAAAGCCTCGGGCTGATCCATGCCGACCTGAAGCCTGAGAACATCATGCTCGTGGACCCGCTGAGGCAGCCCTACAGGGTGAAAGTCATCGACTTCGGCTCCGCGAGCCACGTGTCCAAAGCTGTCTGCTCCACCTACCTGCAGTCCCGATATTACAGGTGAGGGTTTTGATTTTAACCTTGGAGTTATGAGCCTGCTGCGGCTGAGCGTGAATGACCTGCTGTGATCTTTTGTTGCAGAGCTCCAGAGATCATTCTGGGCCTTCCTTTCTGTGAGGCCATCGACATGTGGTCTCTGGGATGTGTCATAGCTGAGCTGTTCTTGGGATGGCCTCTCTATCCCGGTGCCTCCGAGTATGATCAGGTCCTCTGCAGCACTCGCACACTTTTCTTTCTGTTCGCAACAGCTAGCAGCTAGCTTAGCACTTGAAAAAGAGAGAGATAGCATCTGTCTAAAGTATGAAAATGAGTCAGTATGGCTCCATCATTCTTCATGAATGTACCCATGCTGCTCCCTCTGTGATAAATCAAAATGTCTGCCATGGACAGTGAAAAGCTTCAGATCAGCTCCTGAAGGCTGTTCAGCTTCACATTAATCCAGCAGCTCTGTTTGCTTGTCTGACTGTTTCCTGTGTCCCCTCAGATCCGTTACATCTCTCAGACGCAGGGCCTCCCGGCGGAGTACCTGCTGAGTGCAGGAACGAAGACCAGCCGCTTCTTCAACAGAGGGCCCGACTCCAGCTACCCGCTCTGGAGACTCAAAGTAAGTGTGTGACAGACAAACTGTTATTGCATGTAACACATGTGCAGTGCACTCACTGAAGCTGCTCTCTCCACAGACACCTGCAGAGCACGAGGCCGAGATGGGCATCAAGTCAAAGGAGGCCAGAAAATACATTTTCAACTGTCTGGATGATATGATGCAGGTGAGGAGGAGGAGGCGGAGGAGGAGGAGGCGGCGGCTTCATTCCTCGCTCTGAGGGGGTTAAACGTGGACAGTGTGATCAGCTCTGACTCACTGCAGGTGAACATGACCAACCTGGAGGGCACAGACATCCTGGCAGAGAAGGCCGACAGGCGTGAGTTCATAGACCTGCTGAAGAAGATGCTGACGCTGGACGCAGACAAACGCATCACGCCCATGAAGACCCTGAACCACCCGTTTGTCACCATGACTCACCTGCTGCACTTCCCCCACAGCTCGCAGTAAGAACCAGCGTCCAGCAGAGGGAGTTTAGGATCTGTCTTGTGTTGATGGTGGCTGAAGCTTGTTGTTTATGTTTGACAGTGTGAAGTCCTGCTTCCAGAACATGGACATATGCAAACGCAGATGTAGCGCTTTTGAGAATGGGAAGAACATGTTCGCGAGCAACAACACCCCGAGTGCAGCCGCCAACCTCACCGTCACATTCAGCAGCCAGCTGAACCAGCACAACCAGGTGAGCCTCTCTGACCCTCACTGATCCACATCGTGTTCATTTCACTTTAGCACTTTACTTACTTTATTTTTGTATTTAAATCTTTAAAGGTCGGGTAGGAGATTTCATTCTGATGCACTTTTTGTTAAATTAGTGTAACTTCTCTTTACAATCCGATATCAACCGATTAGTTTGGCAGTTTCTCATTAAAACGAAGAATATGAATCATCTGAAGCTATAAAACATAAAAACATCATCAATCCTCCGGGTGGACCCTGTAGGAGTATTGGCTGGTTGTCACTCTCTTCCTGCTCTGTGCACCAGAGAGGTACGTGCATGATGGCCGAAGTCACAGACCGCAGCTCGTCTTCAGGTGATGCGTCCATGTGATTGGAGGCGTGGCTTCAGGGTGAGCTCCGAGAGAAAGGGGCGTGTGTTTACTTTGAAATCTGGCTGACTCTCACTGAGTTTTAAAACCTCCTCCCCTACCTTTAAAATAAAAATTCAATCAATAAGATAATTCCGGTTTATTCCTGACTATCTTTGGGACCCTCAAGCTCCCTGCAGCTCTGCAAAAATAATGTGACATGTCCCGAAATGTCTTATTTTCTGACGTCAGAATAACAAACATTTAAAATGATTGAAAAATCAAGTCTGTCGTTAAGCTGTGTGGTGCTCATATGTCTTAATTAGAGCTGCCACAAACAACTATTTTGATAACCAAATAGTCACCGATTATTTTTGTGATTATTCGAGTAATTGGATCACACGTAAATGTCGTGTGTGTGTCCGCTCACCCATTCCCACATGTACGTGAAACACACCAAATCTAAACACTTGCTCCACACCAGCCAGGTGGTGCATCAAACACCACGAGCCAGAGAAGCGTTCTTTGCTGCATGCCGTGCAATGACGTCACTAACCAGTCATCGACTACTAAATTAGTTGTCGAGGCATTTTGCCCTCAAATATAACTCGAGTACTCGACTAATCGTTGCAGCCCTAGTGTTAATATTTGCTAGTTTTATGCAGAGGAGATGTGAAGCTGAAGAGGTGTCCTCCTACTGCCTTCCTTTTGTTGTCCTCTGTGTGTTGTGTCTTCCAGATGGCCTCCACAGGTGGTCAGTCTCTGTCCCTCAGCAGTAACGTTCCTCTGCTGAACTACCAGCCGGGCCTGTACCAACAGGCCACCATCAACATCCCCGGTCTGACCCAGCAGGGCGTTCCTCTGCAGACCAGACCCACGCAGCTCTGCACCCAGACCGAGCCCTTCCAGCAAACGCTCATCGTTTGCCCTCCGACCATCCAGGGTGAGAGCGACAAACAGGATTCTGTCAGCAGCTGCATGAACGTGAACTCACACCTGGTTCAACCGTCTTTTTCCTGAACAGGTCTTCAGACCTCCAGTAAAGCGTCCGGTTACCCCGTGCGAATGGACAACCAGGTTCCGTTAGTTCCTCAGAACCAGTCCTCCCAGTCTCTCCACATCCAGCCCAGCATGCTGACACAGGTAGGACCCACTGCATGGTGCGACTGATCCGAAGCAAAACCTCCCTGCAGCTCTAAATGAGTCCACATGAAGAAAAACTTCCACCTTTCTTCCTGACATGTTTCTGTTCTGCAGCAGGGCTCACAGTTTCTTCTTGGGTTAAAAAAAGCAGTGGTGGAAAGTAACTGAGTATTTGTACTTAGTTACTGTGCTTAAGTAAAAATAACAGCTCATCCTTTCTCCTCTGACTCCATGCTGCAGCTGTCCCCTGTCCTTTCTCCTCCACTACATGTCTCCAGTGTCTGTAGTTCCTTGTTCCATGTGATGAACACAGTGTGGACTGATGTGAGGTCAGACTCTGCATGGAGCTGGTGTCACACTGCAGCTGTGTTTCTATAATGAGCCTCAGTCATGATGCCGGTGCTCTGGCTCAGTGAGCTAACTAGTTAGCTGCTGTCTGCTAACACAGGTCCATCCATGAATGATGAACATGAATCATCACATGAATCTACAGCAGGAACACTGACACAGTAAACATGCTGAATGCCTGTTTGTTATCAGCAGCCTCTCTGTTCACTTGATGCCCACAGCCTGCCTCATGACACACAGACCTGTCCACAGCTGCTTCTGGACTGAACATGGACATTAACTACACATGCTCCATTTTACTTTGATTATTTTAACCTGTTCACATCCTTTGGAAATCAATCATAAATATTCAGTGTGTGAGTACTTTTACTTTGAATACTTTAAGTACATTTAAAAGTACTTAAGACTTTTACTTAAGTAGGATTGTTGATGCAGCACTTCTACTTTTACTGAGTATATAATTTGCTGGGTATTTGTACTTTTACTTGCTGCTGCTGCCTCCATCTGATGTGTCAGCCTTTCTAAAAAGCCTGTGTTCAGTCTGGAATTATGGGCAAAAATGGACAGATCCTAGACTTACCTGTTTTTGTCTGGACTTGGTCTCACACCTCCTCCCAGGCCTTCTTTGACCCCCTGCTGGTAGCCAGTCTGTATGCCTCACATTTATGCCCAGTCCAGCTGCCAGCTGGCTGTCCGGGTGGAAACCTTGGCCACTCACTGCAGCAGCATTCCTCCATGCTGGTAAAGAACCATCATCACAAATGAGAAACCTCTGAAGTCTTGACTTTCCTTCTTCTGTCCGTCTGTGATGTGTCTCAGCACAGCTCTCCCTTCCGCTTTAGTTTACAGCAGGTTTTCTTTGCAGTCCTATGAGGTAAACTAAAGGGACCTCAGACCGTGAGTCAGCTCAGACTAACACGTTCCTTTCAGTTCCAGGTTGGCTGGAGCCTCTCTGTTGTTCTCACTGCAGGACTGGCAGGAATGCTCGGCATCCAAACCTCAGTGAAATGTCTTTTTTAGCTGTGAATGTCTGTCTGCATGTGCTTCACACTCTAAAACATGGCTGTTCTCTTTGAATATAAGGTGTGTGACGCCTGTTTTTTTGCAGTGTCATGTTACATGTGTCTTGTGTGCACACAGCAGGGCTGGCCGGCTGGAACTCAGCAGATCCTCATCCCTTCCACGTGGCAGCAGATGCCCGGCATGGCCATCCACAACCCCGGGCAGACTGTGGTGCCCGACGCGCCCATGGGTGGAGCCCCGATCTCAGACAGTCAGCAGGCCTCAGGATGGAGGTGGGTTTTAGTCTGAAAGGGACTTGTGTGAAACGGCAGTGAATGTCGGTCGCTCACCTCGACTCCTTTTTCTCAGGGGTCGTCATGGCAACCAGTACGATGGCCAGCAGGACTCCGGTGCCGGTCGCCATGCTGCGTCCCAGAACCACAGCTCGGCGGCGGCTCACTCGAGAGCCCAACAGGGCAAGAGGTCGAAGGCTCGACACGCTGAGAGCAGGGCCAGGTATCCGCTCCTTTCGGTTCCGTGTGCAGCCTCAGATAGTTGCTTTATATTTGCAATGAGACTGAGTGTCATGGATCTTGGTCTCCAGGCCGGTGTCATCGGTGCACTCTGCCTCCACTGTGGTGTACAGCACGTCTTTGGCTGGTGACCAGTCTCAGCCCATTGTCATCTCCGACACGCCGAGTCCAGCTGTCAGCATCATCACCATCCACAGCGACTCCGAAGACGAGGATGAGACCAAATTCCCCGCTGCCTGGTGAGCTCAGTCCTGACAAACATGTCATGTAATGTTTCTGTGCGATCAGATGTTCTTATTCTCTCCTGCAGCTCTGGAACGAGTCAGAGGACCAACGTCATCAGCTGCGTGACCGTGCATGACTCCCATGACTCTGACTCGTCCACCAGCAGCCCCCTGAGCCCCAAACCCTCCTCCCAGCCCTCTAAGTCTCTGGCCATCATCATGCCCTCTGTGAAGAGCCAGCCCGGGGAGAGCACAACCCACAAAGCTCCAGCAGCTCCAGGTTTGACCCACACTCGCATTCAGTCCAGCTGTTAAGATTAAATGAAAGAAACGTTGCATTCACAGCATCCCTGGCTGGTTCTGTCCCGGTAGATCAAGCTACGAGTGGCTCTGGAAAGTCCAAGAAGACATCTTCTCAGGCGTCGAATCGAACAGGAGACTCCACCACCAACCGACATCAGCGGACCAGCAGATCTCAGCCTCTCAACCTGAGCCAGGTAAAAACCTTCAAACGGAGCAGCGTCTGTTCCAAAGTCACACACTGACACTGCACCTTCACCACTCGCTCTGCTCTTGCAGGTTCAGCAGTCTGTGATGCCATCTACCCACGAGCAAACAGGAAGCAGCAGCATGCTGAGGCGCCAGCCCACGTACCCGCCCCCCGTTTCCTCCCACTCGTCCTACCGCCTCCACGAGAGCACCCTCTTCAGCTCAACCCCAAACCTGTACGCCTACCCGGCCTCTGCTGCCCTGGCCTCCGTCTCTCAGGCTGTGGACCAGATGCAGGGCGGCTCTTCCCGCCACAGCAGGGCGAGCGGTGCCTACTCCTCCCTGGCGCTACTCCAGAAGAACGGCAGCTTAACTCTAGGAGGGTCTGCCCCGGGACAGTACTGCAGCCACCAACAGCAGCAGCAGCAGCAGCAGCCGCCGCCGTTCCAGAGGTCAACTGCTGCTTACCAGCGAAAACTCAACCAGTACCCCTTCCTGTAAACACCAAACAGAGAGACTGAGAGGCGAGCACAAGCTCTTCACTAACATTTTACTTTGTTTTACCGCTCAGTTCCAGAATGGCTTCATCTTTTAATTGAATGATTTTAGTCATTATTTGTTGAAACTGGATCATAACTGTCATGCTGCTCTATTATTATGATTATTATGATTATTATTATTATTATTATGTCTGAATCATCAAATAGTTTGAAAGGAGGCTTTGGCTTACACAGAATCGCCTTACTTGCTTTGGCCAATCTCATTTATTTTAAATCTGCACATTGTGATATGTTAGATTAATATTTTAATTTATGAATGTGTTGTGTGTGTGTGTGTTTTATCTGTACTATGAAAACAAATGGAGAACAAAAACTATGTACTGTATAATGACGTGTCTCTGTGTAACTCATACTGTTTAAGTACTGGCCATAAACTTCATGATATTTATATGTTCAGTGTGTTTACTGACACTTCTTCTTTTCTTTACAGTTTGGATGTTACTGTTCAGGCTGCATGTGTCTCACATGGAGTAGCTTTCAGGAGAAGTTTATAAATGGAGTAGTCGTGTTAATTTGTACGACAAAAAAAATAATATTGGGAATTTTTTGTCTTGTGAAGTGACGTCTGTAAAGTAAGAAAATATCTGATTGGGTATCAAAACCGTTTAGAAGAAAATCCACAGTACTGCATTCGAATTGTGAATGATCCAATCTGACATACATGATTTATGAAAAATATAAATCGATGTTGAGTATGTTACTGCTTCTGAGCAAATCATTGGTTTGGTGAAATGATGGTTGTTTTTACAATCCTGCTGTGTTTGTGAAGTGCTACATTACATAGAACACACAATGGACCTTAACCCGTATATACGCAATAAAGTCTTCTCAAAACAGAACCTGGAACCCAGTGATGATTTCAACTTAGTTGTTTTTGTTTTTTTATTCCATCAAATGAAAACAATTCAGCTGCATTTTATTTAATATTTTTAATGCAAGTTTAATTATTAAAATAAATAAATAAGTATAATTGTGCCAAATCAGCTATTAGCTTTGTTTTTTAAAAATATATATATATATATATATAAATATACCGTTTGTTGTACTGAACTACTGTCATACCAGAGAACAGGTGCAGCACACACCCTGTATCCATGGTAACACGTTACTTCCGGTTTCTCTAAAGCTGTCCTCCATATTCCAAAAACATTTTAGTTACAATTATTGCATAAAAACAGTAAAATATATTCAAAAGACTTAATGTTATGACCTTAGGTGTGTTTTTTTTTTTATTTCGTTTCGTATTATTTAAGGCACCTGACTCCTCCTCCTCCAGCTGCCGCCGTCATCAGACTGACGCCATGTTAGCATGCTAACACGCTATGTTAGCTTTTAGCTAGTGTTTCCCAAGCAGTCGCTGGAGGTGTTTCACAGACAAGGAAGTCCGTTTAAAAGACTTTACTCGGGAAACCAAAAATCCACAATGCTGAAGATTATTACAACTTCATGGTCATAAAGGAAACAAGTCTACAGACGGGTAAGAAGGATTTTAAGCCTGTTTTTGTCATGTTGCGACTGCCGGTGTTTTGTACGAGTGGCCCGCCATTTTTGTTTTAGATTAGAGAACAGGTTCAATTAATTAAGCAAATCTAGGGTAATCAATTGTTTAGTGGACTTGTTATTATCTGTTAGCAGAGCATTCCTGTCTTATCTGTGTGTGCTTTTAGCGACACACAGAAGTCTGTCACCTGCTAGCATCAGTGTTGTTGTTACCTGAGGCAGGTTCAATTATTTTACATATTTTCTGCTTTCCACTTAATAAACCCAAGCACTCTTTAGATGATAGAAATATTTATTGTTTGCCGGTATATTTGCAGTACATTTTTTTAAAAGCTGTCACATTCAGTTATCATAAATCTTATTTTTTTACAGTCGGACTGTAGCAGGATGCCAACACTCCACAGGTTACTGAAAACAAACAAAACAAAATAAAAATCAACTGTCTTCATGCATTTATGTCAACTATATGGAGCATTCAAAAGCTGCCAGATAAATACAGTGTGATGGCAAGTTGGCCCAGACACACCGGTCAAATAATAAACTTCTAAGAAATCTTCATCCACGTTTAATGAAAGTAGTGGAGAACAAACCCCATGAGTAATAATAGTGTTGGTGAGACCTGTGCTTTTCCTTCAGTTGGTCACTTTCCTCATATATTAATCTCTTTTCCTTACATTTTGAGAAATTTGTACTCTCATAAGAAACATATGTACTATGTAGGATTACTTATATTAATCAAGGCAGCATTTTAAAAGTAAATACTTTATTTTCTTAGACAGTCAATATCCTATTTATGTAAGTTCCGTGGAAGGACGGATGCTTAATATTATGTAAAGTAATGGAACTGTACATCGCTATATCATCTTTTAGGTTTAGTGAAATATGTGTTCTTTCTTTAAGGGTGGTACTTCAGCAGCAATATACGTCTCCACTTCATCTGAAAGAAGCATTGATGCGAGACAAATGTTAATATTTACACTGTATACAGACACAGGAGCTAAAAAAAGAAAATGGCCTCGCCTACCCGTGCAGTCCCTCCCACTTATAATCCATCATATACACACATTTCACAACATAACGCAAAAAGTTTGGAACTGATGCAGCGCTTCAAATTTATGGGAAACATTTAAAAAGTCCAATGGCACACAGAAGGCAGACCGCGTGAGCTCAGATGGGTCCGGGGCTGAAGTGGGGCTGTATTTACCAGAGTCAGCAGTGACTGATGCTGTTGATGCTGAGCCTTAAGACAGAAATTGCACACTAGAACATCTTATCATTAAGTTCTTCCTCCCCCCCAGGCTTGTCCCTGAAGCAGCTGTAGGAGGAGGAGGAGGAGGAATCTGTCTTTAGAACTCCTCGTGTACATTTCTGGCGTAATCCATGAGCTTGCTGCCTGTGAAGTATTCACTGTATTTCAGGATCTCATCCAGCTCCAAATTATGATTCTGGTTCTCGTCTGCGACGGCGATCATCTGCTTAGCTTCATTCAAAGCATTGTGCTCGTTCATCGGGTCCATGTACTCCTGCGAGAAAAAGACGCAGCTGTATTTATGAACCTGTTGACTAAAACAAATGTAAAAATATGCTCCTAAGAAACAAAGACTTAACGAGCGCTGCCTTGTCTTTCCTCACCTCCAGTTCCTCCATGGTTACGATGCTGTCGTGGTTTGCGTCGATGACCTCCTCGAACTCCTTCTTCCTCTCTCGGACCCAGTCGTCGTCGATGTCCTGACCCTGCTGGTTCTCCACGGTGCCCACAGGTAAGGAAATGAACTCGGACAGGGTGAGTTTCTTATCGTGGTCCTGGTCTGCAAGACAAGCACCTCTGATTAAAACCACTTTTATAATGCCCACAGCTTATTCAAACACGCTGCATTTTTATTGCAGTAGTGACGGCCTCAGTTCTTGTCACCATTTTGTTTTGATGAGTTGGGCCACAATGTGTCAATTATTTGATCCACAGACAGTAATAAGTCACCTTTAAAAGAAAATATCCAATTTCCTCATATATGAGCCAGTGTTTTTATGACCACCTTTATCTATGTACTGTACCAGTGTTGGCATTATTACATGAGCTGTAAAAGTGCCTTTAACATCATCAATGTGCTGCAGTGTGTGTTTACATGAAGCCAAAGATAACTGTGTACACAAATGCAAATCAGGGAGGACAGTAACAAGTGTAGGTGCACGGAGCTTTGGCCTTTAATCTGTTGTGACCCTCTGCAACAGTGTGTATCTATATGTACTGTGAATTAAAAAAAAAAATATTGGGAAAAGTGTGGACATGTACAAATTCATTACATGGCCGCAAACATGACCTCATGTTAATGCAAATGTTGCCCTGTGCCTGCTGAGCAGTGAAACAGGCTGCCATCTGTTTTCTGTTAGCTCAGTTGATGTCAGTGTTGTTTGCACTTTGTCTCTGTTGCCCTGCCAACAGCAGAACACCCATTTCAGCTCCTATGTGGATTTCAGGCTGATAAAACATACCCAAGTCGCGCACGATTTCCTTGACCATGTATTTGAGCATCCCTCTGCTGTGCTCAGGATGGAGGAAAGACAGGAACTCCTGCTCATTGAGCAGTTGGTCAGCAGGAGGGTTGTCAGCCTGAAACCAGCGGTCCTTCAGGCTTTCCAAGACCTCCTGAGCTGCAGTGACAAATATAAGAAACGTCAACATCTCCAAACTGATCTATGCACCTCTGATGGTGTAAAAAAAAACAAAAGTCATGTACTTACTTTCCTCATCCAGTTTCAGATCTTCATTGTTCGTTATTTTCGCAGCAACTTCTTTTTCAGTTAAACCTTTGCTGGCCAGAAATTTGATTCTGTATTCATCCCACGTCACATGACCTACAGACAAAGCATGAATTTAGATTTAGAATCCAACTTACAGTGCTGCAGCACGCTGCGGATTAGACCCTCTTACCGTCACCATCTGGATCAACAGCATGGAAGCTGTTCTTGTTCTCCTGCATGGCCTCCTGGAAGTGCTCCTCTGTCTTCTCCATGATCCAGCGCTGCATCTCCTTGGCACTCACACTCCTGTCTTTGTTGATGTCAACTCTGAGGAGAGAATATTTGCAAATTGTTTTTTTAAATCAGTCTTTCTTTCTAAATCAGACATACCTACATACTTCTCATAACAAATAGGTGTGGGTGTTTTTTCTAAGGGCTGCTTTAAACTCTGCTAGTATTCAGATGTACACCAAACATGCTGCATGTCCAGACTGTGATCCAGAGAAAGCAACACCAGGCCTTACTTGGTGAAAATCTCAATCAGCTTCTTCCTGTTCCTCCTCGGCTCCGAGTCTTCGTCGAACTCCTCCATCTCTTTCCCAAGAAACACCTCCTGATGGAAGTCCTTGTTGAGGTGGCCGTCTCTCTCCATCTTTAACCCGTTCAGATGGTCAGGGGGAAGGATCTCATTCTCATCCTTGATAGTTTGAGGCTTATCTTTAGAGGCTGACATGTTGGCCGGCCGTGCATGAACATCCAAGGTGTGAAGCAGGATGCACAAAAGCAGCGACCAGGACAGGATGTTTTTGCGCCACAGCTTTCTCCAAACAGTCATGACTGTCGCCTGGAAAGATAATGCAAAGAGGTATGTGATGTGTGTAGTTATTCTTAGTAAAAGAGGCATTACAAAAACACCATTATGGTCCAGAATGTCATCAAATAAAGCTGCTTCAAATGTAATGATGACTTTAGGTGTCACTGGAAAATCCTGTTTATGCAGCAACCTGATTCCTGACGTTCTTAGTTCCAGTCAGATGATGTCAGCAAACTAATAAGAGGCAACATAAAGCCACACGAAGGCTGCTAGCAGACACAGCATTCAGCTATATCTGCTAATTAACATCATGTGTAAATGGTGTTAATGTCACGTTTTAATGATGACTTGACGAGTTTAAGACAATTATACACCAGCATGCAAAATCAGCCTGGTGATATAGTTCCGAGTTATTAAGCTAGTTCACGTTGCTACGAGGTTAGCACAAGGCTAATGAAGACTAACGCAGTTATATTTACACAAACAGTCCAAGTGTCGTCAACAACGTCTGTAAAACCAACCAACCTTCCAAACACGACAGGCAGCTCCAAGCGTTTCCTGGTACAGAGAGACGGCTAACTGCAGCTAGCTACCGTTAATATTAGCAGGGACTTCCTCTCCGCAGTGCTTCAGTAAGTCAAGCTAAGCCGTCAGAGTCCAGTTCCTGTACACGTGGCTCCACCACAACACTCCCCCCTCCAGAAGGTGGGCCGGCTCAGTCTAAAAACAACACGAGACACAGAGCGGCCGCAAAGTCCGGGACGAGGATCCACTTCTGCGTTGATTCACTCGGACTGTCACTGAACTGGCGGCTGGCTAGCGCTAACTCCGCTGGGCTAAATGCTGTTAGCTAGCCGAGTTCACGGGCATCACTTCCGGTGCGCACTTTCAAATTAAAAGCATACTTTGAATTGTAAATTGCTCCCACAGAAGAGGAAGAGAACTCTGCAAGTGGCTGAGGTGAGGAATATATATGTTATATAAGGGCCACTAGCATTAATAGCAAGTTATAAATTGGTTTACTGTATACATAATTAGGTAGAATAAAGATACAAAAACATCATACTACAATATGGCTTAACTTGATATAATAGAATAGAATGCCTTATGTCACAAGTACCATGAGATTAAAGCCGTCATCCTGTTTCAGTGCAAAAAAATACATATAGTCAGTAGTGTTTATCTGTAAAATTCTTACCAAAAACTCTTGTTTTATTTTCTGCTATTTACTACTACTACTATTTTCTAGTAGCATTCAAATATTGTTATACATTTGCTTAATCGTTCAGGTAAATAGTTGAAGTGAAGTAATATAGACAAACCCGTAATAACCAGTAATTGAATATGAAAAAGTACAATAAAATGACATCACATTAAACGGTGGTAAACAACTGACCAGTATTGGAAAGGTTAGGTGCTTACAAATGCATAAAGAATTGACTTTTATTACATTAGGTTTGTGGTAAAACACCTAACAGGTTTTTCTTGAACTCTCTCCTTTTATTTTGAAGGCAGACTCCCTGGTTTCCTGTGTTGTTTTCCTTTCTGTCGTCAAGCTTGATGCCTCTTGGCCGCTGCTTCCTGCTACGTTTCAGTAGCGAGTATGCAGTGTGACGTCATCAGAATGAAGCCATACTGGAAAGGTGAGTTGTTGTTTTTTTTACTTCATGACTTCTGCCTCTAGGTGGCAGTGTATCAAAAGGTAATAAATGCAGTCTGCAAGTGTGACTGGTAAAGAAATAAAATAATGTGGTGGGTGCCCACGAGCTAACATGTTATTTATTCTAATAAGAGTATGAGAGGGCTGAATTCCTTTCAGACAAACAAGCTTATTGTAGGAACAACTGGGCCAATAATTTGTTCACATCACTCAGAGGTTATTTACTGAAACCTGCAATTTACACTGCTTGAAATATAAGCATTACTTTTACTCTTTGCCTATTGGAGGTTTGGGATAAGAGACATTTTGCTCAACATCTACGCTGCGTATATATGTGCCAGTCAGGATTCTTTGGCAGGTTTTCAAACAGCAGATTACACAAGATAATGCCTTGAGGTCACAGAAAAGTGCATTAAATTTGTTTCTGTTTCCAACTGGGATTTAAACACAAACTTCATACACACACTTACAACCTGTCTGCCAAAAAGACCTCCTCAGCCCGAACATCTCATCTGTGAGATAAAACAGAGCTGAATAGGCGAGTAAAGTTGCCAATAGAGAGGCGAGGGGAGGGAGAGAGGGGGCAGGGGGAGGGAGAATGGGTGATGATAAAACTCCTCTGTGAGCTCAGTCAGAGAGCGACTGAGACCAGAGGGGCAGGGAGTGCAGCTGAGCTACCGTGCTTTGAATCTGTGGGCGGCGCAGCGCCTGAGGTGTGTCAGACCGCGCGCACCGATACCTGAGGGAACAGTTCACACCTAAAGAAGAGGAGCTCAGCACTGGACCTCATCCATCTCCCGTTGGCCTTCGTTTCCTCTGCATCCCCGCGGGCAGCGACAGCTTGATTTTGCATGTTTTGATGAAAGCCCTGTGTCTGTGGATCCAGCTCCCACACCACTCTGCTGCAGCCTGGATCCACTGCTCAGTGTGAGAAACAGCAGGAGAGAGCCAGGGAAGAGGAGAATATTACTATCCATCTCTGGCCCCCACAGCCCACCCTCAGCTTTGGACACCCCTCCTCTCTGCTTCTTCTTTTGCCCCCTGTATCCCCCCTGCCCACCAACTCACCCCGCCACAGCCCAACTCCCTCCAACACCTCACCCCCCAACAGAGCAGAAAGCGTGAAAAATCTCACTAATGGGTTTATTTGCTGTCAGATCTGCGCCGATCTGTCATTCCCTTGGACCATTCTGCTTGACACATTTCATAGTTGAGTAAGCCTCCTGGCTTTCTGGCTAGACTTAGCAGTGCCCCTGCAACGCTGTGCTGGCTGAGAACTCATCAAGAGAGGAGCAACAGCGGCAGCAGTCAGTCTGACAGTCTCTTGGACAGGGAGTCCCTGAAGCTGCATTCCTCCAGTCTCCTGCTCCCCTTTGGGACTCTGTGTTTGTGAGCCTTCTGGGCATCCTCAGCTGCAGTCTGACTTCACCAGCAGAAGATTTGCCGTGTTTTTCTGCAGGGACTGTGGCGCTGATTGTGAAGATGTGGTGCGGGGCTGGGCCTCTGGCAGTGATGGCTGTGGTGTTTTGGACTCAGTGCATCCTCATGGATGGAGTGGATGCCAAAAAGGAGAGAAAGAGGCCGAAGGAGGCCACGCCACAACACACGGAGACATACAATGCAACTCTGTCCAACAGTGAAGAGGTGGGCGGAAGCGTCAAGGTAGAGAGTTTTTGACATTTCATGCTTTTAGGTAGATTCAGTTTGTAGATGTGTTTGCAGGTTTCTGGCTGTGTGGTGGGGGTAAAGTAAAAGCCTGGACAGGACAGGTGTGCCCCACCAGGTCAAGCCTGAGACAGTGTGACAGACCGAAATGTGTGAAACTCTAAATGGATGACTTCCGGAGGAATGCATGGAATGTGGACATCTAAAGGGTGATGAATGCATCAATTAGTGCACGCTGCGGGTGTCTGACACCAATTTTCCAGCCTGTGTGAACAAATCAGGGCCGAAGATTTTAAAATCACAGATGGGGATGTTAGATATTCATAGTTTAGATTTTTTTCAAAGAGCTGAGGAGTTTCCATTAGAACAGAACGTTGCAGTAGTACCATTCCATTTTAAAGAGCAACAGTTGGCCTCTGACTCTGTTATTTGTTGGTTGTAGCTGGTGTTACATATTTGTGAGGGTTTCCAGCAGGGTATTTGTTTTGCTTTCAGCCCACCCATTATGTTGGCATTCTCATGTAACCCTCACCGCCCTGTATACCAGCCTTCCCTTCAGTTCCAATGAGGCAGTCTCACTGCCTCCACCCCCTCCCCTTGAACCAGCCGTGAGGTTTCCTTTGTATCTCCAAGGAGCACTTTGTAGGTGGCTGTGGCCTGGCAGTGTTTATTTGACTTGGTTTGCCCTATAAAAGCAGCAGCTATGAAGGATGACCTTGTGTCAACCCTGAAGCTTGCTGAAGATTACACCCTACCGGGACACTGGTCCTTGTCTCATCCCCATAGGGTTCAGGGCGTCTTCACAAAACCCACCCCCCCCCCCCCCCCCGGCACGCTGCCTTGCAGGGCATGATGTAACTCCTGGGAAAGTTAGGTGGGCAGATATTTACAGACCTGTGGTGGTGATGTTGTTGTTCCCAGCCCATTGATTCTGTCACTCACAGGCCGAGTCTGACTCCGCTGTGTCTGGGACATCCGATAGGGGCGGTGTGGCCCTGAAAACTGGGGCAACATGCCGTGTAAGCCCCTCACAAAGCCCCATAGAAAGGGTCCTGAAAGGGAACACCTCGGTGAGGATTAGCCCCCTGTGCCTCCCTCGCGAACATTCTTTTCATCTCATCTCCCCCAATCAGACGGTAATGACATAATCACTCTTAAGACGCAGTGTTCTGCTTGATAGTGTTTTTGCCAAACATTGTCACCTCTGATGGAACCTGAGATTTAAGCTTGGAAGTGGTTGAATCCAGGGTTGCATTTGCTGGTGCCACTCTCTCTGGGTTTCCTTTCAAAGACAGAAAGAAGCTTGCCACACACCAGGAAAAGTGGTAAACTTGCTTTTCTTGGGTAGTTTGTAAGTTTATCCTATTACACATCTGTTAGGTTTCAGAGAAAACAACACGTCCATTGGAGCTGTCTTGGCAAGCAACTTGTATTCTCAAACAAGCCAAACATTTACACTCCACATTTACATTTTTTCCCTTGTGCCCAGTGGAAACAGTTCTTATGATGGCATTCGCTTTCTATCTGACCAATCCTGTGTGTGGGCTGCTGGCAGCGTGCGCTCCAGTGCTGCATTCCTCTGGAGATTTTCCATTTGAAAGTGATCACAACAGTGAGGTGTGGAGTTGTGCTGCGAGTGGAATTTTTATAATGAGATGATGAACGTTTCAAACAAGTGTGATCTCTGTGAAACCGTCATGCCGCGCAGCGTTAGAGCAGCATGTCAAAAGGTGCGAGTCTTATTGCTCTCCTCTCAAAGATGAAGGGGATCTGTCACTGCTGAGGGATCTGTGATGGCTGTAATGGAGGGAGTCAAGTCAAACATCACGCCTGGCGTGTTGAGTAATGGCTGGGTTTAGCCCGAGGCAAAGGTTTTTGTTTCCTCTCTCTCATCCCGAGTGATGATTAATGCAGCAGCGTGTGGGACCTTTTGGATCAACCTACACGCAAGAGACGAGGCTGAGTCCCACAGGAAGCAGGACACACCTCTCAGACAGTGCTGGTGGTGTGAACTACTTTCAATATGTCAGACAAAGGTTATGCTTATTTAACATTGTTTAATTACATAATGAGAGCAGAAAAGAAATTAAAAACAAACCATCTTTTGTCGTGACTGAAGTTTAGCAGTAGAATTAGCCACAGTGTTGGATTTTCACCTCACAAACACGGAGTGGGTGTTTGACTTGGATTTCGTCTCAGTTGTAACGGCTTCAGATTGATGCCAGATTTATAAAAATCCCTTAATCTTGCTTGATTCTTATCATGTGCTGGTCATGTTTCCGAAGGCGCAATATCACAATATCTGCTGCTTTTTATAGTAAACTTGTCAACTGAGGCTTCTAAATAAAACGCACTGTAGTGCTTTTTTGTTACTGACAACAAAGGATGAGAGTTCAGATGCATCGCTGCAGATGTAGAAACATTGACGTTAACAGCTCAGCTTAGCATAAACACGGGAAACTGATCACCCAGCAAGCTTGCGGTCATAAACTTTTGTAGCACCACAAGCTAATTAATGCATATAGATATTAAATATATTCTGTTTATTCTGCACACGATTGAACCAGACTAGCTGATTCTATCTGTTTCCAGTCTTTATGCTAAGCTAAGCTATCTCGGAAGAAAGCAAACAAACCATTCTCTAATAGCCACAAAGAACTAAAAGACTACACAATACACTAATGGCATGAAATGGTTCATACTTCCTGCCTCACATGATTTTGTGAGCAGGTCACACAATTGTTCTGATACAGTTGGCATTTCTATCTAGCTTATGTATGCATACTGTATATTTATTAATATTATTATAGATATTTACTCCACAAGCAGTTATACTAACTGACACTGTTCTGCTGAGAGGCAGACAAGTTTATAACAAATACAATGTTGTGAAAATGTTCTGTCACTCAGATCACATTAACTCCTCCCTTGGGAGACCCAGAGCTGTGGCAAGCCCATATGATACAGGTACAGGAAGTGACTGCTCGGTGCACCTGCTGGTTTCCATTTTTGTTAATATATTTGTTTTAATCGTATAATTTTCTTTTTTTAATATTCTGTATTTTTTAAATGTTTTTTTGTCCTATAACAATAATATATTATATTAATAATAATTCAAAATGTCCAAATGCACTACAGAAATGGTCATAAACGGATCCCATAGTAGTCACCTGTGCAGATTGAGCAGTGAGGTTGATTAAAGGAGAAGACCTGAGTGTGTGGGAGGGTATGTTAATGTGCAGGGCTTCAGACAGGTAGGAAGGAGCGAGGTTGTGGTTTGGTGTGATTGATTTTGAGCCAATAGAGCAGTTAAAGGACAGGAGTGATGTGATCAATGGAGCGTGTTCTGTAATGATGAGAGACCAGTTTTAGTCTCTTAATAGGGAGAGCAAAAAGACAGGAGTCACAATAATCAATACTGGATGTGAAAATGGTTCGAAGGGCAGAGGCAGTTGTGTCGTTAGAGATCATCAGGTGTGACGTGGGCAATTATCCACTTTTAGTAACATACGTTAACGGGCAGAACAATTAACTACCCCCTAGAGTTGGATAAGTGAACGGACGTTTGTGTCGGCGCATGCATCGTCTAATCTGACAGCGTGACCGCTACCTTAACTCAGTGCCCTCTGTGTGTGTGCCGTGCCGTTGGATTTTTTTTTTACATGTAAAATATGTGCCATGGCTCAATAAAGGTTGGGAAACACTGGATTAAATTATATGCTTCCTGACATTATTGATATAATTGGTGTGAGCCTGCAATGATAGAATGTTGTCGTGGATGACAACCAAAGCCTGGCCTGAGGGAAGGAAAAACCTGAGTTATCAGTGTGAAGTTTTGTCAAAGTGAATTTATTACCAATGAGAAAAACAATAGTTTTGTAACTATTTAGTTTGAGAAAGCTGCAAGAGAGCTAGGATTTGATTTCCTGTAAGCTAGGTGGACAGGTAGAGCTGGGTGTCATCTGCGTAGCAACAGAAATTGATGTTAAACTTATAAAATAAAAGGATAAGAGGAAGAAAAAGATTATAAAGAGAAGCGACCTCAGGAAAGAACCCTGGGGAACATCAGTAGTGAGTGGTGACGACTGGCATAGATGTCTCCACATATCATATTTTGGTTATTATAACCCAGCTTGTCAGGAAAAAGTGAGAAACTAAATACAGTTATGTAGTTGTGTAACATCATCTAGAACCACAAATGAATCGTATAAAACGGAGGAGGATCTAATGACTTCCTACATTAAAGCCCTACCTGCAGTCAACCCATATG
Organism: Parambassis ranga; assembly: GCF_900634625.1. Lineage (NCBI taxonomy): Eukaryota > Metazoa > Chordata > Actinopteri > Ambassidae > Parambassis > Parambassis ranga. Next base: position 743,495 of record NC_041028.1, on the reverse strand, counting down.
CAGACCATGTACCCGCAATGGAAGCTGCTTTTCAGCAGCTCATTTTACCTACCACAGGGAAAATGAGCACTCACTCCAATTTCAAAGCTATAATTTGTACACAAACCAGATGTGACACCGCAATCATAGTTCCTTTCAGCTTATATTGCTTTTTTCAGGTGATTTCATGAGCGTAAATACAAATTTATTCACTTTCTCCTGCACCAAAGAAATGCACATTTGTTGGGACAACAGTGGAAACGACAACTTATAATCATGCCACAAAATGAAAAACATGCTCAGCTTTATAATCACTAGATTTAATTCACACTTCCAAATGTGTTCCTCCAACATTTGTTGGCCTAATAACAGCATCCTCAGGGTGTGATGGAGTAATTATGCTTTGCACACGATGCTCACCAATTGAGTAATAACACAGAGAGCAGAGTCAACATTGCATGCCTAACTGTATTTAGCTCCTCAGCGTTAAATCCTCAAGACAATCTGTGTCTGTGAAGTGCAGCGGAGGGGAACATGGTTAGAAGGATCCCCTCATCCCACACAGCCTGGGGATCCCTGCCTTCATGAGGCCAGCATTGGCCCAGCGTTAGGCCCTTCCACCCATGCATGGATGACTGCACAGGGAGCAGCACAGGGATGTAAAAACAAGGGATTATGGAAGGCTCTTCATCATCCCGTCCAACCTTAAAGCCTGCATGTGCAACATTTTTATCAGCAGCTAAAAGTTTCATGTCGTCTTGTGTTTACGGACAGGTAGAAAAACAGATAAGTGAAAATAAGATAAGTTCAGCTGTGCACACAGAAGAATTCAGGAGCTGCCTGCAGAGGAGTAGAGTTTCAGTATCTGGTTGCAGCCCCAGAGACATGTTTTAACAGTTGTGTTTGTGTTTTTGGTGGCACGTTGCCCCAGGGAAATATTTCCCATTTTTATTGCTTCAAATAAATTCAACCTAATTTTCCCCAAACTACATGACAAACACATTTAAAACAGTGCACGCAGAAGAGTTATTTGTGTAGACCAGAGCCATTCTTCTCTGGGCAATAAAACCTTATGGGCTTCTGTGAAGGATCAACATGATTACAACTGATTCACTAATTGATCCAAAAACTCTAAATTCACTGTGGAATAGGTAAATAAAACCATCATTCTTGACTTTTATTGCAAGCCATGGACACACAGCACTATCAACAATAGAAAGTGATCAAATATATTCACTACATGTACTTTTGCATCACAGGCGTGCAATTATTTCCAACATTTGTGGGGTGTGATCCCTTTACAAAACACTGTGTGGTTTGTTGTTTTGTTTTGTGTATTTGTGTGTCTGCATTTTCGTGTGTTTGTGGGGGCGGGACTTGGCAGAAGGGAGCAATCTGTTTACGGTGCACTCTACATACGGCTGATTGTTAGGACCATATATTGCCCTGTGTGTGGGCTTTGACATGCTTCAGACTCGTGGTGTGTGTGGTACTGGAGCTGGTACTGGTATCGGGGCAGGATTTTCTTCTTACTCATGTCTTGGTCTCTTCACTCCTCTTAAACTTGGGTGCACGGCTGTTGTAGCCCAAACATTAGCATGTGTGCTGCTGCTAGCCGATCGTCCTTTATGCTTGGACAACATTCAGACAACAAAGTGCTTGCATGCTTAAAAAAACTGTTACAGGCACTTATTGTACTTTTCTGTCATGTATCATTGGATAAAAATGATCCTTATTGACCTGAATTTTATCATCATCACATTGTGAGATTGCTTTATCACCCAACCCTACCTCCAACTTCTCCTAATGCAACCTGTGTCAGTCTCATAAATGGATCACAATGGGCAATAGGTTCCTGTTTTCCATTTTGGCCAGCCTGTGGGATTTGTTATTGCTGCAGGTCATACATTCTTTCTTAGACAATATCCAAAAGATGTGTCTTTAGGTAAGCAGAAAAGTAAACTGGCTTGGCAGTTTTGACTGGAAAAGGAAAAAGTGTTAGCCTGACTCTCTGAATGTGGCTTGTTGTTGACATATGGTGGCTAGAAAAACAAAATTGACTTCACGTTCACAGAAGCTGCCATGAAACAGCAATGTGTAGATTTTGGTTGGACAGAAACAAACTCTGTTCTGCTTTCATCTGTGGTGATGATGCTGAGCTAAGCTAACCTTTGACTTGAATTTAGAAAAAAAGGCTCCATTGATTTTATCAGTGAGTTTTAAAGGCGCTGATAGGTGCATGTTGTCTTTATGCTAAGCTAACACCCTCCTGGCTGTAGCTTCAGATTTCACTGGGGTACAGAGCATTTTCTCAAAAACATTTGGCAGATACTAGCTGTTATTTTAACTAAATTGTAATGCTTGTAATGCAGTGTGAGTTAGAGCCTAACCAACAAAGAGGAACTCTGTCTGGAAGATTTCTCACCTTCAGACAGAATACCTGACACATTCTGGCGGCCCATGCTGGAAAGGCGTGTGCTCACACCTGCTGACAGACGAGGCCACATTGAGGCACTCACACATCAGTGGTGATCAAAGCCGGAGCGCCGGTGTTCTTCATCAGCTCTCAGACTGATACCTGGACCCACGCCTTCCCCACTTTGTTCACAACATGTACGTGCTGATATTGAGCTATGCGAGGGGAATCCGTGGTTTACTTTACGCCACAGTCAATAGCAGCCAGTGAGAGATTGAACGCTCCTGACAGCTTTTTCTGTGTCATCAAGCAATATGGTTTTCATGACTGCATGTGTGGAGTCTTTGAAGTTCTCGGCTGAGACAGACACACACCTGTATACAATGAATCAGACGGATTTTGAGCCATCCCAGCCGTCAGGTAGCCCTACGTACAGAAAGAGAACATAGTGTTTTTGATGGAAGAAGTTAAGCTTTCTTTAAGCTGGTGATTAAATTATTTATACAATGATCTGCTGTTATTTCTCAGCTCAGAAATGAAGGTAATAATTACCTTTCTTCGCTGAGCACAAAAAATCCTGCAGGGCAAAGGTTTAATGGCTTAATTACAATGGCGTGTGTTAAAGAGGATAACAAGCTCAGAGTATGGCTGATTTCCCGGCAGTGATACGCTGTATTCTTTTTTATTTTTACATAGATAAGATGTGTAATTATAGGTCACGTGTGTGGGCAAACTTGCACTGGTTTGGATCCTTAAAAACCAATCCAGCGATCTGTGACATCAAGAGCAAACCTTTAGAATTATCAGCCGCTTCTCATCACCTTGTCATTGGCCAAGTTTCACAGCCACAGGCGACGAAGCAACACTATCAACATGTTAAGATTTATTCTTACAAAATGCTATCTGGAAGCAATACTTTGATAATCCCTGTATTTAATAGAGAAGATGGAGAGAGTTTTGACGTCTGTTGGAGCAGCTTAGCTCAGCTTAAAGACTGGAAACAGCAGAGAAACCGATTGCCTTAAGGTCGGGCACATTTATTAACATGTTAAATTTAACAGGGTAATCCATGTAACACATTTTAATTTGTGTCATTTTTAGATTGAGTGTAAAGACTCAGTTCATGGAGAGCAGGCTGTCTTATTCATAGAGAACTGTCTCAAGAGCGCCATCTAGCTGAACTGCAGCCAGTATCAGGAGTGGATAGGCTCCCTATAGAACAGCTCTAGTTTGTCATTAGCATCACCAGACCATCATTAAGACCATATCTGTAAAACCTGTGTCACTAAAGGGCCATTTAACGCTTCAGTATGTGCAGTGAATCCTCCTTCAGAGTCAACCTGTTGGCTGAAGGAGACTTTTAAACTTGGACAGCTTTGTCCTGCTCATGGGTCACTGTCAGTTTTCAAAAGAAGCCTCTGAAAGCTGAGATGGAGACGCAGCTATCACCCTCAAACTAAGACACTTCAGATGATTGTCTGCAGCTTTTTATTCTCACAGTTTTGTGAGGATCTGTTACTAAATTTGGGGATCTTGTTTTAGTTGGAAATCTCCAAAAAAGGACTTCAGCATGAAGTGTCTATGTTTGTTGATTTATGTTTTACTAAGTGTTGGGAAATGCACGTTTTTCTCTGTCTGACTTACAGCTAGGCTAAACAGCTGCTAGCTTCGCTTCATATTGTGCAGACTGATGTGTGTGTGTGTGTGGTATGAATCTTATCATCTACATTTCTGCAGAGAAGAATTAAGTATTTTGTCAAACATTTCCTTTCTGCTAATGAACATAAAAAATTGACATGGCAAAGGAAAAAGCATTTTTTCTGGCAGGCTTGAAGGCTCATGGAAACATGTATCGAGTAACTTTAAAAAAAAAGTGTTCTTGACCAAATCAGTCTTCCTTTTATCTGTTTCCAAGCCTCAGAATTACAACAGAAACACAGAACAATCTGACGTGCAGCCAGCGCCTGCACGCCTGTTAAGTTGTTTATTTTGTCTGCTGTCAGAGAGAAGCCAGAGAGAGAGAGAGAGAGAGAGAGCTGCAAATCCAAAACATAAAAAACAGATTTTTATTTCAGCGTATTCAAAAGACAAACAAGGAGTAACTGTGTTGCGGTGGAACAAGAGGCAAGTCTTAAAACAGCGAAGAAAGGGGCATGTTGGTTTAGCAGATAAGTGATCCGTGTCCCGCTGCCAAACCTAAACAAATTCCATTTCAGACAGCTCACCTCCGTGGCTCGTCTTTATCTCCTCGTCTATCTCAACTGAAGGCTCTTGACATTTGGGGAAGGGTTAGAGTAAGATCTGAGCTCGCTGTAATTGGAATTCATTCAGCCTCGCATTTTACCAGAATGAAAACAAGCCAGTTGTAGCGCTGCTTGCAGAGGCCCTTTTCTTATCTCTGTAACAGATCCCAGGCTCCTATACAGTCATTTATTATAAATGAGTTTTCTTTTTTCAGAGTGAAAACAACCCGTGCACACTGCGCACACATTTGTTATCTTACTTATTAATTTTTCCATCATTACATTACTCAAACGAGCAGCTTTAATAAAAGAAAATACTACTTCGTCTTTGGGTGAGGGAGAAAGTGTTAGCCACTCTGACATGTTGTTATAAACTACAGTAATTGAGGCCTGCGGTCCACAGGATCGACATCACACACACACACACACACAGGCAGAGCAGACTCATTTTTCACCAGGGTGCTCATGGAAATTTTCATGTGCTGAAAAAAAAAATCACTTGACAGGGTTTGTTTACATTCATCCAAGGCTGTTGGGCAAATAAGAAGTGACGTGGCACCTGAGCGAATTATCTGGAATGAAAAAATAAGCTTTCAGAGGAGAACGGTGACTGATGGCTGACTGAACAAAACACCCTGCAGTGGACCTGGAGGTTTCCCTGTTTGACCTTCCCTGCTGTCTGGCACCAGTTAATTGTATCTTAGGGCAAGCTTTTCCAAAGATGGAAGAAATACTGACTCATTGGACCGAGACAAAAATATCTGAACATAAATGACAGCATTATTTAGTCGTCAATTATCATTAGCAGGCTCACCATGCAGTTTGTTTATCCTCCTTTATGTTGTTTTCTCTAAAAAAGAATGATTCTATCATTATTTATTATCCTCTGACTTGTCTTGATATTTTCTGCAGGGTTCAGACCACCAAAGGGTGGATCCACTGGGATCATGGATGGACTTTGTCAAAAGACCTGGTGGAAACTTCCCTGGAAAGTGTCGCAAACGCAAACGACCCCTGGTAAATCAAATGTATTGGCCAATGTCTGACAGGCTTCTTCAGTTTTATAGCTCATAATGGCCCCAACAGACAGTCATGAGCCATAATAAACATGGACAAACCCCTCATTCATGTCACCCATTGGTTTCCTGAAGAGCGGTTTTGGAAGCTACAGTAGTCGCCATCTTGGCAGCACCTAACTCTGGGTTAATCCAAATACGGGCAAAGAGGTGGAGCACAAAGCCAAATGTATGCTACATGTATGCAAAACATTTTTATATATATTTTTATATATATATATATATATATATATATACACTCCACCAGAAAATCACATTTAAATGGAAAATACAGACTTTGAATCTGTATCTGGGCTAAGGTGAGCAGCTGTCAATCAGTGTCCACTCTGAAGTATGCATAAGTTCAAGTCTTGAAGGCTTTAGTAGTACTCAAACATGCATGCATAAATTAATTTATGATTCACACACACACATTATATACACCATCATAGCATAAAGAATGCAGAGTGGATGACATGGGATGGTTGCACCGGAGATGCTAGCTTTCATCACTACTGAGTCTTTTTAATGGTTGTCCTCCAATCATGGAGGCAGTTCATAAGTTCAACATGACCACTGTGTTTTTTTTAAGGTGGTCCTAATTCCCCTCCATAGATACCAGATTAAGCTTCATCTTAAATGGTTTGAATCAGGTTACAGTCATCACAGTGGTCCTCGTCTTCTCCGCTCTGCTCCTCCTGTACCCGGCCAGGATGGTTCCCTCTCTTTGTGAGCCTGGTCCTGCTCAGGGTTTCTTTCTGTTAAAACGGAGTCCTCCCTGTCACTGTCTGCTTGCTCGGTGGGTCGGGCTCTGGGTCTCTGTAAAGCACCTAGAGACGATTTTGGATGTAAAAGGTGCTATTTAAATACAATTGAATTTCTAATGTCACATTTACATCTAATTTTAACCTGGAGAGCTAAGCTTGACTCACCTTTGGAGCCTCATGTGGCCACTTGAGGAAGTGCAGCTCCAGATTTTGCAGCCTCTGTTAGAAGCTGAAGAAACCTGTCTGATGTGAAATTCTGACCTGACCTGATTCCCTTTTACAGACGGTGCTTGACAGTGTTTTGTGTGTGTGTCTTTTATTAGCCAGGCCCACCTGGTCCTCCAGGACCTCCTGGCCCCCAGGGACCGCCCGGCTCTCCTGGGGCCGAAGTCACCCAGGAGGTTCTTCTCCAGGAGTTCAAAGAGATGATAAAAGGTAGGAGCATCTCCTCTGAGTGTACCTGTTTTAATCACCTGTTAATGAGCTGATGGTTGGACTCCTGCTGGAAATCCAATCTGACCCTGATGCGTTTCTGTCAGAGGCGACAGACAGGAGAGCTGCAGCCCTGGACAGACAGACCAGCCCCAGCCAGCTGCCCACACCCCTCCTCACCCTGGAGGGGATGACCTCCTACCGGCGAATAGAAGAAGCTTTCCACTGCAAGCTGAAGGGTCCTGTGGTGGTGGACAAGAAGACTCTGGTGGAGCTCCAGAACTTCCAGACAGTAAGTTTGTTTGAAAGTAAATGTTTATGAGTCAGTTCTGCTCATGGCTGCAGAAGTTTTGGCTAATCCCCCTCTGCCTGGTGTGTGTGCATGCTTTGTTTCTCTGAGTGTTTGGTAATCGTTGCTTAGTTTGCATGTGGGAGAATTCCGAGAGGATCATCTCCTGGTTGGTAACCGGCCCTGGCACTCTGAGACTTAGACTGCCTCTCTGGTCAAATATATCGCCTTTTTCAGTTGTACACATCACCCTCTCTGGGCGGCACACAAAAGGCACTCTGTCTGTGACTTGGAATAAAGTGTGGAGAGGACAGAAATAGACACTGTTTGAAACGGCATGCTGTAGTGGAAGAACTATGCCCTGTTAGGACGGGCTGAGGACAGGCCTGGAGGAGGGAGGATTAAGCTATTACACATGCTAACGCAGCACTATGTTAGTGAAGACGTGTTACTACTCCTGTGGAAAAATATGTTTTCATGTTTCTGCAGACTCAGAAATACAGATTCCTCTCTTTATGCTGTGTTCCCAGGATTCTGTAGCTTTTTAATTATGCTAACTGCATAAAGACAGCGGGCTACTTATCTCTGTCACTAATAATACAAAAAACACGTTTCACTGTAAAGCCTGACAGATGATCTGCATCAGAGCAAATATCTACACAGAAATACCAGCTGCTCATCAGCGTGACAAGGTTTTGGAAATAAAGGTGTGAAAATGCATCACATGTATTCAGCGCACAGCTTTAAGTCTGACACATCTGTCTGAGGTTTCACAAACTCCAGTGAAACACACATCACAGGAAAGAGCGTAATCACAGCTTTCTAATGAGGCCTGACACATGTTCACATTAGGTTGTTAAGATGACCTGTCAATCTTCAAGAAAAGTCATTTTTTTCCACACATTCTGAATAAATTACCTCCCATGCTGCATGTCAAAATGATGATTTAACCCTTCAGACTCTACATAATCTGCTCCACAGAGTTTGAAAAAACTCAGAATTTAATGTTAGAAACATTAATTATTAGACCGTTTATCTAAATAGCCAGAACTGTTCAGAACAAACGAGGTACAGCATGTATGGATCGCTCTGAGAAGTGAAGGTAGTGATATTTGCACCTTCTGCTTTCAGCCGCCTGCTAAAGGAGCCTTCCTCAGAGGGTCGGGCATGGACCAGTCCACTGGAAGATTCACAGCTCCCGTAACAGGGATCTACCAGTTCTCTGCTAATGTCCACATCGGTAAATCACAATACATTTTCTATTCCTCTACTCCACAGGCATGGGAGTTTATGGTCGTACTTAACGTATCTCCTTTGTCCTGCCTCCCCTAAAACAGCTCATTACATCAGTAAGATGCAGAGTTGGCAGCATTAACAGTTGATCATCAATACACACTTGTTGAACAGCATTGTAGTCAGAAACAAACGGAATGTGAACAGATCGTGGGCTGCAGCATTGTTTCCCTATTAAATGTTAAAAGGTGGCATCACAGCGGCCTTAGTCTAAACTTATATGAGCGAAGGTGGAACAAATAGTGGGTCAGAAAAGGAGGGTTCTGATGGAGGGCTGGGATGGTGCACAGTTAAAGCTGTGAATGGGTGGAGGTCTGAGGAGACAACAGGGAGAGGATTTCTATAGTGTGACTAATGTGACCCGTTCACTGTTAAACCACAGAGAGCTACGCTCTCTAAAATGAACTGTTTAAAACAGCCTGAGAGGAACCGACTGCCTCCAAACACCACATAAACCTGACAGTGCATTAAACGTGCATGTGAAATAACAAGACATGTTCAACAAGAGCCACCAGTTTAATGTTATTTTATATTGAAGACATGCTGAGGTGCCAAGAGTGCATGTTTCCTGTTTGAAGGTTAAACTTAGAGGTGTTTAGAGGTGTTTCTGACAGGCACAGGTCTTTGAAGGCTCTGTTTTCAAAGACAGACAGCCTAAAGAGGACGCCTTCACGGCAGCTTTATAGTGAGATGTCTGTGTGAAAGGGGCTGAAATGAATGTGAACGTTTTTTTTCTTACTTTCAGATCACAATGAGGTGAAGAGGAGCAAGAGCCAGCTCAAAGCCCGAGACAACGTCCGGGTGCTGATCTGCATCGAGTCACTCTGCCACAGATACACGTAGGTCTCCCATCCACCTGACGCCACTGTAATCATGTGGTTAACTTTTATTTTCGGAGAAAAAATAAGAGTGAATTTGATCCCGAGAAGTCGTTAATTTCACTACAACGGCCTCACTTTGCATTTTTGACATTCTTGTTTTGTTTACTTTCCCCCGGCTGATAATTAATGCTGCCTCTGCTTTCAGCAGGATTTATGAGCCGTTACCTCTGTTGTCTGTTACACTTTGTATGGAACCAGTGTGGCATTTCCTGTATTAAAAGCAGGGCCTGGTCTTTATAGGGAATGTCCTCTCATTTAGAGCTCTCGTCCCTGTCGCCTAGCTAATCTTTATAGATTCACCTTTGACACCTCGGGCTGAGCAGCACAGCAGTGATAGCCCCTTGTTTGACATGTGGGAGAAGTGTTTGATTAAAAAAAAAATATATCCCGTTCTTTCCCATCTTAAAAAATCTCTATTTATACAAAGTCAGTGAAAACTGCTGAAATGAATTGCTCCCAAACGTCTTCCCTGGACTCTGCAGAGCTCTGCAGCCTCCCTTCTACTGTGGCACAATGAGGGAACGTATAAATAATATTATTATGATGGGTTACTTAACCCAGAAGACTGCTCGGCTGTTGCTTTTTTTTGAGCCAAAGCTCCAGCCAGTCTCGGCCTCCCACACACGAAAATGCAGAGAATGTGAAATGAGGCTCATTGTGATGGCCGTTGGAACGAGGACAAACGTGATTGATTTGCCATAGAAATGTAGCATTTTCCACTGAACAGGAGCCAGTGCTCTCACTGTGTGGTTAGAGGCTGCAGCGATGTTACAGCCATCCACACCGCCTGTGAGGGCGCTGAGTTGTTAAGAGAAAAAGTCTGACATTTGGGAAATGTGCTCGATAGCTTTCTATCCGGACCACTCTGCATATGAAGCAGCTAGCCAGCCTAGCTTAGCACAGAGTCTGGAAACAGCTGCCCTGGCTTTGTATAAAGTTCCAAAATTCCCTAAAGGTCACTGTATCTTCTCCAAAACTGCAAATGTAAACCCCTTTTTTACAGGGAGTTATGCTATGATTGATAAGTTCATGGCCTGTGGAAGAATGAGGAGACCACTGACAGTATTCTAATAACAGAGCAGGACACTGGCACTGAGCACTAACTCCAAATCGCCAAGCCGCCAGCCAGCTGGGGCCCCAGACTTCTCAGAAATGGATTCATAGAGACAATCTGCCATTTCTGAGGTGGGTCCTGAGAGCTTTCTGCAGCTGTTTGTAACCATGGCTGAGACGAAGAGCCAGCCAGAGACAGTGGACAAAACCCGATGAAGCTGCTGGGAGGAGCAAGAAGACCCAGAGGCCTCGCTTCAACCTTCTGAGTGAAAATGACCTGGATGACTGGGATCAACATCGAAACAGCCTCCAAATCAGTGAAGGTCTGCATCAAGGTGATGGCCTCTGTTTTCTGAGTGCTGCTGGTGGACGACCTGGAAAGGCTCACACTGTCACAGGGGCCGACAGGGGCTGGTCTCTGAAACAACTTCAGCTGTAAATCCACAAGATTCAGGAAGAGCAGGAAGGCTGCAGAGCACAGGTCCACCAGCATCCAGCATCCAGGCACCGGTCAGTCTGTGGGGACCACTTTCTGCAGGATCTGTGTGCTCTACGACTGCTGCATTCAAAGTTTATTCAAAGTCTCTGATACATGAACACATGTGAACTCACTGCTTCCCTGTAGAAACATGTCAGGGAGGAATCCTCATTGAACCTCTTCATCAAACTCTTGGCAAGAAGGCAAACGCACATATTTCCTAAATGTTAGACCGTCTTTTTAATGTAAGGAGTTTTCCACCCGGCTGACCTCACAAGATTTTTAAGAATGCAGCTGTGACGTGTTTGAAATCAGTGTTTATTCTGAAGTGTTGTTTTTAATCTGGTCCAGGTCACTGGAGATGATTGTTGGATTAGAAAGTAACAGCAAGATATTCACCGTCAGCGTTCAGGGGCTGCTGGAGCTGCAGGTGAGCCGCGCACTAAACACACACACACACATTAAACACACACTCCAGTGTGAACAGTCGGGATCAGACAACACAGTTTCTGCTCTTCACGATGGTCAGTGTGTTGTTTTTAGTCACAGCGTTGTCTTTAAAGCTGCCAGGGGTGCAGGGAAGGAACCCGTCACAGGCGATGCAGCCTGGTCTGTCCAGACACCCGGATTCTTTTAGTCAGGATGGTCTTTGTGGACTCCTTAGACTTCCAGGGATCAATCAAAACATGTGACACAGGCAGAGTGACACCCAGACTATGAACAGAAGAAATCCGTCATGGTGTGCAGTGGAGCACGTACATCTGATAATGACTGTTTAATGACTGTCACCACATAGAGCAGGCCCCATTCCAGGTAAATGGTTACTCTGGGTCAGTCGGGTCGGTACAGTGTTGTAAGTGGCTGTGAAGGGGAGGGACCCCGGACCTGTTCACTAAGAGAATGAATGGGTTTGGCCGGCCAGGATGTCAGTGGGTTGTCCCATATGCTGAATGACTGTTGCCTGATTCTCATCCTGCTGTTCATACTTGCAGATAAAATTCATATCAGAATCAGGCTGAACTTGTGTCATCTGATCCCCGGGATCACACACACATATTAACCCTGTACGTCTTCCTCTGCAGGCGGGGCAGTACACCTCCATATTTGTGGATAACGCCGCCGGTGCTTCCATCACAATACAGAACGGTTCGGATTTCATGGGCATGCTGCTCGGCGTATAGCCTCACACACTCGGGTAAATGAGGGGGGGGGGGTGTGGGTCAGCACCGCTTTGAATCTTTGAATGGACCGCACCGTCACACAGAACCGAACCACAGGGAGGGAGGGGGGGTTTGAAGGAAGGAAGTGAGGCTGACATTGACTGCTTGTCAATGGACCAGTGTGAGGACCTCGGATTGTGTTTCACAGTGCACTGCCGCCCCCCACCCTCCTCCAGGAACCTGGATGCATGTTGCTTCACCAGTACAATAAACCAGAGTGTGTCTGTTACAGTGTGTCTTACATGGTTGTTGAAGACCTTTGCCGTAAAACAAGCATTTCTTAATGTTCTCTGTAGTTTCTGGGAGAGCTATGGAGCATGTGTTTAATGTATGTTGACATATCTTTGTTTTTGATTGCTATAACTATATATATTGTGTACACACTCATGAACTATTATTTTTTGATTAAAATTCACATGTATGTATGTAATGTGGTACATAGACTCTGTGAGTACACTGGACAGATGTAGATGAGTGTGATCAGACGGCAGTGATCTCCTTCAAAACCACCACGTGTTCGCCTCCAAATCAGTGAGGGGTAATCATACAGCTCAGACAGAATGAGCCCTATATCCAGACAATAAACATCCAACAGAAGCTAATGATAAATCTTCACCAACGAACACCACATGATGATTTCTTAGATCAGAAGTTAAGCTAATGCTGAGCTACAGTGACGTCACCGCCAAGCTCACCGATCTGACCGCTTCTACAGTACAACCATCTCGATGATGTTTGTAGTTTCTCCAATTTTGCTGTTAAGACACATCTACACGTCACCGGCGTGGTATTTGATGGTGTATTTATTGTTGAGTGGGGGTCTCAAAACCACAGGTGCTAAAAATGCTAACCCTGGAGTTACACCGGCTGTAAGCATCGCCTGTTTGTTGTGTCTCCAGTGCGACATCAGTTCCCACCAGACGTGTTTCTGCTCCCACGAGATTCACAACATCACGTAGTAATCTGCCTGATGCTTCGTGTCCTCTCTGCATGTATCAGGCTGAAACCTGTTTCCTCCATCAATACACAGAGCAGCTCCTCCGTCCACTCTGAGAACAGCTGCTGCCTCTCTCGCTGCCTTCTCCCTCCTCATGTTGTCCTTATAAACAGCATGTTATATCATATAAAATGCTGTTTCTCGGCCACCTTTCAGTCACACAGTGTTCTCTCTCTGGTGTTCTGCACACTTTTGTTACGCTTCCGTTACAAGGCCGGTGTAAACCTGGCTTAACACGTCCTAATGGCCGGTTTACACTGTGCGATCTTGGGCTGTCACAGACGAAAGACGAGCATCGTAGGAGAATCGTGGAGATATCTTTGGTCGTGGCTCTAAATCGGTGGTCTTACGTCGCCCTGTGAGACAGGTTCCACGACGTTGTCAGCGTCTTGCGACCAAAGACAAGCTGAGATAAAATTCTAGCAGTGTCAGAAATTTAGGATGACTGACTCACAGTGTGACATCTGCTGCGACCTGTCACCCCGCATCCACGTCTTCCTCCTCCTCGCATGTTGACGTACAACGCAACCTGCGATCGCCTGTGATTTAGTAAATGGTCATCGTACAATCTGCACGCATCAAACTTGACGTCGCACCAAAAGTTTGTTAGATTCACGTGGTGTAGTGTGTCATGCAATGGTCTTATAAGATCGCTAAATATCGCAGTGTAGAAAGGCCATTCGGCATTCTGTAACCAGGCCTCTTCCAAGAATAGGAGAGTTTTATGCAGATCACATGTGTTGTTCTTCGGTGACCCGCGTCCATAGCAACAGTCAGTTCAGCATAGTGACTATGTGCTACTCAGAAATAATGGACCACATGGAACACTGCGATTGACCAATCAGACGTCGGTTGTCAGCACAGCCATGTAGTAAAATGTAATGATGATGATCAGCACATGCTAAAGGCATGCTAACACCAATGCTACTGGAGCTGGAGCTAGGAATAGCATCATGACCCAAATCCTGCAACATTTCACAATAGGGATGCTAATAGCCACATTAGCATTGTTAGTACTTCAGAAATCAGTTAGGCTGTATTTTTGTGTGTACAACAAAGACTTTCAAAAGTATATTTCTACAAATTGATGTATGGAGCAGCCATCTTGGAATTTCTTGAGTAGGAGCTTCAACTGTGTAGCATCATGTTGACATGCTAAGCATTTTAGCATCTTATTGTGAACGTTAGCATGAATCTCAGTCGCTAGTGGTGTAGACTGTTGAGCATTCATAATACACTTTTCGCTTTGTTAGCCTTGTTAGCTACGTAGTGCCCAGTGGAGAGGCCGCCATCTTGTTAAAATGGCAGAAACAGAGAACACCACGCAAATGATATACGTCGATACGCGTGTTTATTTTTCACAATACAAATGGTTGTTTGCTAATTTAATGCAACATTACCTCAGTCGCAGCTAGCATTAGCTCCGTCAATCAGTTTCCAGGTCCACAACATGTCACGTGGCTAAAAATGGGCTTTAGTCATGTTTCAGTCAGAACGATCCACATTCAAACAACTGTGTTCCAGATAATAATATTTTTGCATGTATGAACAGTTTTTTACTGTGTGTTATTCTTTTCTTGGCATGTAGATGTATGTAATTTATCAAACAGCAGAAAAGCATTGATCATTATTTATGTGTGAGATGTAACCACAGTTTTATGGAAAAAACATCTTTTGATTTACACTCAGATTAAAATGATATCTTTATTATATTTTGAGATTAAACTCTTTAAAAATCTGTAATTGTGTTCATTTAGACACCTCGCTCAGGACACACACACACACACAGTTTGTGAGTGTGTGTGTGATGTCCGCATGCTTCGTATTGCTCGGGTTTCCACTTTAATTAAAGCTGAATGTCTTGTTGTGCCTCACAACACATCTCGGTCCTGATAAGTCGTGTTCTCATATCAGCACATTGTTCCCTGGGTGGTCCCACGAGGCAGTAATAAGGTCCTAATGTCCGGCCGGTGAAACCAGCTTGTTAGCGTGGTTGCTTTATAACAGCGGCTTCTCATGGAAGCATCGCTGAGATGCCAAGTGTCACATACTGTACCCGAGCACCGACCACAAGAACGTCGCACCCATGTGTTATTTCAGCCGCCGGCTGCAGCGCACGTCTCAGACAGGAAGGAGCTGCTCTCTGGAAAGCACACCCCAAATTTGGAAAACAAACATTTGTATTCATAAATGAGCATATTTAGGTTAATGTGCGTTCTTATTTTCCCCACAGAGTACCAGGCCAGCGTGCTTTTCTCTCTCATAAGTCTTTCAGCGTGTTTAACTGTGCCGGGATGACAGACGCTATAATATTTGTCTTTTCATTGCTCAAGCAGCAGGTTGAGTGGCACACACTTGTGCAGTTTTGATTGTCTTGTGTTGTTTTCTTCTCCTTTTTTTCTGAAATGTGTTTAATGACAGCTATGTGAGCGTGCCGTAACGCATTCGCTGCCCTGCAGTGGAACACGCAGCCTGCCAAAGTGGTTGCGAAACCGCCCTGCGCCGCGGCTCTGACAGGAATTTCCCATCGCCCCATTATCAGCATCAGACAAGCTGAGTGATTGCAATTACATCTGCCCAAATGCTAAGAGCAACTGCCTTTTCTCCTTTCCCTAAAGAGAAGTCAGGTATTATGAAAGGCCCCATTGTGAATCTCTCAGGTTCCTGTCTGCCCCGTAAACCAACATAGTTGGGCTGTGTGGCTTTAATGAGGCCTTAATTATGAGATTCCTCCACCGTAGTGACTGACTCATCGAGTGACGGCTTTAAGCAAATCCCTGTGTGTGCAGCCTCCTTAAGACAAAAGGAGATCACAGCGTGTTTTTATCAGAGTAGACGCCGGAGCCTTTCAGACAGTGTTCTGTGGGGACGTTCATCCAGTGACTTAAGCTGGATTGTCTGCGCCGTTTCCTCCAGAGATGATCCAGCAATTATGTCCCAGTTCCCTTTGATCGATCAGTTGTGAGAGAGAAAGGTGCCGTAATCCTTTTATCTGTGTTGTTCCTTTTGTTGGCCAACTGTTTGTGAAAGTTTTTGTGTCTCTGTGCAGAATGTTGTGTTCGACCCCTCACCTCATTCCCACAGTGTTGTAACCAGAAAAAAAGGGTCACGTTTTAAGGGCGACTCAGGTTCCTGCTGTCGCCATGTTGGAAGGATCACAGTCTGTCTGTCTAAGCTGGAGTAAAGAGGTGGAGCCGAGGCAGGAGGCGTGAGTCAGCACCCGCCTGCTGCGTAAAGCAGTCCTGATTTATAAGGCCCCGTTCACACTGGAGAGTCAATCCAGCTAGAGTAGGATTGAATCCAGATAGTCTTTAAGCCTGTCCGTGCTCAATCTGGCTTAATCCGGCTTGTTTGTTGTCCTCCAAGCCGCTAGGTGGCGCCTCGTAATATACAGAGTCTGTCCAGGCTGTGGTAGGACCGTGTGTGTGTGTTTTTTGTCCCGTGTTGCTCGTTCTTTTCGTTTTGGTTCAACAAGCAGTTTATTCCTTTGTAGCTCTATTTGAGCTAATCCGAATAGATCCACCTTTGAGAGTTGGATTGAGATCTATCCAGATATATCCAGATACGGCCCGAATCCTGCTCTAGCCGGATTGATTTCCCCGGTGTGAACGGGGTCTTAAGTCTTGCTGTACCTGTCAGGGCGAGGTTTACAGTGTGCAGCCTCCCCTCCTGCTGCCTGTCAACGTCTGAGAAGTGAGAAGAGCAATGTTGTCTCACTCTTGTCTCTCGTCTGACGCAGGAGTCCAGCTACTCAACGGTTTCAGGCCTTTGCTGCCGAATTTTGTTGTTTCAGGTTTATTTTGAAGGTACTCGCTCCGGTTGTTGTTTCAGATAACCTCACTTCCTGTCTCCACACTTTGCTGCCTCGCCCTGATGTCACCTGTGCATTGTTGTCTCTTCGGCCTAATGGATTTAGCCTTGGTGTTAGCTTTTAGCTTTAGCTCAGTTCATTGCAGAAATCCTTCATCCCACCAGACCTGTACTTTGCATGTTAAATTTTAGACTCCGCCCTCAAATATGCCCATTTATATCAACTGTGAACACAATTTCCAACATGGCTGCAATGCACACACAGCCAGGCTGTGCTGTGTTTATCGCCTGAAGTCATCGAGGATCAACACTTAATCCACTTAAGAGCCTCCAGGAGCTCTGCTTCATTTCAATAATCAGGACATTATAAAGGTCTGAACTTGCACAACACAGGTTTTTATTACCTCATCAGTCTCCAACATCTTGTCGTTGTTATTAAAGGTGATAAAGTTTAGTCACACTTACAATCATGAGTTGCGACCATAGTTTGAGTCCAAATATGAAGAGGATGTGACGCCCTGGCCGGGAGCCAGCCTCCGGCCCGGACGCCGTGCTTTCTGTCTCTCTTCTCTGTTTGTCAGCACTTCCAAACATGGCTACCTGCAGGGAGCCACAGACACTGAGACTCTGTCGTGGGGATGCCAGGCTCCTGTATATTATGTTTTTAGCATGCCTCGGATTTTTTCACAGCAGCCTGAGTTACTCCAAACAGAGCCGAGCAGTCCGAGTCCTGCTGACACTGAGGCGGTCCCAAACAAACCTGTTGCTGTGATACCGGGATGAAGAAATTCAACACAATGCAGCGGGTTTCCATGTTACCTCTGTGGTGAGGGGTTTAGCTGATGATCCAGTTTAAGGACTTATTAAGAACTTATGTGTGGTTTTCAGGTTGTAGACACTTGTTCCTTTATGAGAGTTGCAGCAATAATGTCTTAAGGATTTAAGGCACTTTATTGTCATACCAGCTCACATTTACATGTTTATGGTCGGAGATTAGGACACAGGTCCTGATTTAAAAGCCCCAGAAAGAAGTGCAGAATATCTATAAGCAAAGCATAAGTAAATAGGCATGTGCAGGTAGGGACCTGGTGCAGTGGTGCAGAAGAAACAGCCTCTGCATGTGAAGAAGACCAAGGAGGTGGTGGTGGACTTCCTCCTCCCCTGCCTTGGCAGCTGTGGATGTGGTCTCTTGCTTCAGGTACCTGGGTCCCTAACCCATAACCAAGGACCGCATCTGAAGCTCCAACACTTTCCGGCTGGTCAGGAAAGCCCACCAGCATGTCTGCTTTCCCTGGAAGCTGCAGCGAGCTGGACTTGTGCGGTGGAGAGCGTCCTCAGCACCTGCATCCCTGTGTGGCGGGGCAGCTGAGTCGAAGGCTCTGGTAAAGGCCACACAGAGGACCATGGGGAGCAGGCAGCATGCAGGGGAGGGCATCATGGGTTTTTCCAACCCCTCCACTCAAGCAGGAGGCTGAGGAGCATCCGGAGCAGGACCAGAAACAGCTTCTTCTGAAGCTGCCAGTCTGCAGAACACTGGCCTTGTCTGACAAGCCATCCTGACTCAGATGCAGCAATACAGGCCCAAACCATGATACTACCACCACCATAATAATATGTTGGAAGTTTTTCTTCTTCTAAGCTGCAATATAATCTCTTTTTATAATTTCATCCTTCCACAGAATATTTCCCAGCAGCCCTCTAAGCTTGTTCACAAAGTGCAGGCAGGCAGCG
Source organism: Parambassis ranga (assembly GCF_900634625.1). Classification (NCBI taxonomy): domain Eukaryota; kingdom Metazoa; phylum Chordata; class Actinopteri; family Ambassidae; genus Parambassis; species Parambassis ranga. The sequence continues at coordinate 724,851 of NC_041028.1, read as the reverse complement.
GTGGTCTTAGCAGGTCAGTGGATCACGTACAGCAGCAGTGTACTGGATTTTAGTCTTGGTTATAAAAGTGGAGGGAAGTTTCTGTAGCAACGTGCTACAATTCACGGCCCACTTCCTGTCTCCTTTATTTAAATTCACACAGACAGACACAGATTTGAATTCTCTCACTACATGATTCATCGCTTGTCTCGCCAAACCTAATTATTGCGTAGGTAGAAGAGGTAGAGGCACAGATTGTGTCTTCATGCAGCGCCTGCGGGACATCATCATCATCTACCTGTGTAAACAAGCGCCACGACCACTTCTCCGCAAACACCAGCTAACCGAGTGTGTCACAGCCTCGTCTGCAGCGGTGGCGTCTGGGCGAGGATGCTTTCACAACCTGACAGCAGCTATGTAAGTATTTCTGAGCAATTTAGATCTCAAATTGCGGCTGTCGAGCGCATTTTGAGGCTTCCCTCAGTCGTGCACGGCCCCTCTATCACGTCTCCATCTCTGCATCTTTACAGGTTCACTCAGCAGCCTCTGCTGCAATTATACACACGGAGTTATACGAGGACACAGGACGCATTGGAAACACTGGTCCAGCTTGATGCTCACACACACACAAAGCTCACAGCAGGAGGAGTCTGCTGGTGCAGTGGAGACGGTGGGTTTTAATGACACAGTATCTTTCAGAACGCCGTTCCCATAATTATCTCTGTCTGACATGGATCTGTCATTAGCATTGATTGTTTGTCCTGATGCCCACCTCCCTGGGGAGAAAAGTGTGTGAGTGCAGAGGCGAGGAGGGAGTAGGGCGGCTGAGGCGGGTGAGGGGGATGTTTGGATTCCCCCCTGAGCTGGACAGGTTGCATTCAGGAGCCCATGGGAGGCCCAAACTGGAGCCATTGGTGAGATTGGTATCGTATTAATGGCTCCGCAGGCTCCGAGACACATAACAGCAAAACCATAAGAGGCACTGGAATGTGGAGCTCCCTCCAATCATTGTCATAATTAGGGACAATTGCACACGCAGACCCAGGACCTATTGTGTTCATGTGGAACCTGTTTGCTCTGACTTTTCTCATGGCTCAGCACACTGGCTGTTTGTGTCGGTTAAAGGAGCAGTTTGACTTTTTTTGTTTACCACTCGTATGTCTGTGAGTTTCATTCAGATTCCCAGGCTTCCTCAAAACATGTCAGCCCTGTCAGTACGACGGATGATTAGGCCTTAAATAGCACCATTGGCACTAATAGGGGCAAATGTCCCTCATTATCTCCTCCCCCTTTAGTGATAGCAGAGGATGGAGTCAGGGGTGGAGCGGCTCGGGCTCGGGGCTCAGACATTCAGACATGCTGATTGGAGCTCAGGGTGTGGTGAGTCTGAGGAGGATGATGGCGTGGATGAGACAACAGAGGCTGATGGATGCTGACAGTGTGAGCCGTACAGCTGCTGCTGACTTCATGCAGTGTTGAATCATGGCCACCATCTTTCTGGTACCACAGGTGTGGCACAGATTTAAGCTGGTTGTATTCATGTTCAGTACGTTCTGCTCACTATGTGGAGACGTACACAGAGAGGACTGTATGGTGAGATTATCTGCAGATTAAATTACGCTTTTTGAATGTACCTGCATCCTGTTCTGCTGTAACATGTGTCAGACCATCACTGGATAAATGTGTCAGTTTGAGTGCAGTGTCTGTGCGTAGTGCTTATGTTGGAGGCTCCAACTGCCTTCATGTTGGCAGAGCCTACCTAAACTCTAAGTTAATCCAAATACGGGCAAAGAGGTAGAGGATGAGCGGGGCCAAATGTAAAGTGTGGTTATAAATAAAGTATTTGAGGGACTGCATCGTGCCCTACCTTTGATTGTAGGATATATTGAGTCCACAGTAGAGGGTACAATGATTCTCACTACTCAGTCAGACGGCATTACCTAATAGCCAAGGACCCTGTTTATTGGACACTGTCATAGTGTCTAGGCAGACATGGATGAAAGCTGCAGAGGGTTTTTAGGGAGCTGCGACAGTGACAATCTTGACACCACCTGACCCCCAGGTTAATCCAAATATGGGCAAAATGGTTAAGCTTGAGTGGAACAGATGATGAAGGTTGTTTGATGCCCAGGCAGGTGGATGTGACCTGTGATGGAGTCCATTTTAAAGCAGACACACTGTCAGTTGTATATCCTTGAGTAGCGATTGGCCCACAGGTGGTCATCATTAGAACTGCAACATAAAGAACTGACCTAAAAAAACATCTCAAAGAAGCATCTGTGAACCAGCAGGAAGTAAGGTGGCTGTCAGGAGCCAATGGAGCAGATGAACTGTTGGCTCGCTGCAGAAATGGATGAGCGTTTGGGCGGAGCAGCAACAACGCTGCTTCACCTCTCAATCAATCAAACAAGCTAAATGCTAATGTCAGCGGCCCAGCACCATCAAATTGATAATATGCTACCTGTGTTAGCATGCTAGTAGTATCAAATTAGTGTTGATGTTTGTGCAGTGACCATGAATGTCCCGCCAACTTCACGGTCATGTCTTTGTTTAGACACTTCAGTGGAAGGACAGCCTCTGTGGAGCCTCTTTGTCTTTGCTGATCAAACCTGAAACTCTTCTAATTAAAGTTATCGGCCAAACAAGCGTTAATCATTCACTAATTTAACCTCTGCTGCTGACAAGCTGCAGCATGCGAACACGACGTGTGGACAGGCCTTCCCCTCTCCTTCCTGCACCCGTCACGTGGCGGCGCTGCGTCCTCACGCTGCCAGCATGTTAATGAGCTGTAAACCTCAAACGTGACCACGGCCACGCTCCGTTAACACTCACTGCGCTCCAAAAACACCTGAATCAGGACAGCAGCGGCTGGTCCTCACATGAACGCCCCTCCACGTGTGACTTCATCTGTCCCACTGCTGGGCAGCTGTAATCTCTCGGAGCTTTTAGTAGAGTTCCTGCTGACAGTGTTATTTGTGATAATTCATTATGGAGTTTACACAAGAACTGTTAATACACAGAGCAGCCGTGAGGACGGAGTAAGGAGAAATCTGATGCGTGTTCTGGAACTATTGTTCCCAGGCGCTGGGATTTAACGAGCTGGCTGCTGGGATGAGGCCTTCAGTACCAGAGTACTGCAGGCTACAACCTTCCAAATCCCATCACAATCCCAAGGATGCATGTTGCAGCAGTAAACACTCTCCTGGTGTGATTACACCCAGAATGATAAAAAAAATACAAAACTCTTTTGGCGAGATGATGAGAAGTAATATTTGTGGCTGTAACTCTTCTGCCTTCAGACAGGTTTACAGTCTGCTGCTCGCAGGATGGATTCCTGAAATAAACTTTCCAGACCCGGGGAATGAAAACAACTCCCTTTCTTTTGTGAGGAAGACGAGGCTCGGCCGCGATATTCATCAGTGGGGATAACCTCTGACCTCAGAATCATATGACGCTGAGTGCTGGAGATCCCGCTGCAGCCAGACAGTCTGTCTGAGACGCCATCGCTCTCCTCCTGACACTTTCTCTCCCTCTTTCTCACTTTTCCCCTCTTTCCTCACCTCTCCTGCTATCTCGGGGACCGTATGAGATTTGTTAGCGTCAGAAGGGGTCGGGGTGGGGGAGAAGCAAACCCTCATGTTGTTCTCCGTAGAGTTATTCATATTTTCTTTGGACCTTAACTTTGAAACATCCTCCTCCCTTATTGTTGTGATTTGGTCTCTGTGCTGTTTCTGACATGCTGAGGCTACTGTCGCCATGACGGTCACATGTTTGTGTTTGCTGACTCAGAGCATCATTACATCAGTGTAGACTGACGCACCACACTCACCTCTACAGAAACAGAGACCAGAGACTTCCCCTTCACACTAGAGGGCGCTGTGACACTTGATTGACTAGTTAACACTTGAGTTCAGTTTTGTAGTGTTGTTTCTTTGTTTCTGTTAAACCTAGGCCAGATGCTGCAGTGACTCATTGGACCGCCTTGTGGTGTAAAGTGGTATTACATCAGAGTATAAGCCATGGCGAGCTGGTTAGCATTCAGAAGGTATCGCTGCAACACAGTGTGCACTGAGGGTGTCTGAAGCATACAAGGATGTGGTGATAAATAAGATAAATTGCATAGATGAAGGGAAAAACAGGACTACATAGACTGTATGTTCCTACATCATGCTCGACTGTATAGCCGATAAAATAAAAACAGTATCATTCTCGCCATATTTATTTAATAGTGGTAGACTATTGACAGTGAAAACTATGGACAGAGCTTCTGTGACGTCACCCGTTTGTTTCTGAAGAGCCGTTTTGAGGCTCGGTGGGAGGCTCCGGGACGTGATGACCGCCGCCATGTTGACAGCGTCACGTCCGCCAAAACTCCAAATATGGACAAAGAGGGGGAGCACGAGCAGAGTTTAGGGGGGCGGGAGATCGTGGAAGCAGGAAACTCACGTTGTGATACATCAACTGCCTGTCAGTCAAAGTGGCAGCGCCCATAATTATGCAGTTAATTAGGTCTCCTACAGAAACAGTTCCACCACGAACTGTTACCATCAGCTAGGCCATGACAGAGTGCAGCCGACTGAAACAGCTGCTGAGAGGGCCGCCTGTCCTGAAATCCTGCTCAGGTCTGCAGTGATGCTCCTGACTGATGAACAGTCAGGAGCATCTCCACGAGACAAAGACATTTTTCCCCTCTGACCGCCCACTGATCCGCACTTTTGTGCACAGGGTCCGGGCCGAACTTTGTCTTTCAAGGCTGTGCGGCAACCATGCTGTGATTGGTCGGAATTTATTGTGGGCGTGATGAAAGTGGAGAAGCGCAAGAGCCTCTCCAGGTATATAGGTAGGTGTATAAACAGCACTGATTCAACAGATTTAGATAAGACCATACCGGTTTTGCATGATGAGCAATAAAAGAAAGAAAGAAAGGCAAGTCAGGGTGATTTGTCACCAATAACTCCAGACAGCCATTCACACATACCAGATGGTGACTGTTATTACCATTCTATATACTCCTACATACCCGGGCATAATAGGCTCGTTAACAATGTCTGTATATCTTTGCTATTGTTACTTTTAATGTCGCATCTTCACAGCTCATCACCGGACAGTTTGAAGTATCGCAGGCACATTGGAACACAGTAGATGTGCAAATGTGGTCATAAAGGCACAAACACTGAATCTTTGCTATTGTTACTTTTAATGTCGCATTTTCACAGCTCATCGCCGGACATCTCACGCTGTTGCAGGCCCCCTCTCTGTATAATGCCCTCTTGCCATGGCACAAGTCCTTGTGGTGTGTTAAAAAACTCAGTAAAGTCTTTCCTTATAGTTTAGTGGGCGGGCCGTATGAGGAGTTCTGCACACACGCGTCTCACGGAGTATGGTACCTCAGTGCGGAAAAGACCTTTTTTTATCTCTTACCACCCGTGGAGTGCGTTCTCCGCTCTTTGTCTCGCGGAGTATGGAACAGCCTTAACAGGCCTCCATCGTTTGATTTAATGAGGCCTAAAGTCTCCATCTTGCTACATTGCTGCTGTTTAGCGGTGTGGCCGTAAACATGACGCGTCTCATGTTGCAGCGTGTGACGTGCTTGATTTATTGGAGGATGACGCTAATTACAGAGCAGCTACAGATGCATCTCATACTTTCACTAATCCCAACATGGAGCCAAACATGTCATTATCCTATGGAAGAAGAACGGCGTCTACATGCATTCAGCATCATGAAGCCAGACACCGTGCTGATCTGCTGCTCTGCTCTGATGTGAGGCGACATAATGAACCTGAGCTCTGATTCGCTGCTCTCAGGCTCTGACCTCATCTTTACTGTAAATGAAACATGTGTCCTCATGATGTATGGTCACACAGCATGACGTTGTGTGGGGCTCATAGGTGAGCTGGAGCTTCCAGGCAGAGGAGGCCGAGCCCTGCGCTACATTTCTGCTGGCTTCATGTTGGCAGGCGTATACATTTGAGGCATTTTCTGAAAGTGAGTCATGGTGAGAGCGGAGCTCTGTGCCAGAGAGCTGCTGGGTTGGAGCTCTGACTGAGGCGGGCAGCATGAGGTGACATGTTTGGCTGGTGCAGAGGATACAGGAGGCGCTCCTGTAATGAGTGCTTTGTCAGATAATGGTATGCACGAGCCCGCCTCCTGCTCTGTTCCCTCGCTCGGCTCCAGAGGCAGGAGCAACGCTGAAACATGTCAAACATGCAGGCAGTATAATCTGAGCTCTGCATGGCACACGGCGGCGAGCCGCTGACTGCTCTGAATGCAGCTCCTTGTTCCCACTTGTACCTGTCATGCAGTTTAAAGGAAGAGTTTTAAAGGCTGTGTGAAAACAATGCTGCCATCAGAGCTTGAACTCCTCTGTTCATATTGACGGGACAGGGCGGCAGGAGGGGCTGTTCAAATTACACACATCTATCCATTTTGGTTGTTTAAGTGCCTGAAATAAGAAATAAGCCTGTGGTTAACTCAACATAACATTCAGACAACAGAACATATGGACATATTGTCCGATGTACCACATGTTGATACCATCAATCCATTTTCCATTTATTTGTCCCACAGAGCAGGGCCGCGGGCGCTGGAGCTCATCCCAGCTAGCTCTGGGTGCATTCATGCTAACAGACATATGATTGTATCGCCTGATGTTCTCCGATCGTTGGGCTGACTGAGCTGCAGAAATCAGGAGGTGGTTTGGTTGGTGAGGGCGTTTTGGAGGACGGGAATATTGACCCCATGATGATCCTTTTTGAAGTGATGTTGTACTTGTTGTGTAGCTTTAGCATTAGCTTTGTTTAAGTTATTTAATGCAGAGTCTATTCTCTGCAATAATCCTGGGAGGCAGCCTCGCTTGCATAAACAGCTGCAACCGCCCACAAGAACCAGGATGCTAGAGACGCTAGAGACGCTAGAGACGCTAGAGATGCTAGAGGCGCTAGAGATGCTAGAGACGCTAGAGATGCTAGAGACGCTAGCCACGAGTATGATGAGGAAACCTGACACCTTGATTAGTGCAAAGGTGTTGCCGTGGTGACAGAAGTCATGCAAAATGTTCCTTCAGCAGTGTATTCACTCTGTGGTGTAGAGTTGGTTTTTGGATCTTTGCCTTTAAAACAGCTGAAATATGTCTGCAGACCCACAGCTGGACCGGCTCCTCCTGAAGGTTCATCAGCACCAAAGAACTGTGCATTCAGCCCCTTATTCAAAGCAGTGGTCTGTAGTCCAGTATCGGCTCCAACAGCTCACGTAATGTACATGAGAACCTTTAATCTGCTCAACCCATGAGTGCCGGAGCCTCTCGGCCGGCAGCTGGTACAGATGTTGGAGCAGCAGCAGCTCAGTGTGGCTAACAGCTGCGCTCTGCTGTCCAGGGACAACCACTCGTGACGGCATTTCCTTGGATACTCTCTCACATACTGTGTCTTTATTTCCACCGGTCCAGCTCCCAAGCGGCTCCCTTCACGGATAAATGCGGCTTTGTGAGGAGTTTCCCCCTCTGAGCAGCTGTCTGCAGCCCCTCAGGCACTCGTCTGCTCCCCGAGCACAGCCAGTGCATGTTGGCTGTCAGGGTGGCGAGGAATGAGCGTTCAGCTTGAGGGACAGTTTTCATTACAGAGGACAGCCTGCTTCAGATATCAAACATTAGAAGAAGCCTCTGTATGCAGCACATGAGAAGCAGACACACCTGTGTACATGATGCATACCTCATCTACACCTCACACCTCGGCATGTTTCACGACTCACGGACTCTCCGTGGACGGCTGCAGTCACACTGAGCTGTTAACTTTCCAAGGTTCTGCAGCCGGTGATACAAACACGGAGCTCTGGCACCACGTCGGCCATTTATAAAGACGAGGAACCAAAACCTGTGCACGATCCCACGGCTAACCTAGACCAGACCACCTCACAGGGCTGGTTTTGGGGGTTTTTGGCACACAGAGGTCGTGGTCTAAAGCCACACTGTGCCTCATGCCGACTCAGCGCTGCTGCCACCACTGATGGAGCAGCTGCTGCCTGCTGAGGGTCACACAGAGCAGTGAGCTGGATTAAAGCGCTCCGATGACCGGCTGCACACATGTATACAACACAACACAACTCTCCTCTGGGTCTCATTCACTGGGCTAACAGCTAAGCTAGCCTAGCATGGAGCTTAAAGTGCCTGGGAGACGTGCGTCATCAGTTCTTCTTGTGGTCCGAGAGCCGGAGGGTTGTTGTTTGGATTGTAACTCCTCAGCCAGCTCAGCCTGGTGTTTGTTTCATACACACAGTTTCTTTCATTAATCATTTAGATGATTATGAATCTGCATTTGTTTGATACAAACGTAGAAGCAAACTGAGCTCCAGCAGTGAGGAGAGCAGGTTTGAATCCAGCAGAGTGAGCGTGTCACTAATAAGGTCTTGACTCTTACCTGGACTGACAGCGGCGGAATGAGAGGAGAGGCTGGCTCCACGCTGCTCAGTCAGCCAGAAAGCCTCCAAACGGCGGGGCTAACGCAGGTCAAGTGATTTGGCGCCTCTGGTGTATTAAAGCTATTTACAAGGGACTAAAGGATTTACGTTGCTTCACCCGTTGGGTCTGTGCTTTTATACGACCTGGCACCGGGCCGCTGCGTTTTTTTCTGACCCTCTCAATCAGTATGGAGCCTCATAAAGAACGCTGCCTCTGCTGTTCGGCTTTTTGTTTAGCAGCAGAGGGAAGAAGGTTTTATGGAGGCGGCTCCTGATGCCTGGTGTGAAGGCAAACACACAGATTACAGCAGGTCCACACCTACACACACACACACAGATTACAGCAGGTCCACACCTACACACACACACACAGATTACAGCAGGTCCACACCTACACACACACTAACACACACACACACAGATTACAGCAGGTCCACACCTACACACACACACACAGATTACAGCAGGTCCACACCTACACACACACACACAGATTACAGCAGGTCCACACCTACACACACACACACAGATTACAGCAGGTCCACACCTACACACACACACACAGATTACAGCAGGTCCACACCTACACACACACTAACACACACACACACAGATTACAGCAGGTCCACACCTACACACACACTAACACACACACACACAGATTACAGCAGGTCCACACCTACACACACAGAGACACACACACACAGATTACAGCAGGTCCACACCTACACACACACTAACACACACACACACAGATTACAGCAGGTCCACACCTACACACACACACTAACACACACACACAGATTACAGCAGGTCCACACCTACACACACACTAACACACACACACACAGATTACAGCAGGTCCACACCTATACACACACAGACACACACAGATTACAGCAGGTCCACACCTACACACACACTAACACACACACACAGATTACAGCAGGTCCACACCTACACACACACTAACACACACACACACTAACACACACACACAGATTACAGCAGGTCCACACCTACACACACACTAACACACACACACACTAACACACACACACAGATTACAGCAGGTCCACACCTACACACACACTAACACACACACACAGATTACAGCAGGTCCACACCTACACACACACTAACACACACACACAGATTACAGCAGGTCCACACCTACACACACACTAACACACACACACAGATTACAGCAGGTCCACACCTACACACACACTAACACACACACACACAGATTACAGCAGGTCCACACCTACACACACACTAACACACACACACAGATTACAGCAGGTCCACACCTACACACACACTAACACACACACACAGATTACAGCGGGTCCACACCTATACACACACACATTAACACACACACACAGATTACAGCAGGTCCACACCTACACACACACTAACACACACACACACACAGATTACAGCAGGTCCACACCTATACACACACTAACACACACACACTAACACATAGACACACACACACACACTAACACATAGACACACACACACTAACACACAGACACACACACACTAACACACACAGATTACAGCAGGTCCACACCTACACACAGACATACACACACACAGACACACACAGATTACAGCAGGTCCACACCTACACACACACAGACACACACTAACACACAGACACAGACACACTATCACACACACACACTGACACACAGACACACACACACACACACACACACACACAAACACACAGACACACACACAGACACAGACACACACACAGACACACACACACACTAACACACACACACTAACACACAGACACACACACACACACACTAACACACAGACACACTAACACACACACACACTAACACACAGACACACACACAGACACAGACACACTAACACACAGACACACACACTAACACACAGACACACACACACCACACACTAACACACAGACACAGACACACTAACACACAGACACAGACACACACACACCACACACTAACACACAGACACAGACACACTAACACACAGACACACACACAGACACAGACACACTAACACACAGACACAGACACACTCTCACACACACACACACACACACACTAACACACAGACACAGACACACTAACACACAGACACACTAACACACAGACACACACACAGACACAGACACACTAACACACACTAACACACAGACAGGCTGATTAATTAATGGCTTCTTTCTATCAAATCTTGGTTTGCTTCAGGAACAAACTGTAAGTCGGTACAAACGTTGACAGTATGACCACCGCTGTCTGACGAGGTCCTGGCCGTCGCCATGTTGGCAGCGTCACAGCCTAAACTCCAAATGCAGGCAAAGAGGTGGGTGGGCAGCCAGACCAGTCTATGAGGAGTGTCTCACTTGAAGCCAGCCTCCAGAGGCCGCAGGGGGAACTGCAGCTTCACAAAGCATTTCAGACCGTTTAAAGATGAGTAAGAAACACCTGTGGTCGTCTGAAACTTCAGTTAGTCAATTTAAATATGATCAATTACATCGGATCAATGCTTTCACAGTTCAGGAGGAAATGTTTCCAGTTTTGTTTTTTGCTGTTAATCACTTTATTAATCCCATTAATCCCTCCTGTTTGTCAGATGTTGACTCATAGATTGACCAACTAAGCTACCCATCGGCTTTCTAACATACAGCTGCATCATTCGTGAGGTAAGTAAAGGCTGACTGAAGTGTTTTCTGTAAAATACCTCAGTGAAGGAGCACTGCTGTAAGGAAGCAGCGCTTCAGATGAGTCTGTGGAGCTTCAGCCTCCGATCGCTGCTGACTTCTTCCACATGCAGTCAGATGCTGCCATCTTGTGGATGCTTTTGTAAAGGCACCATGCACAACAGTTTATAAAAGAAGTTGCCACAGAACATTTGAAGAGTAAATTCAATCAACAGGACCCCCCCCCCCCCCACACACACACACACACACTCTCACAGTCACACCCTCTGTTATTGTGCTCCCACCCCGAGCTAAAAGGTTACGAGGCCACAGTGCACTGATGTTTACTGGGACAGGAGGCTCTGCCCTTTGATCACAGCACGGCACTCAATGGTGCAATTAAACCGCTAATTAATAATAGATTAATAATAGATTAATAATAGATTAATAATCCACACTGAGACAGCATGCTTCACATCCATTCAGCAAAATGGAGAAACTGGCTATAAGTGTAATTACTCACATCGATCAGAAAGTATGATTGAACACACACACACACACACACACACACACACACACACGGTGGCCTGTTGGTGCCCTCGCCCGCCAGCTCCAGACAGCCAGTGTAGTCCAGATTAGATCTAACTCCAGGTTGCCCATTTTGATTCTAAAAGCAGCCAGTCGGCACTTTGTTGCCATGACGACACTTGCAGTCTGCTGTCTCCTGGCATAAAAATAGACGAGTGGGGGGGTGTGGTTCAGTTCAGGACTCACTAAGATGGTAGTGGGCAGTAGACAACTTGTAAAACACACAGTTATAGAGCAGAGTCGTCATCGGGCGGCGGCTCTTTAATCAAACTTTGATGCTGCAGGTCTCAGGCTGTGACCCTGACAGGCGTCAGGGTCACAGCCTGAGACCTGCAGCATCAGAGGCGAGACAAAGCCGGCGGGAGCAGACGCACAACAACAACAAATCAATGAGAATGGACTGCAACAACAACACAAATTAACCAAACAGCAACAAGGAGTTTCACAACGAGTGTAGAGACAGACAGAGAGACACAAAACAACAGCAAAGAGACACACAGCAATCCAACAGAGACACACAAATGCAATGGGTGACAAGAACAAAGACCAAATGAAAACACACACTAATCCTTAATATGCACAAAACAACTAGAGGTGAAAAACCTGCTTCAAGAAGAGGAATAAACAATACACAACACCAACAAAGGCAGGTACACACATGTATAAGAGACACAAACCACCTCTGAGATATACAGAAACTGCAACAATACACAAAAATAAGGGACAAAAATCACAAAGTGACGCAAATTACATGAAAACCACAGCTAGAAGCAGTCATTTGACGGAATGTATGTGTTGCTCAGTGCTAAGTTAGAATCTTTTTAGTATTAGTTTTAAACCTGTGCTTCAGTCTGGTCAAAGCGGTCAAAGGTCACATGTTGTCAGTGTCGGTGTAATCAGACATCAGGGAAACTCCTCCTCCCTCCGAGCAGCGCTGTATTGTTATCGACTAGTGTTGGCTGTTGGAGTGGGAGGTGGGGGGGTGAGGGTGAGGGTGGAGGTGGGGTGGGATTGTGGGGTGGGGGTGGGGGGGTTGCGTGCTCCGACCAATAAGACAGATGAACCGTGGGGACCAGTGAAGCCATAAATGTCTGGATGCTGTTCAGTGGAGCAGACGCTGCTGCCGATGGTTTTACTTTGTCTTAGCCTTAAAATAAGTGCAGCTGTGAGGCTCCACATGACTGCAGCTCTGCAGCCAGGCATTGGTTGTTTATCTGCTTTTCTCTCTTTTTTACATTTTATTTAGTTATATCTTCATCGTCCCAGGAGATCTGAGGTTATTTCCTGTATAGAAAGGTCCGTGGTGTGGTAACAGTGTTCATAGGTACAGATGATGTTCTTGATCTTTCAGCACTTTTGCGCATATAAAGGTAAGAACTGTTCTCGTTTGAACATTAGCTGACCTTCAGCTGCAGGGTTGTATGCGCTGCACTGCTGCCTCCTGATTGGCTGATTGGATTATTGCAGGTGTGTGAGCTCGGGTGATTATATGGAGGCTTCGGACCCTGTGTTTAGGCACATTTCATTTTGAGGTCATGAAATCAAAGTTTTAACCTCAAGTTTCTTCAACAACTGATGGAAGATAGAAACACATAAAGCTTTTAAAGGATGAATATTACAGTAACTTGAGCAGAAATGCCGACTGCCAGGCTAACATGTGTAGTTTATGGTTTGCTTCACACGTAGAAGTCCAGGCTGTTCTCATGCTGCTGAGATGTGTGAGTCGCCGCTGCACAATGTAGCATCATGATTTAGAGGCACCAACGTGCAGAAGAGCAGGGCAACTTAAGTAGCTGCAAGCGCTGCAGAGGACTTCAGAGCGTTTTCAGTGTCTCTTGGTTGGATGTGTTCAGCTCTGATTGGGCCCAATAACGAACAAAATCCAGCAGAGCAGAGGAAACGTTCTGGCCTCAGTGCAGACGCAAAATTAATGCTCAGAAAATGTAATATGAGGTTGATATTTCCAGTCCTGATAGCAGTGACATTTATGGGCTCCTGAAGGGTTAGAACCACCAACCTGCCTTCTGTTGGGTCAGTTCTGACCCTGCATGTTGTTGATGGTGGATGTATTATCAGCAGAATGCGTTATTTGTGAGGATGTGATGCCAGATATGTGCCAATCACCCAAGAATCGACCCAAACAGACAGAGTCTGGGTGCTGGACCTAAACCAAAGCCTGATCTAAGCCTGATCTAAACCCTGATCTAAAGACTGGTCTAAAGCCTGGTCTAAAGCCTGATCTAAACCATGATCTTAGCCTGTCCCTGACCTGAAGCCTGATCTAAAGCCTGACCTGAAGCCTGACCTAAAGCCTGATCTAAAGTCTGATCTAAGCCTGACCTAAAGCCTGATCTAAACCCTGATCTAAACCCTGATCTAAAGCCTGATCTAAACCATGATCTTAGCCTGACCCTGACCTGAAGCCTGACCTTAAGCCTGATCTAAAGTCTGATCTAAGCCTGATCTAAAGCCTGATCTAAAGCCTGACCTAAAGCCTGACCTAAAGCCTGATCTAAAGCCTGATCTAAGCCTGATCTAAAGCCTGACCTAAAGCCTGATCTAAAGCCTGATCTAAAGCCCGGTCTAAAGCCTGACCTAAAGCCTGATCTAAACCCTGATCTAAAGCCTCATCTAAACCATGATCTTAGCCTGACCCTGACCTGAAGCCTGACCTAAAGCCTGGTCTAAAGCCTGATCTAAGCCTGACCTAAAGCCTGGTCTAAAGCTGATCTAAAGACTGGTCTAAAGCCTGGTCTAAAGCCTGAATTAAAGCCTACTCTGGTCCAAAGTTTCTCACCTGTGCTCTTAATGTTCCATCGTGAGGCAGCACATGACACAGCACAGTGATGATCTTTGTCTGTCGGTGCAGTTTGTACCATCATAAAACCATAGCTGAGCCACACACACACACACACACACACACACACAAACACACACACACACAAAGTGAGTGGAGCTTTTTCACTTCTGTGGGACAGAGAGGGGAAAGAGGCACCAGGCTCCTCCCTGAGAGTTTGTGAAAACATTCCAGCAAAGCGAGAGCGGTCAAAGCATCAGAAACTCTCAGAGCGGCCTCTTACTCTCTTGTAGGCTGTGTGAGGCGCAGAGGACAGTCTCTACAGAGGACAGTCTCTACAGAGGACAGTCTTTACACAGGACAGTCTCTACAGAGGACAAAGAAACCAGCTGTCTCACCATGAAGACGCTGCTTCTCCTTCTCGTCTCCGCCGCCTGGACTTTGACCGGAGCGCAGCTTTACTACCAGGGGCTGATGGACTATCTGGAGAACAGACTCTTGGCTATTGAGGTAAGAAGCAGCTCCTCCTTCAGTGGCAGCAGCACAGATGTCACACCAGTGTGTTTGCCTCATCTTCCTTTTATTAGAAACAGAACTAATACCAACAAATGAATGCAATCTCAGCCCAGCTCATCAGCGCAGCAGCAGCCTGCAGGGGGAATATCAGTTGATGCATGCAGAGCTCTCCTCCTCATGCGGCGTGCAGCTTCTGTCTGACACCATTACAATTCCTTTCAGCGTTTAAAGCGCTGACAAACCGGTAATGAGTACAAGCTCAACCTGTGCCGCCGCCGTGCCATCAAAGATGCTGAAGGAAGGAAGGATTACAACAAGCCGCCTCAGGCGAGGAAAGAAAGAAAAAGAAAGTTGAGGCAGCATCAGTGTCATGGAAGAGGAAAAAACAAAGTTTAGATGATTTAAATTTGCAAAAGACAACATTACAGCTTTTACAGGCATGAAATGAATTGTCTGTTTACAGCTCAATCCTGTTCACTCCCCTGTGGCTTCTCCTCCGCTCTCACTTCCAATATGCCGGCTGCTACGAGCGCTGCTCTTCCTCAGCTTTCATTGAACTTTTTCATTTCCATTTGACCACGGGCCCCACAGCGAGCAGAGAAAATGAAACGGAGGAGCCGACAGTTATTACATCTCGCTCTGAATAATCCACCTGTCACTCTCTGGCTGTGTCAATCAGCGGGCGGAGGCTGTTTCTATTTGGTGATGTGATGATAGTGTGATTGAGTGAAACGGGCACATTTTACCCCCCTGAGATTTATTATAGTAGGAAACGAGACAGACGAGTCAGAGAGGCTGGATGTGGCACTGCAGCGCTTTGGAGTAAATGCTAAGGTCAGGATGCTAACAGGCTCACAGACACAATGCTGACACGCTGATGTTTGGCACATCGAAGACAATAAACAACCAATCAGCTGCTGAGGATAGCTGAGGATAAAATAGCATAGCAATCAAATATATAGAAAATAAACCTGTCTTAGGCTTGTTCCATACTCCACGAGAACAGAGACCTCGCTCCTTGCTCCACGGGTGGTAAGAGTTGTCACGGAGGTACCATACGCCGCGAGACGTGTGTGTGCACGGCTCTCCCACGCAGCGCATGTCACACACAAAAGGTTGACAATGCAGCGGTACAGCTCTGAAGGGGTGTAGCAGCTGTTTATAACTCTCATTCCTTTCAGAACTCTTTTCCTCCTGAGCTGCCAGATCATTTTTGAACATCTGTCCGCGGCCTCTTCAAACATCTCCACTGCCACAGATTCAGCTTCTACAACCACAGCTGGAGTTCTCCAGCCAGCCATGCCTGGAAAGCCTTGTTCTTGGGTTACTGCCATGACCAGCAACAGCCAGCTTTAGGGCTCTAGGATGCTAGAGAGGCTAAAATAAATGTATGACAAAAATCTGCTCATAAGTTAACAGTAATGAAGGAGACTGACTCAGAATGCTTCTTGAAGATTAGCTGTCTGTGCTCGACAAAGCAACAACCAGGGCAGAGCCTCATGGCTGTCTCACCATTGTTGGCATATTTCTATCTGTGTCAGAATGAACTCGTTATGAACATATTTTAATTGTGTCTCCTTTAGGACCGCATGCAGCTGTGGCACGACGAGTCCCACCGCTACCACACAGAGATGCTGGATTTCAAAAAGCTAACGGCCGAGGTCATGGAGGGCCTGAAGAGTGACCACAGCTCGCTGTTCAAAGACCTGGAAGGAGCCGCGGTCAGAGTGAACCGAGTGGAGCGGGAGATGGACTACGTGGAGGCCCAGACGGCCCCCCGGGCCTGCGCCAACGGGGCAGACAAGGTGGTGGAGCAGGATGCCTGGGGGCTGGAGGAGAGCCGAGGAGAGGAGGAGGAGGACGAAGAGTGGGAGGAGCTGCACTCCAGAGTGTCTGGTGAGCTGTGAGGAAGCGCACACACACACACTCACTCACTCACTCACTCACACACACACACACACACTCACACACACACACACACACACACACACACACTCACACACACACACACACACACACACTCACACACACACACACACACTCACTCACACACACTCACTCACACGCAGGGCTTTGATCTCCCCGTCTCCTTCAGAGGATGCAGATTGTTTCCACACTGTGGAAAAGCTGTGCGACTGAAAGCAGGAGACAAACACGCCGCTGTTACAGGTCGCTTAGCGTCATGTTTTCCAGCAGAAATGTGGCTGCATGCATCATCATTTATTTCTGAAAAGCTTCTGACTGTTTCTGCAGTTTGAGTGTTTGTCATCATCTCCTGATCCCACAGCTCTGAGTGATTCCCTCAGGGACTTAGAACTGGCTTACAGTTTTTTCTGATTGCTTAAACACTAACAATGATTCTTATAGCACAATTTCTAAAACTATTAATAGTTTTAACAAAATCACTCACTGAGTTTGCAAAACTAAAAGCAAAAAAACTGCTTTACACTCAATTTGCACTTTTGTAACACACAATTTGCAAATGTATAAATATAATCCACTTCACAGCACTCTTTTTGCTGAACTGTAAACACAACTCACTGCTTTACACACAACTTCCAAATGATCAACACACTCATAGTAAAACTACACACATTTATGGCTGGTATTTACACTATGTTGCCAACTGTCTGGCTACACTGTCACATGTGAGAACTGTTTTACATCATTAGTTCACTTTGCAATCAGCATGAGCTGTGAATAAGACACAGGTAAGCTTCAGTGTGGAGAACAATGGAGGGAGAAGGAAACTGAGAAGAGTGAGAATTAGAAGAGGAACATGAGGAAGAGGAGGAGGACAAAGACTAGGACGTGAATTTAGAGGATGAGGACGAGGAGGTGAAGAGGAAGGAGGAAGGGTAAGAAGAAATAGAATTACTGATGTCATCGGAGCTACAATAGTGGATCATGTGATCAACCATGGAATGACCCTGAGGGAAGCTGGACAACAGGTTCAGCCTGAGCCGCTACACTGTAGCAAGCATCATGAGGACATATTGATGAGAATGGGTTAGTACAGTTCCCTCACACTAAGTTTTGTAGGTGTACCATACTCTAATGAGAAAAACATCAACACTGTACATGTAAAACTGAAACTGTTACTCCACAGAATCATAGACATCCAGCATCTGGAAGGAGGCATGCGAGGATATGGACCAGGCATCATGTCAGGCCTGGATACAGCACTCCAGGAGACATGTTCCCCGGTGCCTTGGACTAGAAGACATTGCATGAGATGATGAAATTCTGTGGCCGGACCCAGAGAGACAATGAGACTGATTTTCTCTCTCTCTCTCTTTCAGTGAAACTGTATGTTTTCTAGTGTTTGTTTTGATGTGCGTGAATAAACATTCATACTTGAAATTTGAATCCCTGTGTTTATAGAACTATTTATGACAAAAGTTTGACCTCACATGGACAGACCTTATGCACAGAGAAAGCAAAAGCCAGATGTGTTTTCAGTTAATACCATCAGTGTGTAGTTGGCACATTGTGTGCTTAGTAATATGATGGTTTGTGTTAACTGTTTGGTACAAAAATACCATTTTTACAAAGGTTTGAAGAGTTAAGCAAGATGTATTAGCTTTTGCAAAAGATCTACAATGTTTTGCTGATTTGGTGTAAGGTTTTTTTATTTGTGTGTAGAGTTTTGCACAAATAGCCAATAGTTACAGAAATGTGCTTAAGCAATCAGAAAAAACTGTAAATCACGACTGTTATAGGATCTGATTTTTAGACTTTTTGCTCTTAATCCCTGATCATTGAATTTTTACTCGTTTAACAAAGCAAATGAAAAATATTGATTTTTTTTTGTACTGGCTGGCTCAATAAGATGATCAATAAAACATAAATGCAAGAATTATGCCGTAATGGCATCAACCCTCATAACTGTAGTGCTGCACAACAGTCTGTTACAGTTTTTTCTGATTGCTTAAGCACATTTCTGTAACTATTGGCTATTTGTGCAAAACTCTACACACAAATAAAAAAACCTTACACCAAATCAGCAAAACATTGTAGATCTCTTGCAAAAGCTAATACATCTTGCTTAACTCTTCAAACCTTTGTAAAAATGGTATTTTTGTACCAAACAGTTAACACAAACCATCATATTACTAAGCACACAATGTGCCAACTACACACTGATGGTATTAACTGAAAACACATCTGGCTTCTGCTTTCTCTGTGCACAAGGTCTGTCCATGTGAGGTCAAACTTTTGTCATAAATAGTTCTATAAACACAGGGATTCAAATTTCAAGTATGAATGTTTATTCACACACATCAAAACAATCACAAGAAAACATACAGTTTCACTGAAAGAGAGAGAGAGAGAAAATCAGTCTTGTCGTCTCTCTGGGTCCGGCCACAGAATTTCATCAACGTCGCATGCAATGTCTTCTAGTCCAAGGCACCGGGGAACATGTCTCCTGGAGTGCCGTATCCAGGCCTGACATGATGCCTGGTCCATATCCTCGCATGCCTCCTTCCAGATGCTGGATGTCTATGATTCTGTGGAGTAACAGTTTCAGTTTTACATGTACAGTATTTTTCTCATTAGAGTATGGTACAGCTACAAAACTGTGAAGGAACTGTACTAACCCATTCTCATCAATATGCCTCAATAAGCCTCATGATGCTTGCTACAGTGTAGCGGCTCAGGCTGAACCCGTT
Organism: Parambassis ranga; assembly: GCF_900634625.1. Lineage (NCBI taxonomy): Eukaryota > Metazoa > Chordata > Actinopteri > Ambassidae > Parambassis > Parambassis ranga. The sequence continues at coordinate 705,140 of NC_041028.1, read as the reverse complement.
CAGGGTCATTCCATGGTTGATCACATGATCCACTATTGTAGCTCCGATGACATCAGTAATTCTATTTCTTCTTACCCTTCCTCCTTCCTCTTCACCTCCTCGTCCTCTTCCTCCTGCTTCCTCATGTCCTCATCCTCCTCTAATTCTCGTTCTTCTCAGTTTCCTTCTCTCTCCATTGTTCTCCACACTGAAGCTTACCTGTGTCTTATTCACAGTGCTCATGCTGATTGCAAAGTGAACTAATGATGTAAAACAGTTCTCGCATGTGACAGTGTAGCCAGACAGTTGGCAACATAGTGTAAATACCAGCCATAAATGTGTGTAGTTTTACTAGGAGTGTGTTGATCATTTGGAAGTTGTGTGTAAAGCAGTGAGTTGTGTTTACAGTTCAGCAAAAAGAGTGCTGTGAAGTGGATTATATTTATACATTTGCAAATTGTGTGTTACAAAAGTGCAAATTGAGTGTAAAGCAGTTTTTTTGCTTTTAGTTTTGCAAACTCAGTGAGTGATTTTGCTAAAACTATTAATAGTTTTAGAAATTGTGCTATAAGAATCATTGTTAGTGTTTAAGCAATCAGAAAAAACTGTAAATACACAGTCGATGGTGTATCATGCTGCCTCCTCTGTGTGTGTGTGTGGAGGAGGGACAGGAAACTGGCCCGAGGTCAGAGACGTTACTCTGAGCTCGTGTTCACAGGAGTGCGCGCTGCACACAGGCATCCATTGTGAGCTGACCCAGAACGAACCTCGCTGCATTGTAGGGACCCAGTTCAGATCTGAGAGCGTGACACTGATGTAGCTGCTGGATGTTTGTGTGTCGTAGAGTGTGGTGTTCGCTGTGCTTCTTTGTGTGTCTGCTGCACTTGTACTTTCTGTCATTATGAGTCCAGTTTCCCCCCGACTGCTTTGGATGTGCCGTGCTCTGCAGAGGCAGATATCTTCGGCCGCAGGCTGCAGACGCACATCGCACATGCTAATGGAGCTAATTGTGACAGAGATAGAATTCTAATTTCTAACTTCCCATCTGCTAAACATTACTGTAATGACTGTGGTTGTCGAGATTTATTGACAGAAATCTGAGGTGTACGTCTGGTTTCAGGTGTTGTCAGGTTGTCTTTATTTATTACCTTGCTACTTCCTGTGCACAACAGAGGCTCAGTGTGGTGTGAGAACTCTTTCTGTTCCTTTGTCTGCAGACTGTGTGGAAATCCTCTCTGGCATCCGGTCAGTGAAGATCATGAAGAGGGTGGGGAGTCCCAAGGGCATGTGGACCAGAGACCCGCGGTCCTCAAAAGTCTACGTCTTTAACGGGACATCGGGGGACGCTGTCCTCCAGTTCAGCTCTGTGCGGGACTTTTCCCGCTCTGTGGGAGTCGGCGGCAGCGGGACCATCAGGCTCCCCTCTGAGTGGAGCGGCCCCGGCAGCGCCGTGTATAACGGATATCTGTACTACATAAAGCAGGACGCGGGCGCGGACGTGCACGTGGTCAAATACGACCTGCTGAGCGGCTCGGTGAGCGACAGCGCCATGTTCCCCTTGGAGAGCCAGGCTTCTGTTTACAGCCTCAATCCAGAGACGGTGGCAGACCTGGCAGCAGATGATGAGGGGCTCTGGCTTCTGTACGCCTCTGGCGACAGCGAACCAAACATCAGCCTAGCCAAGATGGACGCTGCCACACTCGATATAGAACAAATCTGGGACACCCGGTGCCCGCGGGAGAACGCGGAGGCGGCCTTCGTCGTCTGCGGGACTGTCTATGTTGTTTACAACACCCGTCTGGCCAGCCGCTCCCGGGTCCAGTGCGTGTTTGACGTCAACGACGTGGTGATCAGCGAGGAGGCCCCTCTGCTCTACTTCCCCAGGAGGTACGGCGCCCACGCCAGTCTGAAGTACAACCCCGAGGAACGGCAACTCTACGGCTGGGACGATGGCTACCAAATCATTTACAGACTGACCATGAAGAGGAAACTCCTGGGCTGACAGGAAGGGGTTAAAAACAGAAGCAGTGAGTTTGAACTTATTCCAGGTCTCATGATACCTCTCTGACTTCCAGTTATTTGCTTCACTGAAGCGGCATTAATAGTTGGCCGTAGAACATCTTTTTTTTCTGAGAGGTTTATTATGTGTGAGCTCAGCCTGTCACAACGTAAAGAGTCTGTCTGCCTGACAGCGCCTATAAAGCTCATATATATATATATATATATATACACACACATACATGCAGCTTTCTGTACAGATTACAGGAGAGTGTGAGCCGCAGGGATGCTTTGATTCTGTATATTTATTTGGAAGGAAGGCCAAAAAAAAAAAAAACTGCAGTTCCTCAAATGGCCACTTGAGGGCCACTTTCAGTCATCCAGGTCATAATACGTAGAGAAGATTGAAGCGAGGCATCTGGTCTTGTAGAGTCCACTTGAGCCTGGCTGCAAAAGCGCGTCAGCTCCACAGACCTCCACTTCAGAATGAATAGAGACTCCGCCCTGTAGCTCATACAGGTGGAGGATCTTCACGTCCTAACTGATGTTAAAATTATAAATGATGTTAAAAATCCTAATCTCACACTGTACGATTCGACCAGGCTGTGATGCACGGATGACCTCGCTGTGGTGACTCCACAGACACCAGATCTCACATAAAACCCTGAAGAAACAGGACGTTAGAAGGAAATCGATCGACGATCATGTTCCTACATGAGCCATCGTCATGTTGATGCCATATTTCAACAGCTTGGTCTTCTTTTCCTGTGCTCCTGGGGCCCTGGTTGTGTTGTTGTGTGTTTTTATTTGCGAGCTGTTAAAGGTCGGGTAGGAGATTTTGAAAACTCAGTGAGAGTCAGCCAGATTTAAAGTAAACACACGCCCCTTTCTCTCGGAGCTCACCCTGAAGCCACGCCTCCAATCACATGGACGCATCACCTGAAGACGAGCTGCGGTCTGTGACTTCGGCCATCATGCACGTACCTCTCTGTGCACAGAGCAGGAAGAGAGTGACAACCAGCCAATACTCCTACAGGGTCCACCTGGAGGATTGATGATGTTTTTATGTTTTATAGCTTCATATGATTCATATTCTTCGTTTAATGAGAAACTGACGAACTAATCGGTTGCTATCGGATTGTAAAGAGAAGTTACACTGATTTAACACAAAGTGAATCAGAGTGAGATCTCCTACCCGACCTTTAAAGCACGCAGCATCTGGTGGGTGAGGCCTCCCAGCTTGCTTGCCTCTAATCAGACTTGTAGTCCATCATTGGTCCAGAACTGGATAAAGAATCCTCCAGAGTGTAGCCAGGCTGACACACTGTGACGGTAAGACACGAGTGTGGAGTCCAGTGGTGTGAGGATCTGTGGTTCTGACTGAACTTGTTGATTGTTCCAGCCATAACAGCAGACCGGCCCGTGGCGACTGAGGTCACCTGCTCCTTCCTTTGATGATCATCTCTTTATCTGAAGTAGTGATGGGCTGCGTGTGCTCACATGTATTCACCTGCTCAGTCGAGTGAATAACTTCCAGATCAGAGTGTTATGTTGGACACCAAGGAACCTAGACTTAGACATTTTTCAGCTCTGGAGGCTGCAGCTGGGTAACGACTCTTTGTGCGACCTACGCCCACCATGAATGTCTCCTTCGGCAATTAAGACACAAACTTAGCTTCTACTGGCCTCACAGCGTCCTCCATGGAGACACCAAACATTTAAAAGCTTTGTGTTGATGGGTAATTTATATGTTTTCTTCCTCTCCTTGTGTGTGTAATACAACAAAGTAAAAACAAGAAGACGCTGTGTGGTGGTTTCTCAGCGTCTCCCTCCTTTGTGTCTGATAAGCTGCAGGCTGTGTTGTCATGTTTGTGATTTGTGCAGCAGCAGAAAGTACCGGAGCCCGTTTATGCATAAGTCTTTTAATCAAAGGAAAGAAAGTCGTGTCACAGAACCGATAAAACATAAAACAACAAGCACGTTTCTGATTCTTCAGACTTGTTGAAACAGAAGAATGACCGTGAGGTCTGTGGTGTAAATACTGAATGCTACCTCAGTTCACTGTGTCACACACACACACTCACAGTCTCCATGATATATAATGATGATGTAGAATCTAAGAGGAAGGTCTGAGCTAACGTTTCTATTAGTACAAATACAAAATGTTCAATAAAAAACTGTCAGTTGGGTGCTATGGTAACAGCTGGAGGGGACACGGGGTCATATCAAGAAACATTACAATACTAGGCGAAGCTAGAAGGTCCAGAACAGTCCATAAACAGAGGCAGGTTCCATCTACAGTGAAAACACACAATATATGAGCATCATAAAGGAACAGAAACCACGTCATATTAATAACCACTGAAATATCAGGAAGCTGTGACTGATGTGTTTCAGCATGAGAAGCGCTGTGTGGACGATGTTCAGCCGGGGCTGCTTGATGCTGTGATGGATCACGCCGAGCACGACGACAACACGCTGACTCCCATTCTCGCTCTAACAAGCGCCAATTAGAGAAATGCCACTGCTCTGTAGACGCTGACCCGTCGGCCCGTCCGCCGCCCCCGCACACGCACACACACACACACACACACACACACAGGGACTGAAACTGAACCCGGCGAGGAAATGGAGAAAGCAGACGCTGCCGTGTTCTTCTGCTCGTGTCTTCACGTCTGGTTTTTCCAGACTTACAGCTGTGTAACTCATCCAGAGATGTCTGGACTGCTGTACAAGAACATTGTCAGTCACACATCAGATTAAAGTCGCTGCAGGCTGAGATAACACAAAACTAGTTCATGGAAAAGAAATCATCTGTGCCAGCCGAGTGTAATCTGTGAAAGTTGTGCGGCAGTTTAAAATCTGTGGATGTGCTGATTGTGTCTGCGCTCGGCAGCAAACCCACCTGAACCTGCTGTGCTGTTTATATGAAGTAATGCAGGCTCTCTGTTACTTAATATTTAATCAGAGGTGGCTGCAGTTCACCTAGGGGGCGCTCAAGAGGTAGTCCTGTAAGAATATGATCTATCACTATTGATTATAAATCGGACCTGAAAACAGGCGTCTTCACGCCCATAACATGCTAGCATTTTGACTCTAGAGCGCCCCCTATGAAACAGGATGTTTATATGGTGGGATTTCTCTCTGGCTGAACAGTCTTCCTGGGATGAAGGAGGTAGAAAACCACAGACTGATTTAGTAACATTAAAATGTCCGACTCCTGTTTGGAGCTAGCTAATCGCAGTGATAACGCTCACCCAGAGGCTAATGGGTTATGCTAACATTAAACAAGCATTAATTAAATTCATTTTTCTGATTAAGCTACAAACACAAACGTGTTTACTCACTATACAAAACCACTCGCTAACTTTTGACTTTTGTGATGCTGGATGCTGGATGCTACATGCTAACGGCTCACGTTGTTAGCTTTATCCTTTGTTTTCTACCCCCGTGTGTGTGTGTGTGTGTGTGTGTGTGTGTGTGTGTGTGTGTGTGTGCAACTCTGTGTTTGCAGAATGCGGAGGGTAACCTAAACGACAATACGCAAAAATATGACCCTCTTGGAAAACTTTGCATTTAAGGAATGACGTAGGAACAAATCCAAATATCGACGTGACAGAATAAACATCAAGAAAGTTGCATGTTTCGCACTCATGTATCGTTCATATATATCATATACATCTTCTAAATATTCTCTTATCTTTTCTGGTTTGTCGTAAACATAGACGCCTGTACACAAAGATAAACACACCCACTGAAAAAGAGAAAAGAAAAGCACATTAAAAGACAAAGAAGGAAAACGTTCCATTTGGAAGAGGGGGTGCTGAGAGCAGACAGAGGTGAGGTGAAGTGTGCTTCCCTGTTGTGTTGTTTTGTGCCTTTCTTTGTCATCGTTTGTCTTACAGTGTGAAAACAGGAGGATTTCACTGCATCGTCTGTCAGAAGGCTGCTGCAGATCAGATAACTGCTCATGAAGCTGGAAGTACAGCGTCACAGACGACAACAGGCGATGGAGGTGTGTTGGTGTAATGCTACAGTTCAGGGTGGTGGATACAGCCACGTGATCGAGAGCTGCAGAGCGGCTCTGCATCGCCTCTTTTCCTTTTTTTCCTGTCTCTCCTCTGGCCGTGTCCTCAGCTTCCCTCTGTGAGACTTCCGCTGCTTTCTGAGAGCAGTATCCCAGCGATCAAAGAGCCTTTGCAGTGTTTGGAAAGTCTCCTGCGAGGACACAGATCAGTTTGCCTCAGCTCAATATTAAATGTCTGCAGACTGGCTGTCCGGCCGCTCTCTTCAGAGAACAGCAAAGCCGACTTTGGCCCCCCCACACCACCACCACACCACGCTTCAAATCTCAAATTGTACACTAGAAAAGACGGCGCTTCACACGACTAACTGACTGACGGTGTTCCTACATCAGTTCTGAGGAGTGCTCTGGGACTAGATTTCAGGAGGAAAGGGACACACAGAGAGGGAGAGGGAGAGAGAGAGAGAGAGGGAGAGACGGGGGTGTGTTTTCTCCTCAATCAGACAGACAGGAAGTGGATCAGCAGGAGAGAGGAAACCCCCTTCTGGGCCGCTGGGTCACAGGTGGCTCTGCTCAGGGACTGGCGGGGGGCCGGGGTGAGGGGCAGGAGCCCTGGCTGTCGAAGCTGGCTGTCCTCGCCTTCCACTGCAGGACACACAGACACAAGGCGGTTCAGAGGACATATGGTCACTCTCAGCACCGGACCAACAGTAAGTGGACAGCATGTGCACGGTGCTTTCAGTCATAAGGGTGTAACTCTCTACCAGACCTGCAGCTGATGATGGGCTGCATTATTGATTGACTGTCAAATTATTCATCAATCAGTGTGTTCTGACATTTGATGAACAAACCAGTGGAAAATGTTCCTGTTTCCGGACCAACAGTTCAAACTTCCATTCATCAGGAGGATTTAGATGATGACTGTGTGTGACCTGAAGGCCAGCTGAGCCCATCAGCTCATCATGAAGACAAACTGCATCAAAAACAAACTGCTGTGCTCATTAACTACACTAAAAATAAATAAATACACATTAAATATACTTCATATTTACAAAGAAAGGCTAATAATGAGTGGATTCATTCTGGAACTGCAAATCCCATAATGCCTTGCAGGCAGAGAGCCCACAGTCCCCAGCTGTGTTGGATGTCAGTAATTAAGAGCAAAGTTATTCAGCTGTGTTCAGCCGGGAAGACACTGCGCGAGATTTAAGTTGTACTGTTTTATTTATTTATTTATTTGGGTCGGGTGACGTCACACGAACGGCACCGGGACCGATTTCTGACACGTTTGATATTTTGCCTCGTGAGTATCGCGCAGTTTAAGCAGAGGGCTGCGTTTTTCCCTTACTGCGCATGCGTTTGCCGAACACGCTCGACGTCACTGCCGCGCGTACACGAAATTGTTACAGATGATAAACAAACATGGCGGCGCCCACACGGCGCTGTTTGACGAGCTGTTGCGGCGAGACTGACTTTTAGTGTGAAACAGCGACAGTTCCGGTTTAGACGTGTTTCATTTCCGGTTCGGTGTGCTCACCTGAAGCACCTGAAGTCGCGTGTGGTGTGAGGGGTGACGTCGCAGCCGACCATTGAGCTTTGAGTTGATATAGCATGAGTTTTATTCCTACTGTGTGAGTTGGTGTTAAACACAAACATCCCTAAAAACAGCACCGTGGGTTTGAGGCTTCAGTGACTGTCGCAGAGTTAATTCATCATGAAGAGTTAAAGATGTCACACATCTCAAGGGAGGTGAAGTTTGGACTCTCATCAAAAGGTAGGCCTAAGTGTTGATATCTTCCAAATGTGTGTGCAGACTGTTTGTGTAGCTCGTGTTCCTCTGCTGCTCCTACAGCACACCACCTGCTCCTTTCACCTCATGCAGCAGCAGCGGGCTGAGAGTTCCCCGGCTGATTATCTCAGTGAGTCTCCCTTAAAAAGTCCCTTGGCCCCAAACTTACCTCCTTCTCAGACTTCTTGGACTCCAGCAGGGGGTGCCAGTGTGCAATGGGCTTCCGTGGGTAAGCCAGCATCTCGTTCCAGTGGTCCCTGCCAAGACCGTCAGCATGGCATCCAACCCTCGTCACACCAATGATCTCATTATGACCTACCCTGTGGTCACACACACACACACACACACACACACACAGTGGTATGAATTCATCTGATGTAACCTGACACGACGTTTCATACATCTCATTGTTTATAGACTGCAGGAAGACCGATCTGTAATCAAAGGAGACACAGATCTGACTGTGGACGTCTTGTCGATTGATACGGTGACTCAGCAGCTGACACCAGAGATGCTGACTCACTGTTAGAAAGCTGATCTTTGCTCTGCTAACAATGAAAATGAAGGCAGGCTTTTATTCATTCCTATAATCCCCAGATTATTAGCATAGTCTTATTTAATCCTCACGTAAAGGAATCACACAGGCAGCTAATCCTGCAAGTACCCGGACCTTTTTATAAAACTCTACACACCCACACACACAGTCTGACCTTTACCACGTGCGCTCTCATTCTGTCAGCTGTCTGCTCCTCCTTTTCCTTTTATAGGGTCACATACTGTGAATATAAAGGTGCTGCACTGCACGGCTCTCTGTCCGAGGAATACAGAGGAATACAGATTGTGTTTGTTCACAACATGTATGAATCATTTTCCTCGAATAACATCGATTACCATCTTAACCCTGACCCAGGGTCTGTTGGTGTTTTCATCTTTGCATGGCTTGAGATTATTTTAACTTTTTGAGGTTCATTTGTCTAAAATATCTAAATATGCAAAAGATTTTTTTTTAATATTTGATCCAGGACTTGTTGTATGTGCATGTGTCACTAAAATGGACCAGGTCCAAAGATGGAAGGAAGCGGTTTTACTTCAGGAAAAGAAACCATGGACACGTTGTCCATCCAGAACCTCCTCAGATGTGGTGGTTACTTTGGTTTCTGGCACAGCTGGTGCTCTTACAGAAAAAAAACCTGCAGTTCCCCCTGTGGCCTCTGGGGGCTGGCTCTAAACATTGGTCAATCCCTATAGACCTCCATGTTAAGATGCCCACCCATTCAGCAAAAACATGTTACAGCCTGGTACAAAAAGCCGCTTATTAAGACCGTGAGTGGGCTCTGCCCAGCTCAGCTACACCGAGCTTCTAGTGATGTCCAAATGAAGCAGTGAAGCAGTATTAATGTATTGTATGTGTTACAGTAGGAGCTTGTGGATATGTCTGGATAGTAATTCAAACATTTTTATTGTTAAACAATATTTTTTTTTTAAACAATATGTTTTGGACTAAGCAAAGTCTCATGTTATGAAGCAGTGTCAAGTGATTTGAACCAGTCATGTGATTCACTGAGGGAACGTCATCGGTCACGTGGGTTTTCCTGCACCAAATAAAGCTTCGAAGCAGCGGTTCAACATAAACGCTGCTGCAACTCCGAAGCTTGTATCAGAGCGTCGGTGTCACTTGGCCATCACTACTAGCTTCTATGCCTGTGTATGGATTAACCCGAGGTTGAGTGGACTGGTAACATTACTGTCACAGACATATGTCGTGTTTATTTATAGTCTACAGTGCACCCTGGTGTACCTGCTGTGCTAAGTGCTAGCAGAAGATGAGACATCGACAGGTTCAGTGTTCAGACAAGCAGGTAAAATTAGCCCTCACATCCCCGTGTCCATCTCTCTGACCCAAGCTGCAGTAAACGGAGGAAGAGTGGCTGTTTGTGAGCTCCAACTCCAACATAATGTGCTCAGCTTCAGTCTGAAGTAAACGTACAGAAGCAGCATAATAACCCCACTGTGGCTATAGAGCTGAGTGTATAAACATCAGCACACTGCAGTTCTGCCCTCCATTCATGCCGTTACACTGTGTGTGCAAAAGTTCAAAATGCCCAATGCGGTGTCATCTGGTACGTACAGATCGTAGTCCATGACGGAGATGTGCAGGCTGACGTGGTCCATGCTGTCTGGTGGGATGTCGAAGATGATGGCCTCGTTGTAGGTGGGATTCAGCGTGTTCTTCTTGATGCTCGTCTTCTTCTTTTTCAAACGCCTGCCGTCACAGATGAGCGACACCTTGACGTAGGGATCTAATGGATGGGAAGGAACAAAAAAAACAAAAAAAGGTGAAAATGAAATCACATCCTCTCCAAGTTACCCGCCTCATTCAGGATGGAGAAGTAATCATCCTGATCTGGGACCAAAGGAAGCCTCAGTGTTTGCTCTGACTGCAGAAACATCTTTTGGGAAGATTTTCATCATCTATTGTCTGTCTGTGTGTTTACTTCTTAACCCTGAAGGCAACCCCGGAGGACCTGGCATCTGTAATGTGCATAAAGTAGATGAGTCAATGCCTTGTGTAAACACAGAGGATGGGGGGGGGGGGCTTCCTGAATGCTGATTTCAGTGTGGCAGTGATGAATCGCCTCGTATGATCTATTATGCTGTGAGTTAGCCGCCCTAAATCTGTGAACGCCCCAACGTGCTCCGAGGCACAATCCGATAGATGCAAGTTTATGACGTGCAGATTGAAATAATGGCCTGATAAACTCAAGAGGGGGGGGGGGGGGCTTTGTTTGGGTGGGTGGGGCAGATTAAAACCATGAGTCACGATAAAACTGTGAAATGTCATTAGACATAGGAGGAAAATGCCACATTCACTCCGAACTACAGCTGAACTCTGGCATTTAATGCACAATAAAAGTCACGATTTACGAGGAGTGATATCACGGTAGTGGGGCGAGGGGGGGGGGGTGTAATAGAAAAGTGGAGTCTATTAAAATAAACAGGCCGCCTGCAACTATTTGCTGACAGTGTTTTTAATATTGCAGGAGCTGAATATTAACAAACAGATCAGCAGCAGCGCTGTGTTCATTTCATCTGACACCTTCACACAACATGTTCAAAAGGAGGACGGCTCATTCTGAGGCACCGCCGCCGCCGCCACCTGAGCATCACCTGAGTACCCCGTGATGTCCATGGCCTTCAGGTTCCTGCACTTGATGACGGTGAGTGTGAGTCTGCCGGCGGTTGGCAGGTAGCATAGTGAGAACATGATCTCTCCAAGGTCGACGCTCTCCTGCGAGAAAACACACACACACACACACACACACAGTAAAAATCTGGTTTACATGCAGCTGGGATGTGCTGAGGTGATGTACACTAAGTGCAGAGTCTTTACCTGAAGGCCTGTCTCTGCGATCAATGCCTGTATTTCAGAGTTCTGCACTGACACTGCAGAACTCTTTGTCTGTTTTATTTCCTCACAGCTGAAGCTACAGTAAGCTTACTAATTAGTGCACAGATTACAGACGCATTAAAGAAAAGCTTTGATTTGGCTTGGAAGACAGAGAGCTGTTTGTTTTGGTCCCTGCAGCATCGTTTCAGAGGAGGTGCAGCAGAGATGCAGGTGTGTGTGTTGTGAGCTTTTGTGTTTGTATTGTTTGTACGTGGTAGGAATATAGAGATATGGAGACGATCGGGCTGATTGCTGATGATTCCCAAAACAACACTTGTGACTGCTGAGGCGATGTTTAAAGATGGTCTCTGGGTGGCATTTTGTCACGTAGTTAAATTACTCCTCATGTTGTTGTTTGTTCCTTTTTGTCAGTTGAGGTTGAGGCAATCCAACTTATTAAGTGTAGGACAAAGTTAGATGTGTATTAAAACTTAGCAGTCAACAATTGTAGTTCCACCCACCGCCTATGGGGGCTCCAAAAGCCATCTAAGTGAAAATACTAATAATAATAATAATAATACATTTTATTTGTAATGCACTTTACATTTGCGAGCAAATCTCAAAGTGCTACATAAAATCAGCAAGGCAACAGTGTACACTAGTCATTAAAATTAGCAAGGCAACATTATAAAACTAATCAATAGATAGGGGTTAAAAGAACAAAAGAAGAAATGCAGAAAGAAAACCAACATAAAAACCAACATAAAACTGTCCTAGCTGGAATAGGCTTCCAGGAAAAGGAAGGTCTTTAAGCCTTTTTTAAAAGCATCCACCGTTTGTGGAGCTCAAAGGTAGTACTCCCCTTTGCAACACCTGTTTTGGGGCAGAATTTTTATATAATGCCCTCAATTTAATCACATGTAGACTTAAATCGTCACATAATTACAGCGGTGGAAAGTAACTAAGTATTTGTACTTAGTTACTGTACTTTTTTGTAGCTTTTATGTATTTCCACTTTACTTCAGTAAAAATAACAGCTCATCCTTTCTCCTCTGACTCCATGTTGCAGCTGTCCCCTGTCCTTTCTCCTCCACTACATGTCTCCAGTGTCTGTAGTTCCTTGTTCCATGTGATGAACACAGTGTGGACTGATGTGAGGTCAGACTCTGCATGGAGCTGGTGTCACGCTGCAGCTGTGTTTCTATAATGAGCCTCAGTCATGATGCCGGTGCTCTGGCTCAGTGAGCTAACTAGTTAGCTGCTGTCTGCTAACACAGGTCCATCCATGAATGATGAACATGAATCATCACATGGATCTACAGCAGGAACACTGACACAGTAAACATGCTGAATGCCTGTTTGTTATCAGCAGCCTCTCTGTTCACTTGATGCCCACAGCCTGCCTCATGACACACAGACCTGTCCACAGCTGCTTCTGGACATGGACATTAACTACACATGCTCCATTTTACTTTGATTATTTTAACCTGTTCACATCCTTTGGAAATCAATCATATATATTCAGTGTGTGAGTACTTTTACTTTGAATACTTTAAGTACATTTAAAAGTACTTAAGACTTTTACTTAAGAAGGATTGTTGATGCAGCACTTCTACTTTTACTTGAGTATATATTTTGCTGGGTAATTGTACTTTTACTTAAGTACCAAGCTGCAGTACTTCCTCCACCCCTGCATAGTTATGGGTGGATGCTGTGTCACAGCACATGCTTCCTCCTACGACTGCCCCGCCTGCCTCAGCTCCACTCATGCTCCACGTCTTTGCCTGTATGTGGAGTTTAGGTGGACGTGTGGAGATCCCTAAATATCTCCATTGTTCCCTGGTGGCTGGCTGCTGTTTAGATGATTAGCTCCATAACACCAAACTAAAAACTAAAAGTTCTGCTCAAATAGATTTTTCCCCACTGATCTGTGCACAGATGCACATAGTAGTTAGCTTAAAAAAAGAGGAAGTGATGTCAATCAGCCAGTGGAGCAGCTCTGCTTTGCTGAAAGTTGAGGTAGGGGTGGGTTTAATGCAGAAGTTTGAGCGGATCAGTGACTCTTTCCAACATGGCAGCAGCTGTAAGTGGGAGAATTTGGCCTCACTTCTGTCCAATGGGCCGCTGCGTCCTCATCTATGTGTTGAACCGATCAATGAATCCTCTGCCAAAAGTGACTTCAAAGCTGAAGGTATCAGCAGAAAATGATTTCAGTCAGATGAGTGTAAACTTTCTCTCGAGGTGATCCAGCTGGAACAATTTGTACAAAATTATGGCCGACCTTCCGATCAACTCTGAGTGAATGTCATTATTCTAAATTACATTACACTATCAAACGGCATAAATTTTAATTATGTTTCCAGATGATCATCATCGCCCATGGCCGTAAGCGGAGGCGATATCAAATTTACAGCTTGGTACTCGAGTCTAATGTAACACAATCAGCCACGCGAAGCAGGGACAAGTCTCAGGAACAGTTTGTTTTAGAGGCTCCCAGCGCAGCCTGTCAGCAGGCTGAAATATAAACCTGTGTGCTGACTGCGAGTCTAACAGTCTCGAGTGGAATGAGCATCCTGTTATCTGTCCCGTGTGAGTTCTTAGACCCATCCTGTAATAAACAGTATTAAGGTCGCAGAGACCCCTAATCAGGCTGAACGAGCTCCGAGAGCCGCGCTGATCGACAAATCCCAGCACGTCTGTCGGAGCGCTGCAGTCTTAGCGTCTCTCTCTCTCTCTCTCTCGCTCTCTCTTCACACATGCAGCTGCGATTTGCCTTCCTGTGAGGGATTTTGCTTGACGGGTGTGAAGGTTCAGCCATAATGTGAGACCACAGCAGAAATGTCAAGTGTTGTAAAAGCACGAAGTGACACTTTGATTGTCCTTGTAGAAACACAAGCTGTTTTTGGTGCCAGTCACAAACATCTGCATCACATTTATCTTCTGTTTTTCCTTGCCGCACTATGGCAGTACTGTAAAAGTCAGCTTCAGTCGGTGTGTTACTCTGCTGCAGACCTAAATATCCTGACACTATTCAATAAGTTGACCTCACATTTTAAAGTGCACCCCATCCCTACATATAAGAGCCGATAATGGAAACATAAAGTTCTGTCGTCACACACGTGTCTGCGCTCAATCCGGCTCAACCCGGCTTGTTTGTTGTCCTCCAAACCACTAGGTGGCGCCTCATAATATACAGAGTCCGTTCAGGCCACTGTAGGACCGTGTGCGCAAATGCATTGTGCATTATTTTTGTCCCGTGTCGCTCGTTCTTTCGCTTTTTTCAGTTCAAACAGCAGTTTATTCCTTTGTAGCCCTGTGGAAAATAAACTTGGGGCAAAGCTGTCGTAGTTCGACAGTTGTTTATACTGCTTTTGTACCTGACCCGGACACTGGCCCCGTGAACCGGAAGTATCACGTCGCTAGCAGGATTCACATTTGCGTTCAGACCTGAGCCGGATGTAAGCCAATATGGCTAAATCCACCTCCAGGAGATATATCCAGATTAGCGTTGTTCAATCTAAGAAAATAACTATCCAGATATATCCAGATACGGCCCGAATCCTGCTCTAGCTGGATTGATTTCCCAGTGTGAACAGGGTCTTGATGTCACCTGCCAAAATGGCATTGAGGTAAAACCTGATGTGTCAAAGGCAGCTTTGTTAACATGCGGCTAATCCCACTGAAATGGTGACTTATCGGTTGCTTTGCTGCTGCTAGTGGGTGTGTCTGTGAGCACTCTTTATTAATTCACTGTATTTACATATGCATTCCCTGATTCAGTGCCTAATTAGCAGAAGGAATTAGATTTACAGCTCCCTATTTGATGGAACACATGAGTCTGAATTATGTAGCTGTTATTGATAAATATCACTTATTGATCTGTGAAGTGAGGAGGCTGTTTTGACTGATCAATAGCGCCGTCCTTTGCTCATGCACCGTGTCTCACATCAAACAGCACTTTGTCTTTTGTTTCAGCCTCGGCCATCTGTGCGTCCTTTGTGTTGCAAATCTTGAATTTAATGCGAGCAAGAAATTTAGTCATAAAATCATTCGGAGGTTCGATAGTTTGTGTGCCAAGGAGAAGGCAGCCCGCTTCCTTTCTGCCCACTAAGCAATAATGTTGAGATTATTGAACAATCCCTGAAGAAGTTCTACAAGGGGGGAGGAGGAGGAGGAGGAGGAGGGGGGGGGGTGGTGATGGGAGGAGGAGGAGGGGGAGGAGTTGGGGGGCTGTCAGACGTTGAGAAGGTGATAAAGTGATGAGGGCTCTGAGCTGCTCTGCGTGGTGCCAGAGACAGGAAACACTTCCAAAATGGCCCCTGGACATTGTCAACACACCACAAAGCCAAGAGACACATAACAGCAGAAGTGAGGCAGAAATATACTTTTATTTTATGGAGTTTTTTCATAAATTTGAAGTGAAGTGGTTTGTCTTACTAACAATTGAATGGAATCTATATCAATTAATTAAACATGTTAGTGTATGTAGAGCAAACAGCAAGGGATGGAGATTCATTTAAGTGTTAATCCCTGTGGGGATTAACTGACTTTTGGAGCCAGGCCACAAGTGGTCGTTTGGGGAACTGCAGTTTATTTGACTTCCTTACTCGCTGCTTGTGTCAGAGCAATTGATGTTACCTGCACTTCAACTCAAGAGCTAACAGTGGGTTAGAAAGAGCTCACCTCTGCTTAGAGACTGAGAGATGTAAACACAAGCAACACACTTTGTGTTGCCTTGAATGTATGCGTGCCCATTCTGAAGACACTGGTGGACAGTGACTGGTGGAATAGTGGACATGTTGATGTCCGTCCATGACAGTAGAACCCATTTAGTTTCAATCAGCTCATCATTACCAGCAAAACAAAAGGAGTGGCTGCATGTTTAAGATTTAAGCAAAAAGGTGCCCTCTTGTGGTCATGTGAGTAAGTGCACTTAGTGCAGAGGTTTGTTGCAGTGGGTGCAGATTTGTGTTGGGGAAACCGACATAAAGCATAAACAGTGACTGAAAATGATATGGGACCCAAGTTTTCTGGACCTGGGCCACGCTTGCATCCATCCCTAAAACCTGATTTGTTGGTCTTTGTCAATCTTTACTACAAAAACACCCATATGTGTAGAGTTTGGTGTCAATCAGCCCGTTCCGTCATCAATATGTGTCGGTTTCTAATCAGTAACTGCAGTGCCAGAACCCTTTCATCACTGCGTGGAGCTCACAGGTGTGTCCGATGATTTCAGTTTGATTAAAATAAAGCAGAGAGAAGGGAGAAAGTAGGCACAGCTTTACTTTTTTCTATTCAAACTTCTTTCTACATCATGTACAATTCTTCTCGAGTAATATCAAAACAAGCTCTCTGGGTGTTTTGACAGCAGCCTTGAGGGAATATTGGAACAGGAAGCTGTTCAAACTGCAGACACAATTACTGTCCTGACGGAAATCCAACAGGCCCTCCTACAGGCAGGTCAGATATCGGCTAATTTCTAATATGAATTAAGGGCACGCAATTATGTCCAATTATGTACAGTGTCTCCTCAGTTTGACCCTACCGCCAAATTTCCAGAAATATTAGAGGCCGTCTGCGGTTGGCATTTTATCTCATTACACATACAGTCCCCTCCAAAAGTGTTGGAACAGTGAGGCCAGTCCCTTTAGTTTATATAGACTGAAAACATTTGGGTCTGACTTCAATAATAGATATTTACATCTTGATCTGATACACAAGATGGCAGCTTTAAACCCACCCAGTTCTTATGTGTGCAGAAGTATCGGAACGGACAGGCTTAAAGTTAAAGTGAGTAAGACTTAATATTTAGTTGTAAATCCTTTGCCTGCATCAAGCCTGGGACCCACTGACATCACCGAACACTTGCATTCTTCTTTTGTGACGCTTTTTCAGGCTTTCACTGCAGCCTCGTTCAGTTGTTGTTTACTTCTGATGGCAGGTGCATGCTCTGTGGGGTTTAAGCATGGAAACAGACAGCCTTCCCTGTCCTGCCCCTGGTCAACTGCTTTGTTGTTGGAGTGTTTTGGGTCAACTTTTTCGTCCATTTCGTCACTTTGGTAAAGGCTCATCTTTGTCTCATCAGTCCATAAAACTTTGTCCCAGAATGTCTGAGGCTTGTCTCTGAACTTTTTTTTGGCAAAGTCCAGCCTGGCCTTCCTGGCCTTCCTGTCTTCTGCATGCAGCAGAATACCTCCTCTCCCGCCCTCTGGAGGTTGTTGTTGATGTTACAAATAGTTGGTTTAGGGTCTTTCTTGACAACGGACAAATTGTTTCTGTCATTAACTGCTGCTTTTATTCCGTATTCTTCCTGTTTGAGGTCTGTTACTTCTTCCTCAGGACATTCCAGATTGTTGTACTGGCTGTGGCCAATGGCTCTGATTGATTTTTCTATTTTCTCTTTATTTCACAATTGCCAGTTTCTCACCCTTAGACAGCTCTCTGTGCGCAGTCTGCACAGACAAAACCCAATCCGAACCTGAGCGTAGACATCAGAGCTATGGATTGTTTGAATGATCAATGTAATTGGACACACCAAGGGAACAAAACAAGTTGTGTATCAGATCCGGAGGTAAATACCAGGAAATAAAAGCTGTAAAGTTGATCGCTTGTCTCATATTCATCCTTTGATGAAAGATGAAAACCCAGATGTTTCAGTCTATATAGCAGAAATAAGGGAGTTGGCCTCACTGTTCCAATACTTTTGGAGGGTACAGTAGATTGAAATGTGACCCTCACGATTAATATCAGACACACACACTAGAAGAAGAAAGAGATATGGATTCTTACACTGGTGGCGTATTGGATGTCCCTCCATATGTTCGTCTCCCTCGAGAGGTCTGACAGCTCAAACAGGTTTTCCAGCACCACCTCACCGATCATATCATGTCGTGAAAATCGGTCAAAGTCAAAGACGCTCATGTGAAGCTTCCGATTGACCAGGTCTTCGTAAGGCACAGGAAACGGGAAGGTCTCGTCGAACGTTGGGTTGAGCGTCTTTCGGTGGACACGAGTCTGTAGCTTCTTTCGGTCGGGCAGAAGGTAGATCTTCACATAAGGGTCGGACGTGCCGCACAAGTCCTTGGCAGGGAGATCCACCGCTTTGAGGATGTTGACAAGGAGGGCCTCGTTTTCATAGTCGTACTTGAGAGAGAAGTTAATCCTGCCACAGTTTTTGCTGCTGCCGTGTTTGGAGGAGTCCTCCAGTTCCAAGGCCTTCTGCTGATAGAGCTCTGGCTGGATTCGGCCGATGCTGGTGGGCTTTTCCTCATAGTCTACCATGTAGTCGTTCCCCAGGTCTAGACTGCCCACCTGCATCTGTCTGGGCAGGTGTCTCTTGAAGGAACTGTGCCTGCAGACATAAAGAGCAGGGCAAAGGATGACTTCAGTTCTGGCAGCTCTTGGTTTCTGTTAAAATTGCACATGTTCAAATATAACCGCTGGCAGCTAGCTGGCTTGTATCCTGTGGGAGGGGATTAATTAGCAGTCTGTGTGTAAACCTCTTTATAAATGCATGAAAGCAATTACTTTAGGAAGCTCCCTCATGCCACTGCCCTTCTTACTTTAAATACTTATTCAGGTTTGGTTCGATTTAATCAAACTTAACTGAGCACACTATAAACAACATGAACATAGATGGACCAAGATCCACCCGATCATAAAGTTTTGCTCTGACTCAGATATATAACACAGGATGTAGTGTCAGAAATGTTATGCTAAATATCATATGATTAGACAAACGAGCGCTGTATGCTAACACAGTAAATAAAACCTGGTGCAGCGAGGATTCAGTCCATCGGACACATTTAGCCAAGCTTCCTGTGATGTACTATCAACATATCTGTGGATGCTGTCGTTCATCCAGGTCATAGTTATTTCCAAGAGTTTAAAGTCGAGGACTCAAGGACTGTTTTTTGAAGACGCTTGGCCACTCCCCTGAGTGGCTTCTTCAGCTCTGCTGCGGGGCATCTGTGTTTTTACATACTTTCTAGGGACCTGTATTAGCATACAGTGCGAGATCATTCAGTCAATGTGTTTGCAGCATGCTAGCACCAGCATTTCTGACTGGAAAGTGAAAAGTAACAGTCTGGGAAAACTGTCTATCCAAATATGGTCCAACCGGTGGAGCAGGAGCAGAGCCGGAGCTCTTTGGGGAATGAGTCAGCTGTGGAGCCACCCTCATGTGGCCATTTGTAGAACTGCAGTTTAATGTGCTGTTGCTCTGCTTTGCTATGTTTCTGAGGTTATATTAACATGGTGGAAACTAATGTTGTTCCATTAATTCCTGGAAGAAGGCTTCACATATAATTAGCTTTACAGAATGACCTGCAGAGAGCAGCCTGTGAGGCACAGTTCAACATCCACAGTATTTATTATAATTAACTTTGCAGCTAACAAATTGCTTAGATGGAACATTTCTACCCTCATTAGAGATTTATTAAAGGTATTTGCTGCTTTCTGTGAATGTGTGGCTGCGAGGCTCGTCCCCAATTTTACACACTTTATTTTACAGAGCTTCTGCTCTGCATCTCTGCAACCCTGAGCATGTTTACGCATGGATAATCACACAGTCATGCATGCATGTGACAAACCGAGTGGAGGAGGCCGGTTCGGTGGTTTGCCTCTGCATGCGTTGCGTGCGGCGCAGGAAGTGCTCCCTCATGGAGAGCTGCACGTCGGTGGGGATGTCGGGGGAAGTATGGCTTATCTTCACTGCTGCCTCCAGGAAGCCCATCGTGCCCACTGGGTCCTTCACCTTCTCTGTCGCCATGGTGACCGGTGTCTGCTGGGGACTAGGCGGCAGGGAGGGCGACTGGAGCTGGCAGTGATGTGGGGGGCCGCAGGCCGGGTTCAGGGGCGTACCGGGAAAGTGGGCCTTAGTCCGCCAAGGCACCCAGCACAGTTTCCAGGAGACGAATGAGAGAAGGCCCAGCAGAGCCAGGCCGCAAACCACAAAAACACCGAGCAGCAGGCCAAAAGTAGCGTCTGGTGGCGAGCCGCAGGGACCAGAAATGGAGGATCACACAATATGGACAAACAGATGGTGATTACAAGGGTGAGGGAGGACAAAGAGAGAGAGAGAGAGAGTCTATTAGGGCATGATTTTTCAAACAGTCTGCAGCTATATCAGTGGTTTCTATATAAGAGTATGCTGGGAGATGGGCCTCATAAATATTAAAGCTCCATTAGTCTTCAGTTCAGCCGGGGTATAACAAAAGCACAGCAATGTAAACAGAATTCAGACGTGGGTCGTGTGCTCTCATGCTCACATACATGAATAATTTCCCCACATTAAACCCGCTGTGGAGTAAAAAGTAATTACAGTCGGACAAACGATATAAAAACAGCAAAACAATGCGAACTGTTGGAACCGATAAAAAGACTCATGGGAAGAGGAGCAAGGTGTCAGCAGCTTTCCTCTGGGACTGTTACCATAAAGCAGATAAAAGGAGCCGGCCACAGTCAGACTCATTTATTTTTCTGCTATGGAAATGCTTCCTGAGCAACAAGCAGCATACAAAGAGCGGGCCGCGCTGCCAGGAATGCTGACGAGCACCAAACACAGGAAACGTTTTTTCTTTCTTCACCTTTGGGATGCTACCTTTAAAATAATTACATTTCACCACCTCATGGTTGGATTGTCTCCCAGACTCTTCAGCTGGGATTGAATTCACTTCTGTAATTTTTTGCTGGAGTGTTCTTTCCCGTAAAGTCTGATTGCTCAGTTTTATCTCCACTAACGCTGACGGAGGAGCGCCCGGTGGCCTTTTTCTGAGGGGTCCCTGAGCTCCTCTCTCTCTCTCTCTGCAGATAGCAGGAAGCTGCTGGATTTTCTAATGTTTACCCAGCTCGACCTTTTCTGAGCGAGGTGAAATATGAGCGTCAACGAACGCTGAACCCTGCAGAGGTGGCTGTGTTTATCCAGGGCCAGGTTTTTTCATTATGGAAGATCAGATCAGATAACTCCGCTCCGTATATTTATTTCAGTTCTGCACATGGGCTCCTTTTTTTGAAAAACATTTTAACCTAGCTTAGCTGCATGTATTAAGGTGCATCACTGAGCCAACAGGGGGCTGACAGTGGGTGGTAATACTCAGGGAAATACACTTTTTATAAATATAAAGTCGAAAGTTTACAAGAAAAAGATTTTCTGTGTGAAAAATATCATTTTAGCTCATGACATAAAACATAATCTGGAAGCTCTGGTATTAAAGTTTTAGACAAAATCCTATTGTGATACTGAAGACATGTAGCCTCCATAATTATTTTTATAGGAAATAACATTTTCTGACATTAAAGTTGTACTTTTTTGTAAAATGTGAGAAAAACAACAAAATTTGAATAATTATTTTGAAAGATAAAAATGAAAACATGTCTAAATTTAGAAAAACATGTTGTATATGCTGTGATTATTAAGTCAAACAATTAGGGCTGGGTCAGCCTCCATTTTTAAGGCCCTGTTCAAATCTGGCTATCACACACACGTGTCCGTGCTCAATCCAGCTTAATCCGGCTTGTTTGTTGTCCAAACCACTAGGTGGCACCTTGTAGTATACAGAGTCCGTTCAGGCTGCTGTAAAGTTCTAAAAGCAGTTTGTTCCTTTGTAGCTCTGTCAAAAATAAACTCGGGGCAAAGCTGTCGTAGTTCGACGGTTGTTCACATACGGCTTTTGTACACAACCCGGACACTGGCCCCGGTGAGCTAGTGGGATTCACTTTTGCGTTCAGACCCGAGCCAGATGTAAGCTGATCTGGTTAGATTGAAATTGATTTTAATCCCGATATATCTGGATTCATGTTGTTCAGACTCATAAAAAAAACTATCCCGAATCCCCCTCTAGCCGGATTGATTTCCCCAGTGTGAAATGGGGAAATCAATCCGCTAGAGCGGGGGAATCCACATGATCGTCCACTCGACCGTTCACACGTTAGAAGGTGAGAGGATGTTGATTCCTGGCTTCAGCCAAGGAACAAAAGGAGGAGCAACACCTGGCTTCCATCTTTATGACATCATATTCTATCATACTGTAGTTAATGAATTGAGTAAAAAACACTTCACACTTGTTTAAATAAAGCAGACATGCATGTCCCTCACACCCACAGAGGACGCAGCACGGCGTTTAGCAGGCGTGGAGGATTAGCCTCCTGCACCTCCTTCCATGTTGCCATCTGCATGACACATGAACTCTGCCTGAACCCTGAGTCCTCACGCCCCCTCAGCAGCCTCCCTTTTATTAAAGTCTCTTACATAAATCTTACTCACTTAGACCAAGAATAAAACGTTTGTTATGTAAATTCAGACATAATGCCGACACATTCGGGCAGAAAGGAGCGTGTGTCTGACTGGTTGATTTATTGTGATTAGTGCAGGCTGAGGGTGTCAGTCAGGTGAACGGGGCAGAAGGCTGGGCTGACATTTAATTTCCAAATAATTAAAACCCAAAGCTGGCCTAAAATGTTCCATAGACCATAAATGTGTCTATCAACAAGTCTCATTTAAGTCCTGCTTTCAGGTTTATGCTGTTGCCCATAAAGTTATAAAATGCCTCATTTTTTAGCACAAATTACCAGCTAACACGTCCTGAAATCAAACTAAATGGAGTGTCCACTAAGGAAAATTCACAGCTTAGCCGAGCAGCGGACAGGGTTTATCCCTGAGGAGGATTTCTCGGCTGTCCACCGCCCCGGCCTCTGCGTGTCATCTGAAATTTTACACAGCTCCCCGCAAAGCTTCATCTCCGCCGGACTGCTGCTCGCAGAGTCTTCATCCTCTGTCACAGCAAATCTAAACTGACCCTGTGCCGTGCGCTGAAATATGCCCCAGCAGGCCCGTGGTGACAATCTTTTGCCCACAAAATGCATTGACAGGATATAAATTCGTATTTGAGCGTGTAACTGTGGCTTGTTTTTTTTGTTTTCACACCAGCAACACCCTTCAGAGAGAGAAGCATCCGTACAGAGAGGAGCCTGACAGTGTGAGCTTCCTGTCAGACAAATACACAACACTGCTCCCTGATTCTGAGCCTCAGCTCCTTGGTATCCCTGCCTT
The DNA here is from genome assembly GCF_900634625.1 of Parambassis ranga. Taxonomy (NCBI): domain Eukaryota; kingdom Metazoa; phylum Chordata; class Actinopteri; family Ambassidae; genus Parambassis; species Parambassis ranga. The sequence goes on along the minus strand of NC_041028.1, from coordinate 681,913 downwards.
TACCACTCCTGTTATTACTCTTTGTCTCTTTTACCTGATGATACACGGAGCCCTGCAGCTCCAGCAGATGCAGATACAGGAAAATAAGACCTGCTCAGGGTCTGATTTCTCAACTGTCCCGGCACAGATTTGGCACGTAATGCCAAGCTGCAACCTCCAGAGCTGAGAAATGAAGCAAATGCCAAAAACTGCAGTTTCACAAACCACCACTAGGGTTCGGCAAGAGGTTCTTGTCTGAAAAACAAAGTGACCGAGCAAGAGTCCGGACAAGAGTGAAGATCAGTCCGACTTACACTGATAGTGAGAGATGAAAGAGTTAAAAGTGATGTGAGGCTGATGGAGATGTGTCCTTGTTGCTGTTAGCAAACAGTCATTAGCTTAGCAGCTGTGTCTTAGCTTTAAGCATCCTGTTTGGCTGCAGATCGTTGACTGTATCATGTGTGAGTGTGAAGGTGAGCAGCACACAGGTAAACACGCTCTGGACTGTCGGATTTTCACTGCGCTGTGTGTAGTGAATAAATGATAGAGAGATTCTCGGTATAAAAGTATGGAGATGAAATGTTAGATATGAACGTGTGTGGATTAAACAAGTGGCCTGAGTGGCAGTGAGAGAGCTAAATAAATGAGTCGGATAATTCAGTGTGTGTGCATGTACGCCAGGTGTGTGTCTGCTGTCAGTGAGGGGGCTGCTTGGTGTTGGACTGTGTGAGTGAAGTTGTCCACTCCTCAGTTCATGTTTAGAGGACAAGTGAGTCACGTTACAGAGCAGTTTATCTGTGAATATGGTTATCATCAATAACTTTAGGTCTTTAGGATTGTACATCCAAACACTGGGGGAGCCAGAGAGCATCTTCCCATTAAACTCTATTGTGTTGATATGAATTCACATGATCCCAGGAGCCCCGTCTTTCTGGTTAGAACCAAGCTGTCCGCCCCCCCACAGCCTCTGGAGGACACGCTTTAAATAAAAGTTTTCAGCCTCCTTTGTTTGACTTGAGACCTAAAGTTTTGCTTAATGATTGATTAAATCCGCTGCTTTGAGTGACGGGCTGGAGTGTAAACTCTGAGAGAGGGGGAGGGCCTCCCACATCCTGGGAGGTTTATGGTGTGTGTGCAGCGTGCAGAGCGCCTCCTGTTTGTGTGACAGTAACATCACAGCTCCGCCTCCTGAGCGTTTTGCTCACACCTGCCTGGTATGAATCCACGAACGAAGGCAGGTCTCAGATTGTTTGCTGCTGCAGTGAATCTGAACCGTGCACCTGTCACCAGCTGCTGTTGGTCGTGTGATGAGGTTAATGAGAGGACTCCAGTTTCGCGCTGCCTGGAGTCACAGAGAGTCATTCCTGCTCTAATGAATGCAAAAATAGAAGTGTTGAAGCTGAAAAGCTGCTAATTTCTGAGCGCCTCTGTGGAGGAGCTGTATGCAGAGAGCTAATGATGTGAGTGTGAATGCTGGAGAAGCAGGGAGTGATGGGGAAGCCATTGTTCTTCCTCTGCAGACAAAAGGGTAATGGAGCAGAGCGTGTGCGAACATATCACTCCCTCCGGACACAACCTCCCCTGACAGCGTGAGACTAGACTGACCTCAGGGTGTAGCACACTATTAATGATCATACCCGTGCCACAGAGGAGTGCACTGTCACTGCTGTCCTGCGGCCAATCAAAGGGATGTTTTCTTATCAGCATCAGATCAATGTCGCTGTTCCTGCCCAGGAACAAAGTGAAGGACGGCTGCTTTAGTTTGAATAAATGATCCAAGCTCTGTGCCCACGTGGAAGCAGTGGCGGCTGGATTGCAGCAGCCTCTCCGTGGCGTGCAGCAGCCTCTCTGTGGCGTGCAGCCTCTCCGTGGCGTGCAGCCTCTCCGCTGCCATGTGTCGGTGCCAGGATGTTACTGGGTGTTACTGTGCACATTTAATTAAGGTTTGTTTTGAAGTGAAGTCAGAGAGCAAAGTGAAGCCTGAGGGACGTTATTTATTTTTTTTAATGGAGTGCTTTCAAATCTCACCTGGTTTCCATAGTAACCAGGTCATTAGAAGGAGTGTGCACCCTCTCTGTGTTTGCTGGTTTGAATTGATTCATCTTCACCAGGAAGAAGTCTGGCCAGCAGATCAGAGAGAGAGAGAGGTCCAAATACAGCGAGGGTTGGATTCAGAGCTCATCAGCCGGTCTGTGAGGGAAAAACTGATTTAACAAAGGTTTGATTGTAAAGTGTGATTAAAACTTCCGATCAGGGCACTCTCCTTCCAGCTGGTTCACAGACACGATGCTTCCTTAGCAAGAGTTTCATGCAGGACGTTAGATTGTTTTCATAAATGTTGATTGTCTATAAACCAGAGAAACCAGAATACCTCGATTGTTGTTGACTTTTTAGCTTTTTGCTAACAGTTAGCAGCTCTGCAGCAGGTCAGAAGACCACACAGTTACTCTATGTCTATATCGTCTATATCCTCAATAAATGAAAGATGGGAACTGTTTGTGAAAACAGGAATCATTGATCGATTCATCATGGATAATCGATCAGTAATGCAAAAAAGGTCTGCTGGACTCACCGTTGAGATCTACACCTTCACAGCTAAAACCAGAGCAGCTCAATCTGCACATGGCCTCACGTTAAAATGTGACCAAGAGGAGCTGGAAAACAAGCAGCCGTGGCCCAAACCTCATCGTACCTGAGGCTGAGTCACTGTCTGCCCCTCAGGGGACGCTCCTCTGAACCTGCATATTAAAAACAGATTCACATGTTAGCTCGATCAGCCACAGGCTGCGATGAGCCTCTCCGGCTCCTCACATGGACCATTACACATATGTGGGATGATGTGTTAGTGTCGTCCTGAACTTCCTTCAGTGATCAATAGCAGCAGCTGCGTCTTACTCGGCCGACCTGGTTTACCTGGAGGCTGACGTGATGACGGCTCTGTCTGTGCCCCGTGGACTGGAATGATTCATCCTGTCTGCCTGCCACACTCGTTTGTGACATTTGATATTTCTCCAGGAAAAAAACAACATAAATGTGGATGAGCCGCAGTTTGTGACAGCGCTGGAGTCGATCCCGTCAGAATCAGAACGACCTGCAGCAATCTAAAGAGCTTGAGTTTGAAGAGGATGCAGTGGACGGCGTCATTAATGGACACACACTGTGTGGACGTGCATCGACAATGGACCGTCAATCTGCTTAAACTGTACAGAGACAGTGGTTTCTGAGCCGTCACACCAGTGGCTGCTCACTCTGCTTTCCCTGAGGGGGCGGAATAATGCGCTCTAATCTTGATGTGGGTACCTCAGCTTTTTTGGATTTCTGTCTCCCGTGGTGTCTTTTTCAGCTCAATCAGAAAATCCCATAATCCTCCAAATCCTAAAGCCCCGACACCACATGTGAGGAGGGGTTTAGACCCCAGCAGATCAGGCGGAGGTGTGAAGAGGGGGGAAATGTACACTTTACTAAGGTGGAGGAAAAAGAACGCTTTCATTCCTCATAGCTCGAGTTAATGTTTTTGGACGTGCACGACAGTAAAGATTCAACAAAGACACAATAAATAACGTTTCCATTACACGAACTGAGAGAACGCTGCTTCAGAGTAAAGAGTAAAGAAGCTGGTTGATGGTTCCGCCCTGGAGGCCGACACATATACTGCAGACATATCTTCTCTCAGAGTGCGAGTTCTTTTTTTCCTGTCCGGGAAAATGTCACGGTGAAAATGTTCAAACTCGCAGACAGCTCAGGGACGCTCACAGCCCGAGGACAGATTTTTTTTTTTTGCCTCTGGAATGCAAAAACAAACTTTCTTCTTTCTTCCCATTCATAGACGCCTGTGGATGTATATTCTAATCTAAACGCAGCACTTTGAGTTATGTCGCCTTCCTTTTTTTCGTCATTGTGTTTTAATTGTGTCTGTGTTCAGTCCGAGCTGCACGTGTTCAGCATAACGTCACTGCTGACAGTTAAAATATATAAGAAATAAGACTGTGTGCTGGAAGCTGATCGTACATGTCAAACGTTGCTTTAAGCTAACACCTAATTCTACACAACCAACAAACACAGCATCACCGCACACACACGGACCGAATGGTTTCTGTTGGGCTGTCAACGTGTTTAATTCTCTATATTAACATGAAGGTCTGTAAGGACTGACTCACTTTTTGGAGCAACCTTCTTGTGGCCATTTGAGGAACTGCAGTTTCTTTGTGTGAGCTTCATCTTCCTGCAGGCTCGGCTAATGATTTTTGATTTTTGTAACATTTGTCAAGTTATGTCAGAGACAGTAAGGTCTCGCTCACACTGGAGAAAGTCAATCCAGCTAGAGTAGGATTGAATCCAGATTCTGGAGATTCAGTCTTTAAGCTGGATACATTCAGACCTATTTTCAAATCTGGCACATACGTGTGTCTGCGCTCATTCCATCTTAACCCGGCTTGTTTGTTTTCCTCCAAACCGCTAGGTGGCGCCTCGTAATATACAGAGTCCGTTCAGGCCGCTGTAGGACTGCGTGTGTGCATGTGTCATGCTTTTTTTTGTTGTTGTCCCGTGTCGCTCGTTCTTTAGTTTTTTTCCGGTTCAAAAAGCAGGAAAATAAACTCGGGGCAAAGCTGTCGTAGTTTACATACGGCTTTTGTACGCAACCTGGACACTGTCCCCGTGAACCAGAACTATCACGTCGCTAGACAGATTCACTAGCCGGATTTGCGTTCAGACCTGAGCCACATGTGATTGATTTCCCCAGTGTGGAGGGGTCTAAGAAGACAACTGCATGATACATTTCCTGTATCTGTGTCACATGGGCTTCTCCACTGCTCCGCCCCTTTTAGCAGACCAGATTTTCAGCTTCCTGTCTTCTTCTTCATCGCCGTTAGCTGTGTAAATACCTCCGGTTTAGACTCTGCAGCATTACATATACATACTTCAAACGTTGCTTTAAGCTAATAGCTAATTCTACACAACCACAGTTCATCATCAAGACTTTCTCAGTCCTGTCTGCACCACAACACTCTGTGACCCAAATGTCAGTGATGGATTTTATTCAGTACTGAAGCAAATTAACCTTGTAGCGCCGTTCTTTCTGTATTTTTTTAGCTAACTGGAGATGATCTTTTTATTTTCCAGTCAATCTCTTATCACCCCACAGTGCAGCCTGTGCCCCCGCCGCCTCGCCACGTAACGACTTGAGTTTGCTAATGGGCTGTAGAGAGTTCATACAATGTGCTAGCACTCACACTCGATAATCCACCCAGGAGAGGCTCTCACTAAGCTGTTATCTTCTCCACAAGTGCGAAGTTAATCAAAGTGCAGTCTCTGGACTCCCCCACGTCCTCCAGACCTGCGACGGCTGTCATCAATCCAGCAAACTTAAAATATTAAACTCATTAAAGAAGCCAATACGCTCTGCTCTCAGCGTGCTCTGTAGTGTCAAATGTCACTTTATTGCTGTGTTCTGCGGCCAATCAGAGCCTGCGAGGGCGAGCGTCGAGTTCAGTCCAGCTTTAGCATCTGGTCCTATCACACAATTAACCTGCCTGTTGACCAGCCGCTCCTATCTCTGTCTCACAGCCTGCACCGGGCCAGGCTGCTTTACTCATGAGTGCTCCGCTTCCACCGAGCAAACATCGACGGCGGCTGCAGAGGTTCAGGGAGAAAATAAACATTTAATCTGAAGCTGAGGGATTAGATTGAGACGTTGATGAGAGAGCGTGTGAAAAATCAGCTCATTCCTCTCTAACAGCCTGAGGCCGGCCGTGAATGAACATTGATTTTCTTCTTAACATACAAATGAAATTGTCTGATTTAGAATGGGTCTTATTTATGGAGGGAGTGTTGGCATAAAGCAGGATTCTCACCCTGTCAGAGGAAGCACATGCTGCTCAGTGACTCACAGATACTGATGCAGGCGCAGGCTGTTGATCTGAATACATTAATGATGACAATAATTTCTCACATATGATTATTAAGCCTGGCATCCTGCGGTTTGTGGGAACTACTCCAGTTTTACTCACAGGCTGAAATGATGAAGCTCGGCTGGTTTCTCTAGGAGTTAAAGCAGCATACACGGCTTATCCACATGCACCGGCGCTGACAATTTTGTTTGAATTATATTTTGTGCTCTGTTATTCTGTGATTGCCGATCTGTGTTGCTGCTTCTTCTGGCAGAACAGAGCTCTGACAGTTATCTACCTAGTGTGTTAGCATTTTAGGGATCACATATAAAACAACAAAGAAATTTAGGCAAAAGTAAAAAAACTGCACTTAAGTTAATTTATGCCAGAAATAACTGCTGAATTTTCCGGACTATCGGTTGCATCGGAGTCTAAGTCGCACCAAAAAAGTGGACATGGGCACCCCTGGAAGCCGGCTTTGAGACCTTCAGAGGGAGCTCTGAAATGTTGTCAGATTTTGGGTCACAGGTTACAGACTTTAGATTCTCTGTACAGTCAGGTTCCTGAAATATATACTGAAACGTGCCAGAGCGCCTTTATTCACTGTCATTAATAAACACAATGCGGTGTCTGTTCTGGTGCCGACCATGAGAGGCAGGCCTCCGTAAATCACTACGTTGTTAGTGTTACGTTGCCTCTTGAATTTCTCTTCAGTGTTGCGGCTGCAGGGCATTGAGAAAGAGACACGCATTTCAACAAGTCGTCACACAGAGAAACGATTAGCTTCACCGCACAGAAGCTCCTATAAATACCCTGTCAATTAGTAAAAGGCGACTACTGTGCGCTCATATATCTGCCTGGAATTAGCGACCTATCGACCAGTCAGAAAATACAGTTCCCTGTTGCCTGGTGAGGTCTGAGTCTCAGCTGCAAGCAGACGTTCCGTGAAACGTGCACGTGCAAAGTGTGGGCAAGCTGGAGGTGGAGAGAACCGTCAGAGGGACAGAACAGCTGCCATTATATCTGTAACGGGATATATTTATATATATACGTCACATATCCAGCCCAAGGATAGAAAAAAATGTGACTTATAGTCTGGAAAATACGGTACGGCCGGAGGCCTTTCCGTGAACTCATGATAGAGGTCACAAAGGTCACTGTGACCATAAGCCATTACATTATAGGATCACTCTCCACAGCGTATCTGCAACTGGACAGGTCAGCAGAAAAGTCGACCTACAGACAGAGTGGTTATAGATGTTAGGCTAGGCTAGCTGCTTACTAAGCTTAAAATAAAGCAAGAGCTGCCAACCTAGCGCTGTACAAATGACACTAAATGCACTCTTCACCCCTCAAACTCATTAAATGTGTCGTTTCCTCTTATTCAAAAATAATGTTACGTTATGCTAAGCTAACAAAATAGCGCTATTACTCTGACAGTAATTATGTCTCAGTTATCAGTCAAGTCGGACCATGAGGTGGTAAATCTACTTTTTAATCTACAATTTTTTGCCACAGTAACTCTGTAGTTAAAGTTCTGACATATTAAACTCTGATACTTTAGGGTCCGGGGGACTCGGTGCTTGTTCTGTCTCTTCTTTGGATTTGCTGTCGCTTCATAATTAAAACTTTCACACTCGTGAACAGAAACTGCTGCAACACTGATGTATACAGTTCAGCTGTAAATGATGTGTTGGTATAAACACACCTGCAGGCTTCAGGCTGGGTTAACCCACGCAGCTGCATAAAGGGCGGATTATTACACACACTGACAGAATCTTCTGGGGTAGAACTAGTTTCTTACGGATCCCTGAACCTGCTGCATTCCCTCTGTGAGGACTCCATGTTTCAGGTGTTAGGACCTTCCTCTCCCGCTGACTTTGTGTCACCTCATCATCGTCGCCCTTGTTGTCAGCATGATACACACCAGTCCCCACCCACCTGACCTGCGGTGCATCTGCATCCTGCCTGATCCATCATTCTCCACAGCCTTGTCTCCGAGCCTCTGGAGCTAATGAATTTTTACCACACAGAGAGAGCTATAAATATTTGAAGTCACATGATTTGTTTTATATGAGATGGAGACGGAGACCTCCAGAGACAGGCGGAGCAGGTGGGACGCTGGGATACCATCAAATAACACAACATTACAGAGGTGGAGGAGGTGTTAGGACCTCGCCCGTGCTTCCTGCATGCCGCTAAAGCTAACCGGCTGCAGCCTGGCCCTGTAAGAGCAGCTTAAGCTCATCTTCAGTCGCGGTAATTTTCATCAGCAGGGATTTTATTAAAAGCATGTGCATACATCTATTACAGACAGAAGGTATAAGTGCCTGGCATGGCACGATGAAAGCTTCCGCTCCACTCAAAAATGAAATATTGCTTTGTTAATCATGACGAATGAATATGACGTGTGCGTGTGTGTGTGTGAGCAAGCAGACGGAGGATGCTATAGCTTCCTAATTACATCTAGGAAAGATATGTGGGAGAAACATAATTGAGATGCTGATGTTTTAGTACTTTCTTAAGAGCCTATTAAGATGGTTGGTTGTTTACCGGCGGCTGTGAGCGCACCGAGTGAAGAAAAATGTGTAGGTTCTATATAGAATATTAATACATGCTGCTGTCCATGAATGCATCCTTTGGACCGAGCCTGGCTTGTACCCTTTTGTTTCCGGTCTTTATGCTAAGCTAATCAGTAGACACCAACACTGGCATTTTGTAAAATGCAATATATCTGTTTACATTATTAGTAGCTGTTTAGCTTAGCTTAGCTTAGCTTAGCATTAGAACTAGAAAGCTGATAAAACTGGATGCTCAACCATATACCCACCATCCTTCAAACACCTCTCCCTTGTTGTATATAAAAAAGAAACACAACATCTTAATTAGCTATGTTATGCTATGCTAAGCTAATCAGTTGCGGTGACAGCTTTAACTTCACTGGACTAGTAGATCAGACTTTTTGTAATGTATTTATTGTTTTGTTTTTTTGGAGTCAGCTCCAAAACAAAAAAGAAAACCAAAATGATGATGCTGGTTAGCTTAGCTTAGCATTAAATACTGACGCATGGGGGAACAGCCAGCCAGGCTCTTCTAAATCTTAATGAGATAAAAACAAACATCAAATATATGCAGACTCAATGCCACCCTAAATCAGCTTCCTGCTTTCATCCCCACAACCTTATCAGTCAGTTATTAGCTTAGCATAAAGCAAGAACTGCGAGCTTAGCACTGAACTTAGTATGCATTAGTCTGCATAAAAAAACGTGACATGTTTTTATGCACAGTTATTGTACAGATTAGCTTTAATGCTAAGCTCAGACTGCTGCCTTCATTTACACCTTGAGATCCATCCTCTCACTCAAGGATGCAGCTTTTCTCTCATCTATATCACATCTGACACGTGAAGCCGAGCCCTCATTTATTTTAAAAAAATGTTGTCGCATGAGGTTTCTGTGCGAGGGCAGGACCTTGGTTCGACCTGACCTTCGGCCTCAGGGCCCTGAATAATGGCGCCAAACAACAAGTCAGCACAAGGAAATGATGCATCCATCACTCCGTGATGTGTTGAATCAACCGAGGCCTGACATTTGGGGCCCACGTGCTCAGAAGCCTCGTATCCTCATGATGCATTACAGCTCGGCTGATAACAAGAAAAATGGCGAGCAGAAAGCGTTTCATCATGAGGAGAGGAGCGTTATCGAGCTAAAAAGAACTCCCGAGCACTGCTCGGCCATCAGTTCTCTTCTCCGTGCTCTCATTTATCCCTTTGAGTTCAGCGAGTATCATCCAGGCAGCGCAAACACAGAAGTCCTAACTTCATTTTTGGTACTTTTGTTTGCAGCAAAACATTCTGTGATGGTTCACCTCCACTGCAGGATCTGTCCTTATTGACCGCTAAACTTAAATTTATCTGTGCGCCGGACAGAAGCAGAGCCGAGCGGTGCCTGCAGGGTGTGGTGGTGTTTCCTCTGCAGGTGGTGAAGAGATCACAGTGTTCAACAACAGCATCAGGTTGTGATAAAAGCTTTTAGTACAGAGCCGACTTACAGTAAGAAGAAGCACGGCCCGAGCTTTAATGTAATAACGGCTCTCAGGCTCCTGACTCTGGCGGCCTCAGATGAGTTATGACATGTTTTTGTTGTTTTTTAACTTTAGACAGGAAGAGCAGCTACAGGTATGTTATGTCAAAACAAACAGCCTCTCCTAACCTTTAGGTTATTTAGTGGCTGATGACTGATGGCTCCCACAAGTTTTAAAACTTTTTTTTTTTTGGGGGGGGGGGGGGCTTTTGAGAGCATCCATTTTTTTGCACTTTTCTTTTCTTTATGTTAGCTTAGCTTAGCATAAAGACAAATTGGGGAACAGGCAGCCAAGCTCTGCTAAAACACAGATAGTTCAGATTTTAAAAAGTTAAATATGAAGTATGTAATATTTAGTCACATAATCTCTCACAAATGAGTAAAAATCACTATCCTGTGTTTTTCCCTTTATGATGTCATAAAGGGATGAGCTTGGCCCACCCCCTGCAGCTTTAAATGTCATTTTTTGCAGTGATATTCATTTCACAGAGGAAAAGGAGTGTGGTTAGCAGCAGCAGCAGGTTCACACAGGCTGAAGCCTGAGCTGTGTGGTACAGTGAACCTTAGAAAGTGGCCTCATTACCTTTAAACAATCATCTGCATTCAATTTATTGAGGAAGTATGCACTGGATGAATTCATATATTTATTATATAACATCTGGATGGAGGGGTGGTGTGGTACTGAAAGGGTGTAGAGGGTGTGGGGCTTTCTTTCACTGCACATTTCCACTCTCTGACATTTATTAACCCTGTCCTGCGTTCCCTCCTCACGTCAGGTTGACGGGGCCGTGCTGCAGCTGCAGAAACAACATGCTGATTCCTCTTCTTTTTCATTTTCCAATCCCTGTTACACTGTCATATCCACGTGAAATAAAATTCTACAAAATCCTTCCCTGAGCATGAAGCACAACAGTACACAGTGCTGCTTAGGTCCTGCCGCTGTGCAGGATTTGCAGCCTTTCCACCAAAACAAATAATTCCATATGAAATGTAGCTGCTGTTGTAGCGTGGCTCAGCCCTGCTCACAGTGCAGCGCGCTGCTGCATGCCACTGAAAACCACCTGATGTGAATGTGAATGAATGTTTGACAGAGGTGCGTCTCTATACAACAGAATATATATATAAATATCATCATGAACATGCATTAAAAACAGGGCTCCATGAAATGAACAAAAACTCCAGCTCCAATCAGAGCTGCAGGTTGAAGCATAGGCTGTATATGAAGATGGATGAAGCAGCTCCACCTCCTTCCATTACACACAAATGATGCCAAAATATCTCAAAGACGTCATCTTAGAACCAGCCAGAGGTCGAGAGGTAAAACCTTTGAGCTGCTGATCATGACATCACCTTATCATTTTTAAAGCATTTAATCACAGTTTAGCATGAACGGATTAACAAGCCATAAACCATGTCTGGGAAACATTTATGTGAGCAGTACTTTTATTTTTTATTTGTGTATGGGTCCTCTTGGCTAACATGAGAGAGGCACTGCTGTTTTGGCCTTAATTTGTAAAGCTATCATGTTCTCTTATCTTCATATGCAGTCAATGGTTCAGAGTAGGAATGAATGCTGGTTGTAACCTTTGTCAAAAAACAGATGTGTCGTGTACAAACGCCTCATGTAAACAACCGTCCAACTACGACAGCTTTGCCCAGAGTTTATTTTCCACAAGGCTACAAAGGAATAAACTGCAGTTTCAACGGAAAAAAATGCAAGACGCATGCACACACGCTGTCCATTACAAGGCGCCACCTAGTGGTTTGGAGGACAACAAACAAGCCGGGTTAGGCTGGATTGAGTGTGGACACACGTGTGTGATCCAGAGCCAGATTTGAAAATAGGTCTGAACGCATCCAGCTTAAAGGCTGGCTTCAATCCTACTCTAGCTGGAATGACTTTCTCCAGTGTGAACGGGGCCTCAGTGTGTTTTGTATCCGTCCTTAGATTTTACATTTGTCAGTCAGTTTGTTCAGTTGTTAACAGCGTTGTTTTGTTATGTATTCTTTACAGACACCTGCTGAGAGCCAAGTAGACCACCTACGAAGAATTCGATAAGACATTTGTTGGCTGCAGATCTGCAGAAATCCAGGTAAATAACTGAAATCGATCCAGTGATCAGAAGCCTAACCTGCACGCCAAGCAGCCATTTTCAGAGATGCAACATTTGGCCACCTCATCCTGCTTTTCTCTCAGGTCCCTCAGTAAACATTAGCTTCTGCTAAACAAGTGCAATCATTGTCAGCACAGCCTACCCTCTTGTTTACAAGAGCTATATTGTTTCCCCTCATGGACGTCCAGGGGTATTGATCCAGGCCGCGGGGCTGTCAAAATTCAGCCCAAATTTGTTGTTGTATTGAAACAAATTGTGCCTGGAAGGAGGCCGTCGGGGGAGCTTGGCATTATCCTCACCCCTCCTGCAGCTGCGTGCTCCCAGCCGTGTGCTTCTGCAGGTTTATCACACCGCTGTGCTACTATTGTTCCCACGCTAAGCTCCCGCGCAGGGACATTTTACAGTCCGGTCTTAGTGAGTGACATTTTAACAAGAAGTCATAAAACATGTGACAGGAGAGAGAGGAGGGAAGACAAAATGCCAGAATCCCTGAGCGCGCTCACAAAGGAAAGCAAACGACCCCTGTGGCCATCCTGATCACACACAATCATGTCACACACTCACATGCATGCACGCACTCGGTCACATGTGCTTTGTATCCATTTATATCTGCACACACACACAGAGGGCTGCCAGGAAGGCCACCGGGGTCCAGTCATGGCAGGAGCCAGCAGAAAACTGATAAGGCTGCCTGGATTTGTTTAATACAGCCTTTTCCCAAAGCTGCTGCTGCTGCTGCTGCTGCTGCTGCTGCTGCTGGAGGGGAGAACATATAAAACTGCACTGTAGGAACAGGTGATCCCAGCAAGCCGCAGAGATAACGCTCAGCATGTAGCAGATATGTCCCTACACACCCCTGATAAATTAGAGACAGGAATCTACAGCTTATTATCACATGGGAAGCACAGATAACAGCGTTTTCTGACAGGCTGGACTGCTGTATCGCTCCTTCTATTAGCCCCAAAGCTCTGGTGCTTCATCAAAGTGTCATGATGCACGCTGATCAAACCCGGCAAGAGCGGTGAGGAGTGAAACAAAGTGACACACAAGAGCGTGCAAATGCAACACAAAGCGCTGTGCAGCCGAAGTAAGTCTGCTCACCTCAGGTCGGACTTCAGTGGTTCAATAAAAAAACACTCATATCTGAGTCATTACAACAGGCAGAGGTGTGTGAGAGCTGCAGACATCCACTCTAATCAAATATTAACACGGTGCTGCATAAATGATGGAGAACAGGATGATACAGTCTGAAGAGGGAGCGAAAAAAGAAAAGTAGTTTTTAAAGTAAACGAGAGGTTAAAGGGAAAGAAAAAGAAAGAAGCAGCATCTGAGCGCACACCGCTGCGACTCTCACATCCCCCCACAGACCGACAACCTGTTTCCCAGCACCTCACTGAAGCCCAGCCAGAGAAATCAATCGTCAAACAAAAAAAAGACGCTCAAAGCATCAGAGTCAAAGCACTGATCCGATCTGCTGTGACAGCCGCGTACTCACCGCTGACAGGGGCTCTCACTTTTCCCTCTCTTGATCCGTCACTTTTGTTTCCTCTCTTCTCTCTCCCCTCTCTCTCTCTCTCTCACTCTCTTCCCTCCCGATGCTCTCTCTTGCCTGCTCCTGAACAGAATGAGCCTCCACTGCACTCAGGAACCCTGTTTCTATGGCAGTGTGAGCAAGCAAGCAAGTCAGCAGGATACTGTAGTGCAAATGTCTGGGGGCAGATCCTTCACTCAGCCCGCCGAGCAGTCAAACAGCTCAACAGCCTCTCACTTCAGTCCCGTTGTGCTATAAAGCCACTTTAACTTCAGCTTTTTTGGGAGGAGGAAGAGGAGGCAGCTTCCTAAAAAAAAACACAGGCAATGCAGCAAAAGAAAGTGAAAATGCATAAGTTTGTCTGCACATGAATTTTGATGAGGATGTCCTCATGAATATCAAAGCTTTTCTTTGAATAGATGTCCAGATAACACATTCAGAGAGTTGTTTTATTCCCACGTAGAATGAGATTAGGCAAATTCACCATGTGAAGGATCAAAAGAGGTTTTTATTTATAATTTTTTTCTTGATGGGCAACACATGCAGGCTTTGTTCTGTGTGAAGAGAGCCGCTGTGATGAACACATGTATGTCCTCGCGCTGCTTTTCGAGAGGCATGCACCATTGATTTAATAAGCATGGGAGGAATCTGCGCTCCGGTCTGCAGGACTGACCGTGGTCATGCGACATATTGCAGCACAATCAGTACAATCTTCAACAAAGAGAGATGAGAAGAGAAGAGCGGGGGTTGGGAGTGCAACCTCCTCCAGTCTTCCCTCTATCTAGATTAGCATCAGTTCCTTAACAGCCTGCGGTCCCCAGGGGATGCTTCTCTGACCCAGCCTTCAAATCAATTGGCTGTACAACACACAGGGTTTTAATTGCATTTGAGGCGCTACAACACACAGAAATGATGCAGCTAGCAAGTGTTCAAAAATACATTTCCAGATCCTAGAGAGAGAGTGTGTTATGGAGCAAACAAAACTATCAAGGGAAAGGGGCTTCTCTGCTAAGTGTTACAGTAGCTAATGCATAATGCAGCAGCAGACACAGAATGTTATAAAACTCCAGTGTGCCAATGCAACACGTCTGCTTGTCCTTGATTCATATTTTATCTCAGAAGGAACCAGGACAGGTTCAAAGACTGTCCTCCCAAGAAGAAGAGCAGCCTGGAGGGAAGCCTCTAGTGGCCGGAATTATAGTGAGCGAAGCAGAAAGGCAGGTGAGGTGGTGGTCGCAGTGGATGGACGCTCTGGGATCCAAAGACATTATGAGAAGAAGAACAGGAATTATAGAGGCTTGCTTGTGTTGCTACATTTCCAAAGGCAAAATGGCATCTTTTAATAATGGTGCAGAGGTTGTTATAGACCAGAATACTCTTTCTGATGATCAGCTAAAGAAACATCCAGTACAGGAGGCTGAGGCTGCAGCCAGGTCTTACAGAGACTGAAACTGAACATTTTGCTGCCAACATTAATCCTGTTGATCTGTGTGTCTGACTGCAGGAAGGTGTCGCAGCTTTCCTTGGACAGAGGGGTGCTGGAGACCACCTTTTCAATCATAAGTACAGCAAGACCAGCAGGACTGACGAGGAAGACGATCTAAGTGAGTAACGTTTATTTATGTCTTATATAAGATGGCCATACGTGGCAATGCTAGTATGTGATGTTTTCTGTGTTCGAGTGCAACACTGAGGTTACGTTGTTTGAACACAATGCATGCTGGTACATGTAGGCGTCATAATAACAAACATGTGACCAGGACACCAACATCTATTTAAATCTAAAGTGTCATTGAAGGCCACTCTTTGGGCACCATGATTGTCCATTAACATGCCTCAGACCCCCTCTCCCTCTCCTCTTTACCTGTATCTGGAGTTTAGGCAGAATCTGACGCTACTGCATTACGTTATTCAATAGTAGTCCAAATGTTCTGCTGAAAGGCAGCTCTTAATGGTTCAGTAAAGTTTTTGCACTCTAGTAGAAGCTGTTATGGTGCCTGTTAGTCCGTGTGTGCGGTTCTGACCCTCCTACCAGTCCATGTCTGGGGTGAGCCGGGTGTTGCTTGGCCTATTTTTGGTTCTGGAGGTGCTTTGCTGTTCTCACGGTCTGCTGCAGTCCAGTCCGGTCTTGGTTGGTGGCACACAGAGCATTGATAGATGAGACAGTCGGGTCTTGTGTCGATGAAGGCTCTCGGTCATCCAGGTCATTTTTAATTCCGGAGACTGGATCAGAGCTGCTTGGAGGAATAGCGAGCAGCCTTCAAGGAACTCTTCAAGGAGCGGCCCTGCTTTGAGCTCTTGAACCATCAATGTTCTGTCTATAGAGTCCACTGTAGTGTCTTGAAAAATTGAACCATCATCCTTGATTCTTAGGATGGGATCAGGCTTGAAGGATTACCTCCTTCATTACCAGGGAAATGAAGGCTCTGTGTGTCGGCCTTTGAAATGTGCTTTACATGCTGCAACAGCCTGTAGCCCCTAAAAGTAGGACATTCTTAAACCACGAGCCTTCCTTAGACCCAGGCAGTTTGGTGCATCCTCACAGGCTTGATAATCAACATACTTCATCATCTGGTTGTATCACCATCAGGCCTCCGCACAGACATGTTTAATCCACGGGCCGTGGAATGAGTAAATAAGTGGTGCCTGGCATCAGGGATCAGCTTCAGTAAAACCTGCAGGAATCTCACCACAGCACATCCCGCTAAGAAGATTACTGTGTTTCTGACATACAGCTTTCATTTCTGCAAAAAATTAAATAAAAACAAGCAGAACAGAATACAATAAAAAAAATGTCTGATATCACAGAAACCGATGCACCTATAATCCGGTCGTCCTCGAATGCAATCACATCATTCAGATTCTGCTGCGAACAGCACACACGACAACATCCTTTAAACATTAATAACGCATGACAGATCGGTTTTTATAAGGAGCCAACAGCACGACAATGGGCTGACAGCGGCTGGACGGGCCCTTGATGCTGCATTGATGGGTGTGAGTGGAGGGATAGTGATGCCTCAGCTAAAGGTAAACTGCTGCTGAGCACAATGAGCCAGGAGCGTCGGATGTAAAGGAAATGCTGTCCTCACACTGCAGGCAGGGATCAAACATTTTTTAAAACTTCTCAAGCATCATTTAGACTTTTTTTTATTCTGCATATCCTTGATATAAATTTAGAATGAGGACGTGTGGGAGCAGACTAATTAAGTACCAAGTATAACCTTGATAGGTCAGTGCGGTGCCAAACAAACCCACCTTATCCTCACAATTCACTCTAAAAGGGCTAATTACAGTCTGATAATTAAAGAGCAGAAATTAAAGCTCAGAATCAGAGCGTGTGGTTAATTGATTTCTGGCCCTTATAATCTGTAAGTAAAACATTCCCCTCCACTCTTATGAGGTATTAAAAATATACTGCTTGAAGTTTTTTTAAATTTGCTTTAATTTTTTTCTGAGCTTAGAGAACTCTCTTTAAACACACGTGTTTTTAATGCATCACTACAAAGCCGTCACTGCTGGTTAGCTAATACCAAGCAGCAGCCTCCGGGCTCAGACTTGAAGCCCATGCAAAAGTGTTAAAACGTGTAGTTCACACTGCAGCCACTGGGGGCTGGCTCCAGAAGCGAGTCATTTCCCACAGACTCCCATGTTAAAATGGCCGACTTCACAGCAGAAACATTTTTACAGCCTGGTACAAAAAACCACTCTGGTCTCAAATGATAGGTGTTCTAATGTTAATTGTACGGGGGGGGGGGGGGGGAGGAGTTTTTTATAACTCTCACTTAAAATTTCGCATAATTTCGGGCATTGCTGCTTTGAGTGACAGACGGTTGCTGTATCACGGCGTGAGTTTCCTGACTTTCTGACTGTTGTAGCTGTTGTTAGCCACAAGGGGGCCATGTCCAAAATGTGTGCAACAACAACAGCCATTGGCTCTTACTGTATAGCTTCTGCATGGTTGCTTTCCCATAATCCTTCACTCTGCGTGCACATAACTAAGCATGTAGTCATTGTATTTTAGTTGTTTGTGTAGCTGTGTGCTTTCTGTGTTGATGTAAATTATCTTCTGTCAGCAACTAAAATGGCAGAAAAGCTTGTTACAGATGGGAGAAGTTTGCTTTATAATCTATTTAACCATCATTTCTTATTCAAAACCTAACCAAAGTAAATAAAGTTAAATACTAATGGTCTGACACAGGACACATTGTTTATGTGTTGG
Organism: Parambassis ranga; assembly: GCF_900634625.1. Classification (NCBI taxonomy): domain Eukaryota; kingdom Metazoa; phylum Chordata; class Actinopteri; family Ambassidae; genus Parambassis; species Parambassis ranga. The sequence goes on along the minus strand of NC_041028.1, from coordinate 664,097 downwards.
TATGTTCTGACCATTAGTGTTCCTGCCACTGAAGAGCAGCTCATTCAGAGGGTGAGTCACTAATGAGGAGCTACAGTGTGCACACTGAAGGTCTCTGGGTAACAATACAAGTTCATTCCTTAGTCTGGTTTTATGTCGTTTTAGGCAGATGTTGGTAGATTGTCAAATCAAATAATATAGTGTTTATGGTTTATGTTAGTCTCCACAAACTGTAGCTGCTACATGCTCCTCCTGTGGTTTGTTCCATTAAACTCTGAGCTATGCCTGAATTAGGAATAATTATTGTAATGAGCGGGGTCGTGAGGCCGTGTGTGTGTGTCACCATGTCCCTGTTTAGTTCGGTCATTATTTTGAGGCGTGTCTGCTTCAGCGTGGCTCTGAGGATGTAACTGGTGGCAGGACAATGTCAGGATCAACATAATGCTTCCGAGCGCTCTCATTACACATGCAACAGACTACAGCAGAGAGCGCCCCAGCAGACCGCCACGCCGCACATGAAATGAGGAAGGAGTTCCCCGTTGCAGCCGCGAGTAATGAGGGTCAGGACACGAACTGTGGACCCTGAAGCAGAGCACACAGGGCCCTCCTTGGCCCCTCAGTGTTTCATGAGGCTGCTGCTGCAGTCAAGCACTTCTCCATTGTCCTGGTGTAATCAAGGCAGTGAGTGCCGCAGCCATACATTTAGGACTTCACCTGAAGAAAGAACGTGTGGCGAGTCAGGCTGGGAGGCACGCACCTCCTTCCTCCTCCTCTCTTCACGTAGCTGATTACAAGAGCGAGCTGCAGGCAGTGAGTTATCCTCATGGTTGATGACAATGATGGCCCCAGGGGGAGCACCATGACCAACAGCAGAGAGAGAGAGAGAGGAAATATCACCATGATTCTATTTTCTATGAAATATTTTCCAACAAACAGCAGCAACCGCACCACCCAGCTGGATGTGAGATGTAAGCAGCTGCAGGTGTGGAGGAGCCTGCAGGCGCCCAATAGAGGAGCAGTCAGGTTCATCTGTAAACATGCAGCAGACAGTTCATGGATGGATTGATGGATGGTTGGATGGATGGATGGATGAGGCTGTGAAGTGGACGCTGATTAGCCGCCACTCAGAGGTGATTTCTACCAACAGCAGGAGATAAACTTCATTAGTGCTGGAGCACGGAGGAGCCCGGTCACGCAGACGCAGTGGGAGGAACCAACATAAAAACAAACATAAGAAAGATTATCTGAGGAGTGTTGTCATTGTACTGCTAACATGGAGGAGTCAGGGGTTAGGCCCTATACTGCAGCCAGCCCCCGGGGGGCAATACAGATGTTTTGGCCTTACTTTCATGCAGCTGTCATGTCGTCCATTTTCATATACAGTCTATGATCAGAACCTCTCAGATCAGATTCATCTTGCGACCTTCTGAGAGGACACAAACGCTAAGTTAGCAATGACTGATGATATGAAGCAGTTAAACCTCCACCTTCATCAGCTCCACCAGCACAATGGAAGACTGAAAGTGTGAAAGGAGCCCTTTTCACATTCATGCATTGGTTCTTTTGCTCATGCAGCATCTGAAGAGTCTGGACTTGGTGAAGCTGCATGAATGTCTTTGAAAGACAAGATGAAAAGAAAAAGAGATTCCCTGAAGAGGTCAGATGTGGGGCTTTATGTGGAAAATCAGTGGCTTTGCTGCTAAACGTCTCTTGACCCGAGTGTGTGGAAGTTGATCTTATCTACTACTAAACGCTGCCTCAAGCGACCAAGTGAGAGCGAGAGCTTTGGCTACCAGAGGTTCCCACAGTGTTTTTTTTTTTTTTTTGTACGTCGCTCTGATTACAGATGAGGACGAGCTGCGTCCTGACCTCGCCTTCGATTATCACTCCCAGGATGCTGCTCATGGTGTTTTCAGTGTTTTACCCCTGACTCTCTTTCTGGGTCAGTTTCTCGCCTCCAACTCTGCTTCCTGTAACACAGATCTACATGATGAGTTACAGTTGAATGTATGACGGCTGACTGAGGTACACAACGAGTCAGGGTGTTTACGGCTCATTTAAGGGTTAAAACTGAGGAAAACCGAGGAAACTGAAAGAAGACATTTTACGATGTGACACGTAGCGGTTTGGAGGACATCAGAGACGCTGGATTGAGCCTGATTGAGTGTGTGTGCAATAGCCGGATCTGAAAATGGGTCCGAACACGTCCGGCTTAAAGGCAACCCGGATTCGATGGATAGCTGGACCGGACTTTCCCCAATCTGAACGGGGTCAGTCTTCCCCTGACACCCCTGGAAGTGTCAGATCAGGGTCGTCACTTTCTGTTATCCACAAAACTCTGGACTTTAATTACATGTGTTTTAATGACTGCAGATGCGTTATTGTGGCCATGATCAGCAACGCTCTGTATTTTAACCTGAAAGCAACCAAAACAGCTGCCACTAGGAGGTGCTAAGTCAGCAAAAGATATTAAACAAGCAGCATCCTCTAGGCTGAAAGATGAAGTGCCAAAAACTGCAGATCCTCGTGTGGCTGGCTCAGACCTCCCTGTTCAAACAGCTACAACAGCAGAAATAATCCTGTTTATTTTCAACTCAACAACTCAACTGTAGGCAAAACATACAGCACACAGTCACTGGAGAGAGAGCGCTCTGCTCCCGGGCCGGCTCAGTTTCAGATATTCTCGACGCCGTCCCCATGCTCTCGCACAAGGACGGAGCCTAAAGATTCTCCTGGGGGAAGCTGCTGTGGCTCACCTACACTTTATTGTTATTCTTTCAGGCGGGCAGACATGGCCTCTTCTTGCATTTGGACGTTGAGACGGCGACGACCTGAATACATAACATCAAAAATAAAACTGCTTTGGCATAACCAACAGGAGTCAATTCTCACTGGGGATGCAGTCAGCACAATTCATCTTTCTAATGAGCCATAAATCAAGAGCCCCCTGTCCTCTCAGGCCTCAACAACGCGTCGGATCTGCTTATGGCCAGTTACCCAGCCAGAAAATCTAAGTCAAGTTCAAAGGGAAGTGAGCTCGGGCTGGAGGTCTGTGCTCCCCAGGGCCTGATGCCTGAAGAATAAAATGAAATCCACTCCGGTATTCACCTGAAGAGATTTGATACAGCCCTCTAAATCCTTCCATGCATGAGAGCAGGACTGACCTGAAACCACAGGGGCGCTGGGAAAGACGGGAAGAAGGTTAGATTTAGGCAGGGTGGGAAAAGGTGCAGGAAACGTGTCGCCTGTCGCCTGTCGCCTGTCACGGTGCTAAAATAAAGCCAGGTGTGTTCTTGGAGCTGGAGCCTGAGGTCCACAGAATATTAAAACGTTCAGCCCACTGAATCCCCGTGAAGGCTGCTCTCCACCGTTGCGCTGCAGCTTTCCATGATTCTTACGTGACATTCTCTGACCTTATTCAAATATATTCATACAAATCTGTTTTTACACATGAGGTAGAGACAAAGGGCAAAGTGGCGCCCTGTTTGCAGGAGTCGTGTGATCATGTCAGTTCCAGTTTGGGGAAACTCGTCACTGTGTAGATTACCAGGGGAAAACATTTGCATGGACTTCCAGTGAGGCTGCAGAAGGTGCTGCTGGTGCAAGACCAAACAGACAGGAAATGAATAAAAATGGTTGGTCCTAGCAGTAAGCAGAGCGACCTGGCTCTGCTTCACAGAAATCAAAGAACTAGAGGCCAAAATGATACACAAGCCAGTGGGTGACTAGCACATGCTGTATATTCAAAGCCTGCAAGGGAGGAAATAACTCTTCATTCCAGCAGGTGGCAGTATTCTGTATTTGTGATTAAACAAACAATCCAGTTTAATGGGGAAATTGCTGAGAGCTCCCCCTACATTTGGGGAGGTGCAACGCCACTGTTGTAAAAACACTTGTTGCATAGGAGTGGTATAAATACTGATGGAAAAGAACTTTTCCTTTTCCAATGACGGGCGGATGACTTCACGAACTAGCAACGAGCGGCCCAGTCAATGACTTCTACTCACCCTGAAACACCCTCACTCACTCATCGCCGTACGTTTATGCATTTCACTCACACCATGCAGACTGGCCACACCAGGTTTTTGAGTAGAGCGCTAAGGGTCCTTACTATGTGTTCACCTGTGTGGTGCTCACCTTTACATTCAAACACAGGCTACAGCTAACAATCTGCAGCTAAACAGGACGTCTAAAACATAGAAGCAGACAATTTATCACTAATTTAACGGCCACACGGACACATCGCCATCATTCTCCATCCCTTCCAATCCTTCAGCTCTCAGCAACAAGTGTAAGCAGTGTTAATTTTGGCAGCAATTTCTGATTTAGTTTTTATTTTAGTCTTGTGACTAAAATGTCATTTGATTTTAGTCACATTTTAGTCATCAACATTTTTTAACTTTTAGTCTAGTTTTAGTGACTAAAATTCTATGATATATATTTTTTCATGAAATAATTTGTTTGAAGTTTGAAGTGCACCGTGCGTCCAGACCAGTAATTCTGTGGCTGTAACCAGGCCTGTCATCAGGATCAGGACTAAGCGGGTGAAGAAAAATGGACGGATGGACTTCAGTGTCATGTTTTTATCAATCAACATATAAGCTGGAACTCGTAGCTACGTGGCTGCTGCAGCCTCAGCAGAAACCCTCTGTTAACTACATTCTGCGACACGAGGAGACGGATATCACCACAGTAACTACGGTCACGGCCAACAGTCAATTAGGTTTAAATCCCAGAGCTGGAGAGTAATTGGAGTTTTCTCAGTGCTAACACTGTTAAAAGTTAAGCACAGAGAGACATATCAGTTCCTGATCACGGTGGGCAGAGGCCGGATATTACAGGATGGTGAGAGCCGTCCGTGGAGAGCGTTTCCATTTCCTCCCTCTCAGACCCGGCTGATCCGCTCTGAATGCAGGGCAGCTCTCCAGCACCGACAGGTCCTCTCTTCACGGTTGGCCAAATGCCACCGCAGTCATAAGAAGACATTCCTATAGGAAGCATGACCTGGATGAATGAGAGCATCCACAGATATATAGGATACATGTTCTTTGCATTGTGTGGGGGGTTGATGGCAGACTCATTATCATGTGGAGCCTGCCCACTCTGATGGGTTTTTACCCACAGTAAATATATGTGAAGAGCATCCTTGAAAGGGGGATTCAGTGCCGCTGTATAATAATGTTAAAGCTGCAGAACATGGCTATGCTGCCACTGATCAATGCAGACATAATCTCTGTACATTTATACATTTCCCTCACTCACACACACACACACACACACAAACACACACTCAATCCTGCGCTTGAGCAGAGCGCTAAGGGTCCTGTGTGTTTACCTGTGTGGTGCTCACCCTCAGGTTCAAACACAGGCTACAGCTAAAGGACTTCTAAAGCAACAACACAGAAGCTCAGCAGACAATTTGTCACTAATTCCCCCTTTTTTGTCCATATTTGGAGTTTCAGTGGAAGGTTTCGTCTCTAAGCTGCAGCAGTGAGGCGGTCGTCATGTTAGATCCAGGTGTGTGTGTGTGTGTGTGCGATCCCTGCTGCAGTGAAGTGAATAAACGATGTGTTTATGGATCCACGCTGTAAAAGGCTGTTTCGCCCGGAGGCTCCAAACCTCGCCGTTTCCCTCGCGGCCTCCCTGTTTGCTTGTCGCAGTCTCGTGTGGATGAAACATTCCGTCCATGTGACACACTGTTCCTGTCTGAGGTGAAACCCTGATAATGATGCTCATCACTCAGTGACGCTCCTCCTCGGTCTTCATCCACACTGGCTGCAGCAGTGGTCAGTGACAGCCAGTGACCACACTGATGCTGCAGACCGCTGCTTTCTGCTGTCATGTCACACGTGTGCGACGCGTTCCTGGCGAACCCAGCTCTGCTCTTAATTACACGCTTGGCTGGGGATTAGCTTGTCAAAGGAGGAGGCTGCGATCTAGCGCGGCGGGGATGAATTACCATCTGTGGAACTTATTTACACGGAGAGATTTCCATAAGTGACCCCCGGGTCAGCGCTGATAGCTGGTAAATTAGGGTGTCATATTTCAGAAACACTCCCAACACGTTTCACTTGTTAAAGCATTAATGCCACGCAGGTAGGAGACATTACAGCCCAGGGAAGACAGTGATTAATGTCCTGATCACAATCTATGGCTAGTATATAGATTACAGGGAATGTTAAAGGTGCTGCTGCATTCATTCTTCATATATGTATGTACGAACTGCATTCATTCAGTATGAATCTTTATTTAATCCAATATTAAGCTACGCTGTGTGTTTCAGGGCTGTAATGTAACACGGTGACAGCTGAGGCCACATGTGATCATTCCAATGAAAACCTAATGTACGAGCAGCACAGGATGAATGTCATCAACTCAGTGAACACACTCCCAGCCGACAGTTAAACTGCAGTATTGACCTAAATAGGATTAGCACGATTAGCCGCCATAGCAACCAACATCCAGTGTGTTCAGCTGAGGGAGTGGAGACTTGTTGTGCTCATTATGTCTTTTAATGTGTACGAGAAATAAGCTTTGCATTACAAAGACCAGTGTCTGGTGAATTGGTGCTGTTCTTCCCCCCTTCTCTTTATAAAATGGCCGGTCTAAGTGTCCACGTCTTGAAGCTGAGACTTTCAAAATGTATGAGATGTTAAAACCAAGCTCAAAAAATGCACAGAAAAGAAGCGTGCATCACTTTTTGTTCTAACTTTACTGGAATTGAACCTTACCTGTCTCAGTGAGGACTATAGCCTCAGGTTGTAGCCCCAGTTTGTAGGGGAACCAGATCGATCAGGTGAGCCATCTGGGCGTCCTGTGTGTGAGTATAGCTGTCTCAGTGTGGATGCTGTTTAAATGTTGGAACAAAACAATTGCAGTTCCTCTAATGGCCACTTGAGGCTGGCTTTAAAAGTGAGTCAATCCCCACAGGTCCGCTAGGAAAGCTAACCATCATCTACAACTAAATGTTACTGCTTTGGTTTCCGGTTCATTTACACTACTACACAGAACATATGATGTTAGCGTAGCATACAGAGCGTAGCATACAGAGCGTAGCATACAGAGCGTACGACACCGTCTTCCTCTTGTATCCTTGATGTGGACAGTAAGCTAGTGAGCAGCTATGAGCCAGGCCAGCAGGAGAAGCTACTGCCTTAAAACCAGAGCTTTAACATGGAGATCTATGAGGATCGACTAGGTTTTGGAGCCCCCAGAGGCTGCAGGAGGGACTGCAGGTTTTCACACTACTGCATGGACTTCACCTCTTTGGCCCTGTTCACACTGGAGAAAGTCAAATCAGCTAGAGTAGGATTGAATCCAGATAGCCTTTAAGCTGGATACGTTCAGACCATTGACAGTAAAAACTATGGACAGAGCCTCCGTGACGTCACCCGTTTGTTTCTGAAGAGCCGTTTTGAGTCTCAGTGGGAGGTTCCGGGACGTGATGACCGCCGCCATGTTGGCAGCGTCACGTCAACTAAAACTCCGAATATGGACAAAGAGGGGGGGCACGAGCGGGGTTTAGGGGGGCGGGCGATCGTGGAAGCAGGAAACTCACATTGTGATACGTCAACTGTCTGTCACTCAAGCGGCAACGCCCATAATTAGGCGTAATTTTAAGTCAGAATACAATTGAAACGAGTGAGTTGTAAAAAAATTCACCCCCCCTACAATTGACACTAGAAGAGAACCTATCATCTGAGACCAGAGTGGTTTTTTGTACCAGGCTGTAAACATGTTTTTTTCTGCTGTGAAGTCGGCCATTTTAACATGGGAGTCTATGGGAAATGACTCGCTTTTGGAGCCAGCCCCCAGTGGTTGCGGCGTGAATTACAAGTTTTGACACTTCCACATGGGCTTCCACTTTGAGCCCCGAAGGTTGCCGCTTGGTTCAGACCTATTTTCAAATCACACATGCGTGTCCACACTAAATCCAGCTTAACCTGGCTTGTTTGTTGTCCTCCAAACCACTAGGTGGCGCCTTGTAATAAACACAGTCCGTTCAGGCCGTGGTAGGACTGCATGTGGGCATGCGTCGTGCGTTCTTTAATTTTTGGTTCAAAAAGCAGGTTATTCCTTCCATTCCCGGAAAATAAACTCAGGGCAAAGCTGTCGTAGTTTGACGGTTGTTTACATACGACCCGGACACTGTCCCTGTGAACCAGAAGTATGATGTCGCTAGCGGGATTCACTAGCTGCATTTGCGCTCAGACCTGAGCCACATGTAAGCAAATCCCTCTAGATGGAATTCTTTTCGTGAACACACTCCAACAGTTTTTCTTTTTTTTATCGCACCATTTAAAAGAACAACCTCGCTTTAACTGCTGATTAAGGTTTATTTATGTGTAACTCAGAAGTTGGACCTCAGAGAGTCTGTCAGAATAATTTATAAGCTTCAGGAAAAAAGTGGCTCTCCTGCTCACTATTTGCATCCCCTCGCATTGTTTGTCTGTCAGATTCAGAATGAATGTGTTTGGAGTCATTTCCTCATAGAACACGCTGTATATGTGGATGTTTATTACCACAACTCACAGATAAATGAAATATGCAAATCTAACAAAAGCATGTGTTGATGAATAATGGAACATGGCCCCCAGAGTGTGTGTGCGTGTGTGTGTGTGTGTTTTAAAGAAGTTTTCGTCCTGCTGTCAGTCCTCTGATGTAATATGACTGATAAAAATGCAACGGCTGTTTTTTGTGTCTCCGGTGTTTCACAGTGAAATCGTGGAGCAATTTTCCACCAGTGGCCGAGCTGTAAGGTCATCCCATCAATTCTTGTCAGCTTAGGTAACATCATTTCAGGGCAGGCAGAGGGCGCTAACATAATCACAGGATGAAATGTCACAACAAACCTGCGCCGTGTGAGAAAAGAAGGAAAAAAAGAATCTAATTCTGGCTTCAGTTTAATGAAACGCGATCGTCCTGCTGACCCTGCACACACACACACACACACACACACTCACACACACACACACACTTTCTGTGCCTCCTTTTGTCATGAGGTTGTTATTCAATTTGCCCCCCCCCCTCAGCACGTCTCCCTGATTGTACTTCTTGTGGGTCATGTTTCCTCGGGGGGTTGTTAATGGCAGTATAAGTGGAAAAAAAACAAAAACACAAAATATAGGAAGCAGCAGCAGCAGAGAGTCCAGGAAATGTGAAAGATACAGTCTGAAGTGATGGAGGGCCTAAGGCGCCATATGTTCTAGGTGCTCTGTGACTAACGCGTTTTCTGGCAGCTAACAAACAGAGTTTATATGCAGACACAAAGCAGTCTCCGACCTGGAAAGACTCTCCGTGGAGAAAGACCACAGCAGCTCCTCCTTCTCTGGCTGAACTCAGTCAGAGACCTGATGCACTGCTGGCAGGGAAACCAAGCTTATTTCACCCTCAGCTTGTTGTGGTGTTTGTCTTTAATTTAACCTCCATGCTTGTAACATCTCTGTCTAATTGGAGAGTAAAGTTTTAATGGAGTAGACCTCCTCCTCATCATTATCTTGTTATGTAGCCAGTGGGTGGTTCCGGTTTTAGTAAAAAAAACAAAGAAAACATCTCACATCCTGCAGCCACAAGCGGCGAGCGGCGTGGAAACACGTCCCCGCAGCTGACTGGACGTCTCCTGGTCAAACCTGACACATGTCAAACACACAGCACAGTTTCAGTGATACAGCAGGAGGCAGGCGTGAATTTATTCCTGTTTGTTTATTTTTGAAAGATATTCAGCCAAAGGAATCGCTGAGGACTGTGTGGACACAATCCATGTCTGTCCCTGAGCCCTGCGGCTTTTGTCCAACTAAACCTCCCCTGTTATAGAAAGAAACCTGGAGCAGGCTCATAGAGGGGGGGGGCCCTCCTGCTGAGGGTTGGATAGGTAAAAAAATAAAATACGAAGAAGAATAAGCAGCAGTGAAGGCAGACAGGAGAGAGACTGCAGCATCGGGGTGGCACCAAGCTTCTTATTCAGAGTTACATTTCTGTCTAATAACACATGACCTGACCAGCTTCATTCAGCCTCCAAAGACACGCTGATTTCTGTGATTAGCTGCAGACGAACACAGAAAGATGAGAATCCCACAGCTGACGACTCATGGAGGCTGTAAACACTGACGGCTAACAGCTGACAGCTCGTCTCACTGTATCAGTCATACAAACCACCACATCTCAAAGTGCTCCTAATTATGTGATTGATTCATTCACATCATTTAAAGGAGACTTCGTAGGGCTGGCTCACTACTGGCACCACCCTCCAGTGGCCATTAGAGGAACTGCTCTGTTAGCCTGGATGTTCACACCACATGTTCATGTCCCCACAGACATGTCTGTGAGAGGCTGCATGTAGGGCTTGCTTTAAGTTTTTGATGTGTGTGTGTGTGTGTGTGTGTGCAGTTTGACAACTAAGTAAGTCCGTTGGAAGCTCCTCTGCCTTGAACAGACACAGCGTCCTGGACCCACTCAGTGTTTTTAGGGTTGAGCTCTTTAGTGATATCTCCCTGTAAGACTGCACATTAATTTGTGTGATGAAGTGTGCAAGCCTCATGTCTGATTCTGCACCATCAACCCTGCGAGCGTGACAGGAGTGTCAGCCCCGGAGGCCCCCGAGCTTTCACCGTGACAGACAGCTCAACAGCCATTATGACAAAATGGCTACATGAACCGGAGCAGCCAGTGAAACTCAGACAGACAGAGGAGACGCACGAGCTTCGTTAGATAAGGGAAACGAGAAGGGTCTGATGTCGATGATGAAGAAGAGAAGCAAGAAAGGGAAAGAACAACACCCCCACCGCCTTTTTCTGAAGCTGCTGAAGCTCCTACACATCTTTATTGGCTTGCAAATGAAGAAAATGCAGAGCCTGGAATCACGTGGTCCTAGTGGCCACTTTTGGTATTGCACTACGTCTCATCACAGCTCCGAAATACGTGTTACTTTGCTTTGTTGTGGTCACTAGTTAACCCTGCTGCCTGCTGCTTGGTGATAAGGAGGAGGTGCAGAATCACGTTAGCTTATCGAGCTAGTTTAAAAAGGTGAAAGCTTGACAGACGGCAGCAGTGGCTTAGCGTGAGTTAAGCTGGTGTACGTCTTTATCAAGTTATAGTCTGAGCTGTAAATGGATGAAGGAAAAAAAAGCTGCTTTTCTCAGGCCCTGCTGAGGCTCTCAGCGCTGCGCTCGCTTGGGGCCTGATTCTTTAATCAATAAACCAATATCACTGCTCGATAGCTCAGCAGAGGCCTTGTCCAGTGTCCAGGCCTGAGAAACACCCACAGCAGCTTTCTACATTACTCATTATCAACACGCTTGTCATTAATGACACTGGTGCATTTCTGTAGCAGAGTCACTGTGAAGCGCTGCCGCTCAGTCCGGGAACACAGATTATCATCACGTGTTTTCAGGGTTCGGAGTCACGTTCATGTCAGATCGAAGCTGCTCAGCTGAAGTTAGCACCTCTGGACGCCCCCGTGTTGCTGTTGGCCTTGAATTTGAATTGCAGGAAACACAGGAGGAGCCCCCAGAGGAAGAGATGAAGGCGTCAGCCTGTATAATGCTGGTCGCAGGCTCCTACAGAGGAGCTGATTGGTATTCCAGCTGATGTTGGACTTTCCTTTTTTTTCTTTAGTGCATTCATTTTCATAAAAAATGTGTTCCACATGGCCGGCCATTACTTCCTCCTCCCACTGACTGACCTCGGGGCAGCGCTGTGTGCCGTGTTCGTTTGACTTTAACCCCAGGTCAACAGCAGAGACTTCCATCAGGTGGACTTTGCACTTACAGGGCCTAGAGTGTCAGGATTTAAATGAGCAGATATGAATCCATTTTTATTGCCAAAATTTGAATGGACAATAAAGATGAGAGGACACAGCTCCACCTACACCCCGTGTATGAAAGTGAAAGCAAAAGATCTCGCATGTTAAAAAAAAAGACGCCATCTTGGAGCCAGTGCTTGCACAGTACAGGTGGAGAAGTGAAGCTGCATCGTTGCTATTGCACTCAAACCTCCACCCACTACAAGGTCAAGCACAACGGAGCAATGATACAAAGGATTCATCTGGATTTAAAAAAAAACTAGCAACAAGCCACAAACCATCCGTGGAGCACTTTGAGTTTGTAGCCTGCGCCCCATCCACTAACATGGAGATGAGCTATACTGCAGCCAGCCACCAGGGGGCAAGCTAGATGTTTTGGCCTCGTGTTTGTGCAGCTGTCATGTCGCCTGTGTTTATGTCTTGAGTGCCTGCTCTCATTGCTCCTATCTAAACTAGCCCTACCGCTAGCTCAGCCTAGCTCAAGGCTAAATCAATATAAAAATCAAGCTATCCATTACAGTCAACCATGCTAGATACGTGCATATGTGGCTAGTTAGCTGGCTGAGCTTAGCGTGTCTTTTTGGTGACGTTATAATTTGTAAAATGACAACAATGGCAATTCATTGGCTAAATTAATGTTTTGATCGCCAAGTGATGGCAAATTGATGAGCTGTAGCGACAGTACAGCCTGATAATGGTGGGAAATGGATTTTTCTGCACAATGAGCTACATGATGCACTTTTGTTTTTAGGAAAGAAGTCCTGAAGCCTAAATACGAGTGACAGAAGTAAAAAGCTAATGCTAAGCGACACATTTGTAGACTGATTTCAACACTTGTTAGCAACCACTATTTTAATATAGGGAAAAACATGCTAACATGTTTCTAGGTGTTAGGACTGCAGCTCCCAGAGTTTTTGTCCTGATTCTGATGTTCTGAAGCTTCAGGTGCTGTAAAGATACAGACTGCTTTATTATTCTAATGATCGCAGCAATAAAGGCGCGAGCCTTCCAGGACTGGCTGATCTTTTCCTGACAGCTGAGACAGACATTTCTCCACGCGTTATCTCCCACAACAGGAACAGCCCGAGTCTCCGGCGCTCCTTTGAGGTCCACAGTGAAGCGTTGTATCAATAAAACACTGAGACAGTAGACAGTGGGTATGAATTATTGAAAGGCACAGCGGTTCAGCCCCGGGTTCTAATCTCCACAGTGCAGTTAATTTGATGTTCTTGTTTTTCTGTTTTGGAATCAACCTGCAATGCAGCAGCCGTCCCTGCAAAATGCCGCGGACGCTGGAGGAGCAGACCGGTGGGAGCTAAGTGAATGATCTGCTGATGCTAATGTCCTCTGCCAGCCAAGGTCTTCTTGCTTAATAAACCTCAGGATGAGACGGGGTTGCGAGAAATAACATGATCAAAAGTAAGCCTCGTCAATTCAAGCCCACACACCTAAAGCTGCCGCTGATGATAGAAGTGGAATTTGTAATGAGGAGGAGGTGGAAGGTGCACTCAGCCATTCAGGAGCTACAAGGCTTAAGGGATGTGCTTGGTAACCTGTATCAGGGCTCTGGAGTGAATATCAATATCGCTGGCAGCAGCTGATCAGTGGGAAACGTTCGCTCAGCAGAGTGTGAGGCGCAGATCCCGGCTCTCATTTGTCTCAATGAAAAAGCCCTTTTCACAGCAGGTGGGTCAGTGCACCGCGGCTTGATTGGGACACAATCAGCTCAAGATTCAACAAATTGGTCAATAAAGACAGCGGCTTTTTATCTCCCAGCCGCATCGGGCCAGAGGAATTGAAGTCTCAGGCTTTCTAATTAGACGTTCTCGTTTTATCATAATCGGTTTGAAACTGGTGAGGGGGGCACTCAGCCAGCGGCGGGGGGTTCACAGGCAAATTTGCTCTGCTGAAATGACTCGGCGAGAGCTGCAGATAGATGTTCACAAGCCAAATGTGCTCAATTAGCCCTGTCACAGAGGAGGAAGTACAAAGCCTACTATTAAAAACATAAAAGAACAAATCTCTTTTGCACAGATACACAATAATAACCGTATTTGTATGATCATCAATAATATCAATATATTTTCATATGATGGGGACTTGGAACTAGCCTGATTGGTTATCATATGCTGAGCAAGGTAAAAGTGTCCTTACTGTGATGCCAGGTGTTGTTGCAGCGGTAATCCTGCTCTTACTACATCTTACTGCTGTTGCATGATGCAACCAAGAAAGGCTGCAGCCTGTAGTTCTCCCTTGTGAACCTCCACCTGCTGGTCAAAGGAAGAAGTGCGGCGCAACACCTGAAGCTGGATCCATACTCCGCGAGACAAAGACATTTTTCCCCCCTGCAGACGTTACGCCCACAAAATGACGTCATTTTTTGTCTCTGACCGCCCGCTGATCCGCACTCCTGTGCACAGGGTCCGGGCCGAACTTTGTCTTTCAAGGCTGTGCGGCAACCATGCTGTGATTGGTCGGAATTTATTGTGGGCGTGATGAAAGTGGAGAAGCGCATGAGCCTCTCCAGGTATATAGGTAGGTGTATAAACAGCACTGATTCAGCAGATTTAGATAAGACCATACCGGTTTTGCATGATGAGCAATAAAAGAAAGAAAGAAAGGCAAGTCAGGGTGATTTGTCACCAATAACTCCAGACAGCCATTCACACATACCAGATGGTGACTGTTATTACCATTCTATATACTCCTACATACCCGGGCATAACAGGCTCGTTAACAATGTCTGTATATCTTTGCTATTGTTACTTTTAATGTCGCATCTTCACAGCTCATCAGCGGACAGTTTGAAGTGTCGCAGGCACATTGGAACACAGTAGATGTGCAAATGTGGTCATAAAGGCACAAACACTGAATCTTTGCTATTGTTACTTTTAATGTCGCATTTTCACAGCTCATCGCCGGACATCTCACGCTGTTGCAGGCCCCCTCTCTGTATAATGCCCTCTTGCCATGGCACACGTCCTTGTGGTGTGTTAAAAAACTCTGTAAAGTCTTTCCTTATAGTTTAGTGGGCGGGCCGTATGAGGAGTTCTGCACACACGCGTCTCGCGGAGTATGGTACCTCAGTGCGGAAAAGACCTTTTTTTATCTCTTACCACCCTTGGAGTGCGTTCTCCGCTCTTTGTCTCGCGGAGTATGGAACAGCCTTGATTCAAACTTTTTATCGACTGCATCAACTGTAGCTATGACGACGAGGGTCCCAAGTCAGCAAATTCTGTTATTAATTATTAACAGCACCTTTGAGGCTAAAAGATGAAGTGCCAAAAACTGTAGTTCGTCAAGTGGCCACTAGGGGCTAGCTTCCTGAGTGAGTCAATTCTAATAGGCCTCTATGTTATTTATAGTTTACAGCCTGATACTAAACAAACTGTGTCGTAATTTATCATTTATGTTCTGAACACGTGAAGCATACAGGGGTGAAGTTAGCCTCAGATTAAAGCTGCTCCACACGCACTTCTTCTTATGGCCACATGAGGGCACACCACTGAACAAACACCTCTTTAAAATCCTTCTGCCATTCATTTTGCGCGGGTTTGGTCTGGCTGATAACAGTAGTGACCTGTACTGCAACCAGCCGTTCGGTGATGATGAGGGTAGCCAAGGAGGAAGACATGAGAGGCTGCACTGAAAACAGCCCGAACAAAAAACCCAACCAAAGTCTGATTTCAGTTAAAATGGAGAAGTGTGACCTCATGTGTGAGTCTGCAGCAGACCTTTTGTTTCAGTCTCATCTCTCTCCTCCGTTCCGCTGTCACCTCTGCTTGGAAAACACCACATATTGCTCTCTGTGGGATCTCCGCGTTGGTGCACACAAAATACATGCAATGAGACATTTCCTACAACCCCCAACACACACACACACACATCCGCCTACCCAACCTACAGCGCACACATCCTCCAACATTATGAGAAGCAGCTTGTCTTTAGCTTCCACGTGGCAGAAAAGATTTACGTCAACGGCTACATAACATGCAATGGCATTTAATGTCCCCACAGCTCAGTGGCGGACGCCAGTGGCACTGTGATGTACGTTCGATTCCTCCACTGAGCATGATGTGAGGTGACAGTGGATTTGGTCAGGATTGGTATGACATGCACACAGAGAACAGGGACCCCCATCCTGGACAGAGCAGCAGCCACAAATAATATTTCCTCTCTGCTGTTGAACCTGCTGACGAAGCCGAACGCTCTGAATCAGTGACTTAAAACAAACTCTGCAGCTCCGGATACACTAAAAGCAACAGATATTGTTTTTCCCTTCTATTCAAAACCAAGCTGACAGACATGTACAATCATCCTATGTAAAAAACAATAAATATATGTTGTAGAATTCTTAATCTAACATTAAAAGAAGTGGCCTCTGCTTCTCAAAGCTCATACAAATATTGGCCAGATTGGATTAAGAGTGGAGCCGACGCATCTGAAAAAGAGGGATGATTCCTTTAAGGAGGATGACGCTCGCTACAAGTGCAACAGATGTGTAAATCAGCCCTCATGAATAGGTCGGAAAGCTCTTTCAGGATGCAGAAACTTTGCCGTGCAGATTAAATCGCTGGATCTTCACAAAAGGTTTATATGCATTTTTATTTTCACAGTAAGCCTGAGCGGTCAGGAGGGGTCGCTTCAGCTGGCATCACTCAGCCTGAAGGTTCATCTGATAAGAGTACAGAGGCGCTGCGTTCTAGAGCAACCCGGGGAGTTGGTTTTATACACCTCTTACTCCCTGTTGTCCCGAAAACAAATCATTAAGAAGCTCATGTGACGGCCACACAATAAGTACAAAAAAAAAACAGGCAGAAAAGCAAATAATGAAGCTGCACAATAAGAAGGCTGCTGCCTGTACACCCAGGGAGGATCAGGACTTCATTACTCACCCACTTCTTTGTGGTCAGAGCTCTGTCCGGTCAGAAGGAAGATGAAGTCCTGACAGGTGTCCTGGTCCAACAGGGAGCTGTTGTGCAGGCAAAGGTCAACAATTAGGGTCACAGCTTTCTGACAGACCATGTCATACTCCTCTCGGTCAGAACTCATGCTCCCAGCTGCATCCTCAGCCGCGTGTGCTCATCCAAGAGGACTAACACACCCACACACACACAGCAGCAGCAGCAGCAGCAGCAGCAGCAGCAGCCCAGCATGCAGAAGATAAATGCAACTTGTCTCCGTCCTCGGCTGATTCTTCTTCCACGGTTTACACACAAAAACAGTCCGGTGTGTGTGTGTGTGCTTCAGCCTGTGTGTGTATGTGTAAGCAGCCAGGCCATGATTGTTAAGTGTAAGTGTGTTGTTTGTGCGTCTGTGTGTGTGTAGACTTAATGATTCACATTTGTCCCCAGGTGATGTGAGGGCAGAATCATTGCATCACATCTAAAGAAGCAAATGAACCAAAATAATCACATGCAAAACGTGATATGCTAACAAATGCCGAAGCTTGATGACACCCCCCCCAACACACACACACTCAGACCCCCACACACCCACCCCCCCAACACTTGATCTGTAATGCTACCAAACGACCACAGGGTTGTTTTTCTCTGGTCGTCTGACATGGCGTGGTGTCCCAGGAGGCTGGAGCATCCCCTGTGATAAATCTCCCCCGAGCTGAACCACCTGTGACTGCCAGGCCCCCCCCCCCTCCCACGGCGGTCCCTGGTGGTTACGACCTGTAATGACAACTGTTGAACTGTTTGTGTGTGTGAGAAAAGCAGCATACAAAGTGTTCAAATGGTCAGTTAGGAATGCTGATACACCCCCGCTGGGTATAGTCAGTTCTTTGGGCACAAGTGCTTCAAGCAAATGCACCGTGCTGTCTGCAGTTATCTGGGAGCAGTGTGCATACTGTATGTGGCTCTGACTAAAATGGGATGTTGACTCCTTGGATATTGGCTAAGAACTAATATTTGATGTATCATGTGCTTAAAGGAGGAGGAAGGAGGAGGCAGACTGTCAACAGGAAGCATCAACTGCACCAAGTCAATTAAAACCAGAAGAAATGTAAACATTAAAAGAGGGTACGTTTGAAGATCCTTTGTGAAACTCAGTCGTTTAATGGGGGCATTTCAAAGGCGAGGAGAGGAGGAGCAGAAAGCTCGGTCCTCAGTGGTGCAGGTCTTGGTCCTGGGGGGGGGGTTTGGAGCGGAGGGAGTGTGCAGAGATCTGTGGGGTGAGGAGTTCTATAAGGCAGGTCGAGGCACTGGTATGTGAGGACAGAGGGAGACTGGAGTACTTCAAGCTTTTGAGAGACTTCTTTCTGGAAAGAAATGTGTCGCAGTGGCGGCCATGTTTGGTTTGTATGAGACAGTAGTTAAAGCAGTTTCACACCATGTTTGGTCTTGTGTATGTCACAGCATGTGGTCAGTGTTGAGATGATGCTTTATGTTCCTTTGTAAATCTGCCTCAGTGTGGCCCATCTGTTGGGACGCTGCATCACACATCTGATCCTGTACCAGAACTTGTGAGGAATTCATCCAAACTAATTTGTCCTATCTGAACTCGCTCATGTGTTTATTTTCATATCGTGGCTGTAAAGACCTATACATGAACTTAATTATGTTCTTAACCATTCATCAGAGTAATTTAATAAAGTCTGTGACGAGTCAGGCCTCAGAAAAAGGATTTCATGCCTCTCTAATTACAAAATGATGTTGACTTTACCCAGATCTTCTCCTTAATTGAGTTAAACTGGGGCATAAATACTACGCCGCCTAAGTCAGGGGGGCTGTTGTACTGAGATGGCTCAGATAATTGAAAGCTTATCAGAGTCCCCCTCCTCACTGCCTCGGAGGTCCGGGGTCCGCTCTGCTTCCTGTTTCTTGGAGATTGGATCTGCTCGTCTTGGGCGATCCTGATTAACACGCAGAGCACAGATTCTTTCTGACAGCGGCTTTTCAAAAAGGCTCAATTACCGCGGCGTCTGCCGCAGCTGATGCTGACTCGCCTCGTTAATGTACACGTCCTCGCTGCTACCTGTATTCACAAGCCTCCACGTCAAAGACAAAATGACTCAATAATTACGTCCAGTCCTGCAGTAAGTGGTGGAGGGAGCAGGGAGCAGATCTCCTCAGAAGGTATTGTCCAGCTGTAATGGTTCCTTGTTAACTCATATTCCATCACTCTCAGACAGCTGGGGAATAACCTGCCATGAAAAAGATAATGCACTATTACCAAGAAGACACATGTGTGAGGTGAACGCTGTGTGTACCATGCAGCTGGTACACTGAATGACCTCACTGCAACACTTTGTTATCTGCTCACATTTACCTGCAGATTAAAATCTATAGACAAAATGATGTTTTCTAGTGTAGTGAAGTAAACATTTATTTATTTATTTATTTGGTAGGTTTTCAGTTTTGGTATTTGGTGCTGTCAAACTGTAGAAGACTTGTCCCCTCTTCATTGTGGAATTCATGTGCTGAAGTGGCGGCCATGTTGAAGTGATAGATGGTTTCACACAAAACTAATTGATGCTAAAGTGTCAGAACAAGCAGCCCCATCCATCCATCCATCCATCCAACATCCATCCAACATCCATCCATCCATCCATCCATCCAACATCCATCCATCCAGCCAACCATCCATCCATCATCCATCCATCCATCCAACATCTATCCAACATCCATCCATCCATCCATCCATCCAACATCTATCCATCCAACCAACCATCCATCCATCCATCCAACATCCATCCAACATCCATCCATCCAACCAACCATCCATCCATCCATTCAACCATTCATCCATCCATCCATCCATCCAACATCCATCCATCCAACCATCCATCCATCCATCCATCCATCCAACATCTATCCAACATCCATCCATCCATCCAACCATCCATCCATCCATCCATCCAACCATCCATCCATCCATCCATCCATCCAACATCCATCCATCCATCCAACCATCCATCCATCCATCCATCCATCCATCCATCCATCCAACATCCATCCATCCAACCAACCATCCATCCATCCATCCAACATCCATCCATCCAACATCCATCCAACATCCATCCATCCAACCAACCATCCATCCAACATCCATCCAACATCCATCCATCCAACCAACCACTGTAGAGATCCCTCCAAGTTGAACATCCGCCCAGAAGGACAGCCTAACCAGATTCCCAAACCACCTCGACTGGCTCCTGGAGGAGACTATCCATCCTGCAGTGGAAGCTCATTTCAGCTCACAGCATGTTTCTGTAGGTGAGAGTGGACTGGTAAATTGTCGGACCAGAGCAGGGCATGACTGTGGACAAAGCACAGATCCGCCTTTCGATCTCACGCCCCCTCAGCATTCCCTCACTTGTGAACAAGGCCCAGAAATACTTGAAGTAGTAACTTGCCCCACACCTGGAGTGAAGGCATTTCACCTGGCTCTGGGTTAGGGCCATGGCTTCAGATGTTTGTCCCTGCTGTTCCACACTCAGCAAACTGCTTCAAGTGAAAGCTTGATGAGACCAGCAGGACCACACCATCTGCAGAAAGCAGGACGTGATCCGGGTGCCCCCAAACCAGACCCCTTCTACCACCTTTGTACATAAATCTATGACAGTGCCCAACCTCCACCAGAAACAAGTCCGACCTATTGCCAGTGCTGCCAACCAGGCTCTTGAGGATTTGGACACTGTCATTTGGGATGTTCTTTAGTTGTCCTTAGTTGTCAGCAGTACAACTAAGTGTGACTTAAACTTTAGATATTCTTCTTGAGCTGAAGGTGCAGTACTGTGGTAGCTGACGTTTGCCTGCTGTCACAGTTAAAACACAGATAAAGAGCTGACACAGCTGTCCGCCTGCTATACGTTAAACAGAATAAAACATAGATTAAACAGCTCAGACTTGCTGCAAAGTAGATGTTATCTCCTTTGTTAATTATTCATGAGGCGCTGTTAGACAGAAGAGCAAATACTGTCTCAGAACATGTGTCTCCAACCTTAAATAATTTAAAGCTCCGCAGCTACAAAGCAAACTGTTGTATGGTAATAGTGACTAAATGCCATAATCAAGACAACTGCTGAGGGAGCTTGTTTTATAGCCCTCACTAATAATCTGACAGATTTAAAGTGCACATTTCCCCTGTCATTAGGGATTCTGCCTATAAGCTATAAATAAACCAGCGAGGTTGTGGCGGCCGTGCTGGAAGTTGTGTAGCAGGTGCGAACATGTTTTTTCCACAGCATAGAGGGGGTTGTGGCACACGCGGGGTCCGCTCGGTTTGATATGCAGATCATCAGTGGTGAATCTTTCTGCGCTGACAGCCCGGTGGCTGCAGATGTTGAACTTGATTCATCGTGTCAAACGCATGACAAAGGGCCGGCTCACTCAAAGCTCCGCTAATCAACATCAGCACTTCCAAACTTCTTCCTGAGGGCCGCCATAGCATGGAGCTGTGCATGTATGTGTGTGCGTGTTTGTGTGTGTGCGCATTTCATTGTCACAACGTGTTAATCAAAGATTTCCAACTCGGCTGTGAGGCGACGAGAAAAATATTTCTATTTTGACTCGTCGTTAAGCTCATTAGCAGCAGTCTTGAGTTGTGTAAGCAGGATTTGATGGATGATGTTCTGCAGCTACAATAAAGATGAAGTGATGATCTGCGAACAAATAGACCTGCCAATGAACATTACACAGGAGCCCGCAGGATTTACTATGCTATTTCTGTAAGGCCCTCCGAGGAGCTTAAAATACTCATGGAGCCACATCACAATGTTTTTCAATAAGGCTGAGCACACAACACGCTGATGAATGAGAATGACATTAACCCTGGTACGGATGGAGATCCGCATTATCATTCTGTGCCGGGGCGGCGGCGCGTGCAGAGTGTGGTATCTCATCCCGAGCATGTCCTGAATGTCATTGAGATGAGGCGTTTAATTGAGCTCCTGTCAGCTTGATAGAGTCCAGAAGAGTCGATTCTCCGCACACCCGCTGTCATGCATATCAATCTGAGGGGAAATGTGATCGGCCCTTTTTACTGTTCGATAGTCTCATAATTGCTTTACAGGTCAACACAACACACACGCTCAACAAAAAGACAAGAATTAAAAGGGACGGGCACGCTGTTTATGGAGATTAAGAGCAGCAGCTGTTTGCTGTGTGATCAAGTGGCGACCTCCACAACTGCAGCCTGGAGCCAGAAGAGTGTCAGTCGTGTTAAATGGCTGCTTTTTAAGACATTTTTAAATAATCCAGTAATTTCTCACACAGTAGTTAGGGACGGGCCGAACACTATCAGGTTCTGATACCAACGTAATTCATCTCATGGATCGGAGATTTCCGATGTCTGTGCCTTCACGTTGTTTGCTGAAATTACTCCACAAGTGATCCCCTGCTCTGCTAGCAGGCTGCAAAATGTGGAATGGATTTCCAGAACGGAGGCAGATCTCACTGAGGTAATGAGTTATGAGACACGCCTCCGCTCTACGGTTTGCAGCCAGCTACCAGGCGAGCATCGAGCTGTGGCTAACCAACTGTTCATCACAACTACATACAGCCTATGATCTCATCCTACAACACAATGAAGTTAATCAAACATTTAAAAAGGCACCACATTAAAGAGTCACAGCCATGGGCCAGAACCTGGGTAGTACTCAATCCATCTTTCCCATCTTTTCTGAAATGTTTCTTGTAATTTAGTAGAGTAGTAATCCTCTAAATGTCATAGATCACTTTCTATCACTGTTTTAGCCTCGTAGACTCACAGCATGCTTCCTGCTGACGAGCCTTCCACTGTTATTCAAAGCAGCTCTGCAGAAACTTATGGGAGACGTCATGTATGCTTCATACATACCGTATTTTCATGCTTTGGCTGGGTATGCGACTTATACTCAGGTGCGACTTATCTATGAAAAAATATACAGTTAGTTAGCCTTGTGTCCTGACATCCCATTACAAATGCAGTGGTAGCTGTTCTGTCCTTCTGCTGACGGTTCTCTTCCACCTCCAGCTTGTCCACACTTTGCATTCCGAGCATAGGTGCGCACGGTTATGGAACACGTGCTTGCAGCTGAGCCGATATGTTGCTAATTTCAGACAGCTATAGCTCACAGCAGTCGCTTGTTTCTGTGCGGTGAAGCTGATCATTTCTCCGTGTGAGAACTTGTTTAATTGTATGTGTCTCACTCTGAATGTCCTGCAGCCGCAACACTGAAGTTAAGATGAATTCAGGAAGCAACGTTACGCTAAAAACGTAGTGATTTACGCTGGCCCGCTGGTGCGACTAATAGTCCGGTGCGATCTATAGTCCGAAAATACGGTACTTATATACAATCAATGTGTATATATCCACTGTCAGCCTCTGGGGGCTGGCTCCTGTAGTGACATCCATGTTAAAATGTTTAAATGTACGGCAGGTTCTTCCTCCAGGCTGTATTGCCATGTGTCTTTTCTGTTGTAAAGTCGTACGTCTGTGAGGATTACCTCACTGCCGGAGCCACCCTCAAGGTTTTAGCATTACTGCATTAGCTTCATTAAACTACAAAGAAGGTTTCCTGATTGTTTGGAAGGTCGGATGCAGTTCTTCGTCCCTTCACGCTGCCGACAGCTCGCCTCGCTCACCTTCATGAAAAGGTCGGATGGCAGCTTATCTGTGTTGCCGCTCATGCGACAAACGCTTAAGACCCCGATCCTGATGCCAGATTAACTTCCTCCAGAAATGTGTGTGTGTTGTTGTGTTCATGTAGTCAGGTCTCAGAAGACAGCGAAACAGCTTCCTGAGTAAACACAGTTTAACTGTTTAACAGATGTAGAAACACAGCCTGAGGTTGAGCTCCGTGCAGGCAGCAGCTCCTTTTTGGCTCCAACAGCCGGTTATTGTAGCAGAGAGCATCTCTTCAGATGTGAAGGCGGAGAGGATCAATGCTGTGTTTGATCTATTCTCTGGGTGTTAGAGACACAGGCGCAGAAGAAAGGCTCCGCTTTGAAACTTGTCCTGAAGGGCCGTAAGAAGCGTTTTAATGTTTGATGCTGGTTTCCTTTTCAGTCTGATAATGCACCGTGGAAAGTGGCTTTAATTACTTTATAGTATGAATCATGCATTTTAGAAAATCCACACTTTCTAAGCTTGACTGTGAAGAAAGCTGCCTTTCTTTGTTTACTCAAATTTAACATTCATTATTTTTCATTATATCAATTTGACCAAATCGTTGGGTATTTTACCGAATGTGTTGATCGCCTCAGGGTCTACATGTGTGCAGTTAGCTCTTGGAGCCTGCCACACACACACACACATATTTATCATTCATTTAAACCCTAGCATACACACATTCATACATACAGTGCAGTCAAAATCTAGATGTCCACACTGGCTGTTAGAGTAGAGCATTAAAAGTGTTTACCTGTGTTTACCTGTGTTTACCTGTGCTTACCTGTGTTTACCTGTGCTTACCTGTGCGATGCTCGCCCTCAGATTCACACAGAGGCTGTAGCCAACCAGCCTTTGTTCCATTTTTACTTATGGCATGACTCTGACAGGCCAGCGACTCTGCATGCCTCCCTATTCTGTTTTTCTTCAGCAGTCTGTGGTATCATTGTGCTAGTCTAGACATACATACACAAAGGTCCATTCTAAGGCCTGGAAGGAGGACTTTTAAGAATGCTTTGAGTATTAACTGGTCTCAAATATTTTGGGAAAATAAAACAAGGTTGCGCTGCCTCAGTGTTGGTGCCAGGAGTCACCCAGCAGCACCGTGAGGAGTGATGCATGAAGAAACATGAAAGCTGTAATTAAAAAATCCAGGCTTATTCCACCAAATACTGATTTCTGAGCATCAATATTCATACATAAATGAATATGAATGAGTTTTCTTTGAATATTTTGAGGCCTGGGAATTTCAGGAATGTTTGAAGACCTGATGTGACGTGTTGTTTCCATGATAAATGTAACCACCCAGTTATGACTGTGTGCAGATTATCTCCAAATCTGCCTATTATCCCTGCTGCTGCTGCTGCTGTGGACGTGTCTTCTCCGTCTTTCTTTCTTTTTTTTGAGCCCCTAAAGCCCGCCTTCCAGGATCGACTGCCCACCGCCGTTTATTTACGGTCTGATAGGTGCGTGAGTAATTTAAGCTGCTCGTATCCTCGTATCGAGCAGGTGCAGGAGCGCGGGGCCCGGAGATGACAAACTAAATGAGCTTGTTTTCATTCCACAGGAGGAAATGTGATCTAGTCGCCACGGCAACTGAAGTCAGAGGTGCATGCAGGCTTAAGAAATTAAAAACAAGGGGGTTATAGGAGCAAAAGGAAAACTTTGATATTTGTTTGTGGCTCCGCAAAATTAATTTTTTACTAACATCATAAACCGGTGAAGAGTGAATGCTGCGTTCCAAGTGTCATTTCCAGCTATGGATCCAGTTTTATTTTTGACAGTTAACTCATGTGTAAGTGGGTGAATCAAATGCTTGTAGAGCCTTTGGAGCATACAGTGGAGTGCTGTAAGAACCTTGTAGGAATGAAACCAGCCTGGGAGCAATAATTAGACTAAAAACGTGGGCAGAGCAAATCTGGATTTTTTTTAATGTGTGTGTTTAAAGGTGTTCCAGCAACCAGACATCTCACCTGATACCCCCTCACCTCAGCTTCCCCGAGCATGAAATCGTTCCGGCTGAATGATGGAATGTTTGAGTGTGGAGCAGCAGCGTGAGATTTGTCTCTGTGCAGATAAACACAGCCTCCACTGTTGTCTCAGCAATTGAGAACACTTTCCATTTCAATTTCAAAGCGTGAGGCAGAAAATAATCACGCCATGAGAAAGCTCGGGATGTCTTATTTGTTGTTCTTAAGTAGATAAAACCTCTCTGTTTTGATATGCTCTAACATGCTCTGACAACAACGTTCAAATTGTACCTTTTTTATTATTTGTTTGTTGACTCGTGATCACAATAGCAGCTGGCCTGGGAGGACACAAGGCTAAAAAAACCACAATGTATTGATGTTTCAGACTCTTAGTGCTATTCAACCAGCCAGAAACCCTTAATCTAAAGATGAAACCAGATTTCAGCCTCATAAAAGATAGAAACTCATCAACTCAACCTTACCGTGAAAACAAGACGGCCACGATCCAGGCAAGAGAAAAGTTTTTATCAAGCAGCAGCCTCCGGGCTCAGACTTGAAGCCCATGCTGAAGTGTCAGAACTTGGAGTTCAAGCTGCAACCACTGGGGGCTGGCTCCAGCAGCGAGTCATTTCCCATGTTAAAATGGCCGACTTCGCAGCAGAAATGAACATGTTTACAGCCTGGTACAAAAAACCACTCTGGTCTCAAAGGATAGGTTCCCTTCTAGTGTCAGCTGTACGGGGGGTGAATGTTCTTATAACTCGTTTTAATTATATTTGGACTTAAAATTACACGTAATTATGGGTGTTGCCACTTTGAGTGACAGACGGTTGCCGTAAGTTTCCTGCTTCCACGATCAAACATGGCGGCGGCGGTCAGAGCGTCCCGGAGCTTCCCACAGACCCTCAAAACGGCTCTTCAGAAACAAACGGGCGATGTCACGGAAGCTCTGTCCATAGTTCTTACTGTCAATGATTTACATACATGGCATGATGGGTGATCAAAAGGTGTAAAGGCAGTGGGTGGTGTCAGGTCAGACGTTTTTTTTAATCAAATGCTGTCAAAAATCTTAAAAAGGAACTATATCTTTTAACCCTTTATCAAATGCACTATAGAGATATCCAGAATTACTGTTTAATCCTCGTGAACTTGGACCCTATTCATTCTCGACTATCTCAAGAGCGCCCCCTGTGGACCAGGAGGTCCATCAGAGGGTGGAACTTCTCTCCATACAAAAGTTCTAGCACTTATTATATACTTATATACTACCCACCACTCCACCTCTTTCTTCGTACATCAGCCACAGACAAGATGTGACATCCTGGACATTCGCCACAATCGTGTCCGTCTGTCAGATCTGGAGATGGTTGAAATCAACCAAAATGGTGCCAGATGCTGAATCATTTGCTTTCACGCTCTACACTGTGTCGTGAGGCTCGCTGCATAGAGTGATTTTCCTGAGTACTTTCACCTGCAGGTTTCCAGTCGTCTCATAACCTTTATTATGATAATGACACAAAAATAAACCTGCACACAAGCTGCAGGGCTGCAGCTCCTGCTGTTTCATGCCAAAATAACGCTTTATTCTGGAAACACATGAATGGTGGTCTGTGGACAGAGACGAGTAATTTCAGATGATTTTACACATAGATTAAGTAAAACGTGTGAGGAATAAGGCCCCATGATGCTGTTAGGTGATGTTATCCAAACATGGGACTGCAGCCTGATTTATACTGTGATGGCTTGATGTGTAGGCAACGCAGACCACAAGCGATTGATTGGCTTGGTAGCAACGTATTTCCTCTATTTCGGACTTCACTTCTTCTTCTGTGTTATTGGCTACGGACGTGATTATGGACCAGATCGAGGAACGACTTATTGAAGGAGTCAGGAAATACGATCATTTACTTTGTATTAATATTTAATCTGACAACTCCAACAATGATACACTGTCTCTCGGTCGCCATTGGTCACTGAAACAGGAAGTGCCAAAAGCCAAAGAATCAATCTTTCACTATAACCATTTAAGGAAAGAAGCCACCCCTACCGCTCTGGCAGTGAATTGCACCGCGTCAGGAAACCGAGGCAGTGGTGTTACGGCTCCAGGCCTTTCAGTTATTTTGAGTTGGTTGTCACCCCTCTGTTGTTTGTGTGGACCTGTCCCCCTTACATCGGTGTCATGATGACAAGCATCCACCGCGCCTGCTGATTAGATGAACAACACCTGACCAATCAGCGGGAGGACCGGGAGCTTTTGAAGATGATGGCGGTGGTCCTTCGCAGCGGCTGTGTTGACGTACGCAGTCCGCCTGAGTGCCTCTCGTTCTGTGTGCCTTACTTGGTTTGTCTGTGCCTGTGAGGCTGGTGTTTGGAGTCTGGAACCAGTCGGATGTGTTTGTGTGCAGCTAGCGCTCTGCTGAGGCTCAGTTTGAAGGTTTCACAGTGGCTTCAGGGGACGTGTGAATACCTCCACATTAGAAGGATGGTGGATGGATGGTTACTTACAGGCAGCGTGGAGGACTTTCACTCTGGAGTCCGGGGTTTGCGTCCCCCAACACCACAAGCTGTTTTAGTTTCACTCATTTGGTTGGTTTGGTTTGGTTGGGGTTATATATTAAAAACTCCTGGTTAAGGTTAGGTGAATGAAACAAAAACAGGGTGAGGGGTGAGATAAAGATCATGAATGATCCTCAAATTCATAACACATTTATATATTTATTTAGTTTAACAACCAATCCCTACTCCCACAAACACATAGAGACAAGGACACAGCACACAGGTTCTGCTTCCAAGGTCTGAAATGTCCCGTGGGGAGCACTGGAAGCGGTGTGACTCTGTTACAAATGTCACTGTGAGGTTTTTCCTCTTTCTGGATGTTCCAGTTTCAGTCTTTGCTCTCTGATGTTTAACCGTCATCACAGTCGAAGCACTTCTTTAACGTAGCCTCCCTCTCCTCTGTTCAAATAATAATACCGAGCCTTTGATTTGGTAAAGTCAAGCCTGCGGCCTCTTGAACTGAAGAGAGTTTTTTTAAAGATTGCAGAATAATTGCGCTGAAGCAGGCCTCCCTTTAGCAGGCAGCACTCTTTGTTTCTCTAATAATCAGTTGAGGTCTTCTCCTGCCCACCACCGCTCAGTAATCCCTATCCATAATAACACAGCTGCCTGAGAGATGTGGCAGGAGGCAGGAGCCCCGAATCTAAGCGCCTTTTGGTGAGAAGGAGGCAAAGCTGCTCTTCTAAGACAGGCTGCGAGGAGCATACGGCTCCGCAGCCCTCCCAGGGTTTAATGTCTTATTATTTTCCACCGACGGCACCAAAATGAACAGTTTTGTCAGCAGGGACTCTGCTGTGTTGGTGCCACATCTTTGGAACACACAGTGAGGAAGGGCAGGCGGCCTGAGAGATGACGTGGATTCAGCTGGCATCTTACATCTGAGGGCGATCTGGGCTCTGAATTAAAGAGAAGCTGCACACATTCGAGATTATATCTGAGTGTCGCTGCACTCTGTTCCTGTTACAGCACTGTGTGGAGCTCTGTTTAACACATTGTTGGATCAGGGCAGCTTGTTCATTTTGACTCCATGAATCATATGAGTCACGCAGCCCAGATTAATAGCATGTAATGAGCAGTGAGAAGAAGCTTTTTTATTCAGCGGGTGAAATAATTACACAAGAGGATGTGACTGAAGCTCCTGCCCGGTCACAGTGATGATGAAAACCAGTTTCTGCACACATGAGAGTAGTTAACGTCCGCTGTGCTGCTCGACTGTGTCACTGTGCACCCCCCCACCCCCCGGGCCATGATAGCATTCATGCATGGACTGTGTGACAGCCTGATTAATTGTGTCTTGTTCGCAGGCAAGACTACAGAAAGCAGATGGGTGTGTGGAGAAAGAGAAGAAGAGGAAACTAGTTTATTTGAGAAAGGAGCAGAAAAAAATGGAGGCTTGGTATGATGATAAATGAGAAGCACAGAAATATTTTGCTGATGTCTTAGAAAAACGCTGTCGAGGAATCTCCAAACAGTACATTTTTCAGAGGGATGGATGGATTCTAATCTTCCACACTGATGGCCTCTGTAATGGCAGCATAAACTATCATCAGGGTCACACTCGATTTAACAGACCGTCACCGGTTTAACAGAGAGAGAAGGAGTTTTGATTTTTCTCTTATTGTGAACTCAGCACATACAGATGTGTCCCAGCAGAGGTAAGATGATGCTCACATGATCAGATTAGACGTCAGATTATCATGCAGGCATGTGCCTTCAGGGATTATTAATCACAATAAAAACAGAATCAGACACATTTTATGTCTGTTTAATCCAAAAATAATCTGAAATCCTCAGTAACCAGAAAGATGACATCCCACAAAGATGAAGGAAGAGCGGGACTGTGATGTTAGATGTAATCTCTAATCACACGTTCATGGCATGCAAACATGACTGGATTAAAAGAACGTGGAGGTGGCCTGGATGTGTAATTTGGCATCAGCCCACATGTGAGTCATGTTAATGGTTAAAGGATGAGCCTGATTGAAAGATGCGCTTCATGACACGGCTGACAGAACAGCACGAGAAGGCGTCGCCGCGCTGTGGATCACCTTCCACAGAGAGGAGGGAGGTCTGTGCGACTGCATGATGAAACAGGCAGCAGCTGCAAACAAAGACAGAAACCAGAAACTGATGATACCAAAAGCACAGATTACGTTACTGAGTATTTTGTATTATTGTGAAATTTTCTAATTTATTTATAAGATTACACTTTGACCTTTGACACTTGTCCCAGTGTACATGTGGACGGAATTTTAAGAAAGGTGTTCGATACCTTCATCCACAAAAACCAGATTACTTCATCCTTTAGTCTGAGGCCCTGTTCACACTGGGGAAAGTCAATCAGGCTAGAGTGGGATTGAATCCAGATTGCCTTTAAGCTGGATACGTTCAGACCTATTTTCAAATCTGGCTCGTCCGCGCTCAATCCGGCTTGTTTGTTGTCCTCCAAACCACTAGGTGGCGCCTCATAATATACAGAGTCCCGTCGTGCCGCGGTAGGACCGTGTGTGTGCGTGTCATGCATTTTTTTTTTGTCCCGTGCTGCTCGTTCTTTTGATTTTTTTTCGGTTTTAAAAGCAGTTTATTCCTCTGTAGCCCTGTGGAAATAAAACTCGTGGCAAAGCTGTCGTAGTTTATGCCTAGCGTTCAGACCTGAGCCAGATGTAAGCCAATCCGGCTAGATCCACCTCCGAGAGGTGAATGATGTTAGCTTTCATCATGGTCCAGATTACATTTAATCTACCCTTAAAATACAAATGGCATATTAGCAATTGTGTCAGCTAATACAACTAATCTTATCCTGCTAACATAAAGTTCATTATGCTGCTTTAAATGTGCACGAATTGAGCAAAGACGTGACCTTTGAAATTAAATTGAACAAATTTGCTTTTACAGCAGTTGTTTACCTGTTGGAGGGAACATTAGCGATCATTAGCATTAGTGACACTAGATTTACATTAGAAAGCAAAATAAACAGGGATCTTTTAAAATATACTTCACAACAATAACACCATCCATCTTAAATTACAATCAATTAATGTATAAATATGTGAGTAACACAAATGACACTGCTTGGCAGCAGCCTTAAACAATTTATTAAAGTATCTAAAATAAAATAAATAAATAAATAAAACAGGGTATTTGTGAACATGCTGTTTATCTAATGGAACAAGTTACTGTCAGTTGACCTGTAAATAATATAATGAATGTGGACTTTGACAAACAACAGATAACATAAAAAGTTGGGACTCTAATTATGCTGCTGTGCTTAATGTTAGTTTAAAAGCCGCTGTGTTCTGTTTTGGGCCCTCGGGTGCACGAGCCTTTGCACGAGCTGCAGACAGTCATAAATGACCCATATGATAAATAATAATAATAATAATGCTGTTTTTATAATGCATGAATAAAAACTTTGCAGACCTTTCTGTATCCAGGAGTTTGCTGCGCCAGCCTCAGCAGGCCGAGCTGCACAACAAAGACGGGATTGTTCAATATTTCATGCTGCTGCCTAATGTTTGGCTTTTTCTCCGACACACTCTTATTCGAGCTGTGTGTTATTACCGAGCCCTTCAGAGCTGTCAGCCCGTCGAGAGGCACCGCTGTGCAGCAATACATTTGGAATTCAATTAAGCGGAGCACATCTTGACCTTTGGACACGAGAAGGTGGCTGTCATTGTGTGGAGTTTTATTAGCGTACATGCAAACATCACACATGCCCCCCCACTGTGTTGGAGGTCTTATCGCGGCCTACCTCTGGCTCAGCCTGCTCACCTCCCTGCAGCCATCTGTCTCTATCGATCACACCTCTGTGTTTGGGGTGGTTCGCTCATTTTCCCGTCTCCGGGGAGACGTATTGACATTCAGAGCGGCAGTGTGTCATATCAATAATTTACAGAGTCGTTGTGCTCTGCACTTAAATATGCAACACAACATCACCACAACAAACGTCCACAGAGCCTTACACAGACCGTCTGAACCACATCACAGGCGATCAAAGCTGCTTTCAGGCCAGCAGCCAGAAATCATTTAAGGATTTATCTCATTCATTGACTGATTGACTTATGATACATTTTGTCCTTTGAAATCAGGCGTTTATTTTGATGTGGACTAAAGTTCAGCTGTTTTTGCTAATAAATAAATAAATGTATGAATGATGCTCAGAATAAAGACTCTGCACTGGCCATGAAGTAGAAAAGTGGATTTGAAGGATGTCGACACGCTGCACATAGAAAATATGATGCTGCAAAAACTCTGCATTAAGAAGGCGAAAGCTTGAATGTTCTCCACACTAAGGCCCTCAGGATGTACGCAGCAGCCTCCAGAACAACTACAACACTGATGTTCAGGTGGTTTCACTAGCAACTGGTGATCAGCAAATGATCAAAACATGAGATTTAAGTTGCATTACTTCACAATAAACAACACCTACAGATGCAAATGTTAGACTGTTTACACAAGTCTAAACATTCTAGTTCTTGCATTAACATTAGCTACAGAATGTACGCTAACATCAGGTGGCTGACCCACACAAGACCCGGGAGCCCAGTAGGAAACAGTCCACAGGGTGAGGACAGTCCACAGGGTATACAATGTCTCCATCTAGTGACTGAACTGAAGAACATATCCATTTTTTTCACAAAGACAGGAATGAAATGTTGGGACGTCAGACTGTATGGATTATTTTTTAATGATATATATTGTTTATGGAAACTGGAGAAACATTCAGCAGCCACAGAGTGGGGCTTAAACTCCTTCAGGGGTTAATAGGAGTAGTTTGGACAGAAACATATGGATGAATGTGTAAATAACATCCCTTCCTAGCAGGTTTCACCTCCATTTAAACCCTAACGATGGGCCGTCAACTAGTCCTGCGCCTGGCTCAGTTTCTGGTCGTTAACAGGGTCATGTGAGTTCCTGCAAGATCCACCCACAGAGGTCCTGAACACATAAAACTCAGAGTCCCAACCAGACCAGCAGCAGAACTGAAGAAGCCACTTGGGGGAGTGGCGGAATGTCTTGAAAAAACAGTCCTTGAGTCCAGTTGCCTGGATTTAAACTCTTGGAAACGACCCTTTAAATAGTTGTTAACAGGTAGATTTTGTGACTTCTGGACAGAAGGTATTTTTCTGTCCTGTGTTTGGCATTTCCAATAATGTCAAACTTTTGCTAAACTTCCAGTACATCCCTTCGAGGATAAAGAGAAGTGTCACTGTCCAGTTTTAATTACTAAACCTGAGTCAAGTGGTGTAAATGTCAGTATTCACTGTTAGAGGACCCTCTGTGAGCAGCTCATTTAAGCAGCAATGTCCCCCGTCAGCAGTTCCCACATCCACACTCTGCCTGAGGGACGCAGCCAGGCCGGACAAAGTTCAGCAGCAGGTCGCTTCTAATTGCACTGCAACAGGGGGTTTGACTCTTTATTGTACATTCCAGGCCATCATCATCTCCTTCTCACCTCCTCCTTATCCCCACACTGAGCTGCAGAGCAGCAGAGACGTATACCTGTCCTGCATGGATGGAATTTTAAGCACTTTCTTGAATTAAAGGCTGTCAGGGTTAAAGTGATGCAAAGGGAGTGAAACCTGAGTTTATTACTACATTCCTGATCTTTTGGTTCGTTTCAGGGTTTTATGTGTATTTTATCTTGTGTTTCATTCATGTGTTTAATTAAATGTTAGGTTCAGTCTTCAGTTAAAAGAAGAAAACAACAAGTTCCATGTTTACACTTTTTGTTTGTTTGTGTTTTGCATCATGATGTTATGTTTACTGACCTCAGTAAAAGTAGCTTCTACTTTCCCTCGTGATTAATGGGAACACAAACTTAAACACAAATGTATTATAAGTATATATAAACAACTGAAAAAATCATCCTCTTCTTCTTTTATCACTTAATTAATATTATTATTGACAGTATTATTGTTTTAAGTTGGTCTGCGTGTTAATGATAATGATGATTCCGGTATTTACGACAGCACCTGAAGGCACCACGTGTCTCGGGCTGTCATGGCGCAGAGGAGGCCGAACACATCCGCGGCGTCAAACTTTAATTTCGGCTTAAGTTGCTGCGTGTTTGTGCTTCATACTCTGTAAAAGCAGCACCGCCCGGTCGGGACACACGTCGGTAAGTTGTCTCACAGCAGAGTTCGTCTGTTTTTGAAGGCTGTCGATAGCGGAGGACGGCTTGACGTTAGCTGAAGGTACGGCTGAAAATACAACAACGAGCTTCGTGTCAACTTTGACTTTATCCTATCGCCGCGGTGTCGTTTTTAAATGGGAGCTAACGCTTCAAATGGTTGATTTGTTCTGGGCTAAATGTTCTTTTAAGTCTCCAAAACACGAACAGCTTTCCTACTGAAGAGTTATTAGCGCACAGAAGTTGCTAACAGATGCCACATCTGCAGTGATGACTACTAGCTTATTTACTTTAGCATTGATTTCCATGGACTTTAGCTTTATCCTGAGCTAGCATTAGCTACATTTGAATATATCCTGCTCCAATCAGAAGACAGTAGTTCAGGGTTAGACCCTCAGTGGAATGTATGGCTGCTGGAGCTGATGCAGATGTTTACAGTAACTTCAGCCTGTGCTGCAGGAGTCCCAGGAAGGCAGAGGAGAGAGGAAGAGGAGGAAGGCAGAGGAAGGCAGAGGAGGAAGGCAGAGGAAGGCAGAGGAGGAAGGCAGAGGAGAGAGGCAGAGGAGGAAGGCAGAGGAGAGAGGCAGAGGAAGGCAGAGGAAGACAGAGGAGGAAGGCAGAGGAGAGAGGCAGAGGAGGAAGGCAGAGGAAGGCAGAGGAAGGCAGAGAGAGGCAGAGGAGGAAGGCAGAGGAAGGAAGGCGGAGGAGGAAGAGGAGGAAGGCGGTGTGGAACCATCCCTGGTGGAGAACCATGAGTCGTAACACAGAAATAAGGCTGCTAACATTCATTCTGCCCCGATTACTGACACAAGACTAATGAGTAATGTGTGAATGATTCAAGTCATCATCTGGCACCAGCTGCACCCACTGTGGTTTATTAGAAAAAACACAGCAGTGGTAGATATGTTATATGTTATATGTTATATGTTACATATTGTACCACACTGTGATACACTGAGTGGATGTGGTGCAGCTTAGAGTTTGGTTTCATCCAAGCACAGACTTCTGTTGGCTCTTCTGTGGAGTGATGCAGAAATGAAAGAACATACATTTTAATTCACTTTTTTAAGGAAATGTTCCAAATTCCAGCTCATGAAATGCAGAGCCTAAATATATTAAAATAACATCTGGTTTTCATTGGACGTTGTTCTAGTCGAGTCACTGAGAGTCCATCCGCTGTCACACAGCTGTAATCTGAGTGTTGCTGCTTCTGTTAGCCTGGTGCCGGCCTTCGTCTGAGGTGAGCGTGGCGCTGTTGCCTTTTTATGGCCAGGAGAGGCTCAGCTGCGGAGGACTGGAGAGGTTTATGTCTGCACTCTGATGGCTGCCTTGGCCTCAGCGACAGCAGAGAGAGCAGCTGTCCTTGTGTGGTTGTCAGCCTGCCAGGTGCTGCTGGGCCGGGCTAAAGACCCTCATGCTGTTGACAGATGATTGTGTGTAGCTGAGGAATTCCTGCATGTTATATGACATTTTAAGGCTTCTGCACAGAAGAGCGTGTCTACTGCTGATACTGAAGTAATGTACATGCAAACCAGAGCTGGAGCCTGTATGCAAATTGTGCTTGGTGGTAGTTGCAAGTTTGAAACCACGTCATCGAGAACACACTGTGCCTTCACCTACATGTAAACCGAGCCTGTTGTTGATTTACTCCGTTCACGTCCACAAAGCAGCCTCCAGATAAACACCCCTTCACTGGGAGCCTCCCAGTTCTGTGACGCCGTGGTTTCCTCGTGCTGGGTGCCTCAGAGTCTTTTGCCTTTTTTCAGAGCATGGAGATGTTGCAGAGCCCGACCGTCAGACTTTGATGGATTGCAGGAACACGTTGAGGAGACATTCATGTTCCCCTGACATTTATTCCTGTTGACATTGTTGTTTTTTTGTAAAACATGTCAGTGATTTGATGGATTGGAAGAGTTCCAGTGTGTCAGATGATGAATCCTGACTCTGACTCCTCTGGCTTCACATTCCTGGTCTTGAGTAAAACCATGGCACACTGGCGCCCCTCTTAGAATTATTTCTCATCATTCTGTTGTAGTTTATTCAGCATTTTGGCGTCTAATCAAATATTTGCAGCTTCAGATGTACTCTGTGCTTTATGCAGTTTTCTACCAGGCTAAGGTGATGATGAAGAGCTGCTCTTCGTGGTAGTAGTAGTAGTAGTAGTAAGAATTTGAGAAAATATAACCTTTTTTCCTAACGACACAGGACAGATCTGATACACAAGCAGTTATATTTATGCTGCTTTGCCTCAATGTGCAGCACTAACTAAGATTAGCTTGCTAATGCATGCCAGTTGCTAGCTAGCGTGACCTAAATTTGTGGTGCAGGTCATCACAAGCTTCCCGTTACCAGTTAACCAACATCATATTCAGCCAGGTTAAGCTTAGCCTGCTTGCTAACAATAGTTAACACCAGCTAAAGTCATAAATGAAACAGACTATGATCACAGACTGTGATTTTGGAAACAGACTCTATCTTGGAGCAGTAGCATCCATCCATCCATCTGTAGCACCATCCACTAGCTTAGAGGAGACGGGGTTCATGACCTGTACTGCAGCCAGCCGCAGGATGCATGTTTACGAGCTGTCATGTCATCAGTCTTTATGTACAGTCTGTCATCTTGGATTTTATCCAACAGCAGATGATTAGAAGTACAAAGCGATATGTGTTTATATTACCTAAAAGCAATGTAGCTACCCAGCAAGCTGCAGCAACATGGTGTTGGTTGCTTTGTAATTTTAAAGTAAATAACTTCTTTATTTTGCATTTAGCAGATTTTTTGGCTGTTTAGCTGCTGAGCTTCTTTTCAGAAAGGACTGAGGGCCCTTAAGGTGACTCTCAGCCTGTTTCAGTACACCTGCATGAATGGGACGTGGACAGGCTCCGTGTGGAGTGGCTCTGGATCAGCTCTAGTTCATGAGTTGCCCCTTGTTGGCTCATTAAGATGTCAGAGTGATCTCAGAGTTTCTGTAAAGAGGTTCTGAGTGTTTGCCTGCTTTGGTTACAGGGCTCAAAATACTCTAAAAGATCTTCTCATCCACCATTTTAAGAAACAGAAATGAACACACAGCCACCAGCCTCGGCGGGTTTTAACCTCTGACTAACAGCGTTGTTCCTTTCCGAGTGTGTTTATTCTGCAGGTCGTGAGTTCAGCTCCTGAGGAAATGGGGCAGTTAGTCCCTTCACCTGTGTGTAGCCACAGCCTGTGAGGGAGGGTGGGGTCACAGTCATATCCTGGCTGTCACACTGCTCTCTTTGTGCTCCTCACTCATCGCAGTGAGATTGTTTCCATCTACTGTTTCCTCGCCTTCCCTCCCTCTCTCTCTCCCATCCTTTGAGTGCTTTGATTTCTGCCTGCTATTCTTGGAGCTGCTCGGTCAACATGCTGGTTGTAAGTTGCTCAAAACTCCTGGCTGTCGAAGAGTGTTGTGTTTTTGAAGCTGCATGGTAGAACATAAAAACAGCTGTAGATTAAGAAGAGGTCTGTAGATGACATGTCACAGGACTGAGTGAACGGACAGCTCATCAGTTCTCTGTCAGGAGACACCATCAGTCACATACACAGGAGTGGAAGTGCAGTGTGTTGTGCTGGTGTGTGAGGCCTGGATGTCTGCCTGCCCTTCAGGAGAGCAGTTTGATCCCTCACAGAGACATTACGGTGGCTGCATTGTTGAACCCTGGTGTGGAATGTGGGCTGAATCCTCTGACCAGAAGCAGAGGGGGCGTTATTACAACCTTTAAACAAGTCTCTGTAAAGAGATACCTGCGTAATTCCAGATGGAACGATCATCTCCAAAGCTTGGACAGGTTCAGACTGAAGCCTAATACAAGGTCAGGATTTTATTTTAGAGTTTGTCAAGTGTACGACTTGTTTACACGCTTGAGCCTCTTGGCTCTGCACTTCTGTAATTTTACACGCACTGTATCTTTATTGAAGAGGCTGTAAGTAAAGTTAACAAAGCTGAAATCTACTGTTGTGAATAAATCGGACCTAGAACCACAGATCTTAACCTCATTATGAGAAGAATTCCTCTCTTGACCTCATTTCAATCCATAAATTCCATCTTGGGGGAATAAAAACACCCAGTTTCATCGTCAGGGGAACTTTAAAAGTGGTTTGTGTCTTCTGATCACAGCTGATCTGTGCTTCACTGATGCACATTTCATGCCATCAGGACAGGAAGTTTCAGTGGAGGCCCAGGCTCAGCTGGCTGTTTGACCACAGAGACATACCAGAGTGTGTTTTGGAGAGGGGTGGAGGGGGGTGTTCACTCCCCCAGCTTACTGCATGCTAGGTGTTCTCCCCCCAAATCCTCCTCCCGCCCTCCCTCTTCCAGGCTTGTCTGGAAATGGACACTGCTGGTGTATTAATAGCAGCAGAGCACCAGCTCTCTTTCTTAAACACGAGGAAGGAGCTGGTCACAGTCGTAGTGCGGAGCTTCACCGCTGTATATTCTAGACGGTTACGTGCTGTGAAACAGGCCTGGAGGGGCTCGTCAGGTAGGCTGAAAAACAACACGGCTTTTAGACATAAACATCCTTAATGTATTTAAATTACTTGAGGGTTACGTACACACTCAGTCCTGTGGCTTCTGGAATGATCACTGCTTCCTCTAAATCAATGTGCCTGTTGTTGTTTGTCTATAAATTGTGAGATTTGCTGCTTTGCTACATGTTGTGTTGTCTTTTTGTTTTGTTATCTCTCTTTGCCTGGGTAGTTAATCTGTGTTTGTATCTCACAGATAAAACCGTTCTGAGTTTGACCACTGAGATGGAGAAGCCAGTTTTGCAGACACAGCCGTCCACCCTGCCCTTTTTTGACACGGCCCACGCCTTCAACCTGCTGCGGGGCATCCACGAACTACGTGCTGAGCGGAAGTTTTTCGATGTGACTCTGTGCGCAGAGGGCCGCGAGTTCCACTGCCACCGCACGGTGTTGGCGGCCGCCAGCACCTACTTCCGAGCCATGTTTACCGGAACCCTGAGGGAGAGCGTCATGGACCGGGTTGTTCTACACGAGGTGTCCGCCGAGCTCTTAGGCCTGCTGGTGGACTTCTGCTACACAGGGCGGGTTACCGTGACTCAGGATAACGTGGACCTCCTGCTGAAGACAGCTGATCTGTTTCAGTTCCCCTCCGTCAAAGAGGCCTGCTGTGCTTTTCTGGAGCAGCGGCTGGACGTCTCCAACTGCCTGGAAATCCAGGACTTCGCAGAGGCGTACGCGTGCAGAGAGCTGGCAGGCAGCGCACGCCGCTTTGTGCTCAAAAACATAATGGAACTGGCTAAAGGGACGGACTTCCAGCGGCTGCCGTGGAAGCGGCTGCTTGAGTTTGTGTCAGAAGATGAGCTGTGCGTGGACAAGGAGGAGACGGTCTATCAGATCGCAGTGCGCTGGGTGAAGGCCGATCTGCAGCGACGGCTACACTACTGGCCCGAGCTCCTCCAGCAGGTCCGCCTCCCCTTCGTCAGGAGGTTCTTCCTGCTGGCACACGTTGAGAGCGACCCCCTTGTCTACCTTTCTCCCACCTGCCTCCGCATGGTGAACGAAGCCCGCAGCTTCCAGTCCTGTGAGTACGACCGCCACGACAGGCCCTGTCATCGCATGCGGCCGCGGCCGTCCACCGGCTTAGCAGAGATCCTGGTGGTGGTCGGAGGCTGCGACCAGGACTGCGATGAGCTGGTCACAGTGGACTGTTACAACCCACAGACGGGACAGTGGCGCTACCTGGCTGAATTCCCAGACCACTTAGGAGGAGGCTACAGCATCGCTGCCCTCGGAAACGACATGTATGTCACAGGTGAGTCGGCTGAAGACACAGACACATAGTTCCCTCAGTAGATTTCCATTCCTGCTCCTTCATCTGATGAAACATCAGGCAGGACTTATAAATAAACGGCTGGCTCTTTGGACGCAGAGTCAATGTGTGACTCGATGTGAGGACACCATGTGCTGCCAGGACAGCATCAACATCATCATCACCAGCAGACTGTCCTCGGGCTGAGAGGAGTGTTTCCCCTGAGAACTCGTCTCAGACCTTCACTCTGAGCTGTGACTAAAACGCTGATGGTGTCACTGACAGAAATAACAGCAGCTGGATTGCATAATGTTGTCGGGCAGATTTAGAATGTGCAACCTTCCATACAGTTTTTAGAATGACACATTTAGCATCATGGCTGCTATAAATTTGAATAAAGAGCACAGAACACATCTTAATTATTTGCTGGAGTGCTAATCTCTAATGTCTTATATTTCTATTTGTCTGCATCCTATAGGCGGTTCTGATGGGTCTCGCCTCTATGACGGCGTGTGGCGCTACAAGTCGAGCGTGAACGAGTGGACGGAGGCGTCGCCCATGCTGAAGGCGCGCGAGTACCACAGCTCCTGCGTGCTGAAGGGGCAGCTGTACGTGGTGGCGTCGGACAGCACCGAGCGCTACGACCACGCTCTGGACTGCTGGGAGGCCTTGCCTGCCATGCTGCATCCCATGGACAACTGCTCCACGACCGCGTGCAGCGGACGCCTCTACGCCATAGGCTCCCTGACCAGCGAGGACACCATGGCCATCCAGAGCTACGATGCAGACGCTAACCGCTGGGTGATGGTGAACTGTGGGCAGCTGCCCCCGTGGTCCTTCACGCCAAAAACCATCACCCTCAACGGCCTCATCTACTTTGTCAGGTGAGGAGGAAACGCATCACTGCATCATTCCACTAGTGTTACTACATTTATTATCACAACAGCATGCCATGGATAAGATGCCCTGGGTCCTCTCCTCTTTTCTTCTGCCCCTTTACAATTTACAGTTCTTTACGTTTATCTTGTGACCCTTTGAAGGCCCCTGATCCGCATATTGAGAACCACTTTAGTGACCTCCTGCTGTGTATAAAGTGGTTAAAGGTTCCTCCACTTTGGATGGTGACCTCTGAAAAGCATCTTATTCGCTTGTTCTGCCACAAGAGTGCGCCAATGTTCAAATATTATCTCCTCACCCTTTCACCGCTTTAATTATAACAGTTCACCTTCTTTTTTTAAATCAACTCTTCTCCGCTCCACAAAACTCCCGCCCCTGGCACACACGCAATGTGCTCATTACCGTAATGACTGTAATAGTGATTAAAAGAGCTGTTTCTCAGCTTTCAGAATCCGTTGAGGTTTTTTTCAATAGTGCGAACATAGCCTGAGCTGCGGTAGTTTAAACAGCGCATGTCCATTTCTGTCGCCGGCGGCCGCTCTGTTTTAGGAGGTTTAATTCTCATACAGTTTCTGAGGAGTAATTTTGGTTGGTTCTTTCTTCAATTTCACTTCTATTGATACATTCTTTATATTTTAGTGTGTGTTACAGTTCTTCACTTTACTCCCACATACATTTATACAGCAGATGTTGCTAATAGCGATCGTAGGTTGATGTTTTTATTTATCAATGAATATGTGTGACAGCATTGTGACGTTAGCATGAAGCTGTGCGTGTTTTGGCAGCAACAAACTAACTTCAGTCTCCTTCTATTTAAAGGGATGACTCAGCCGAGGTTGATGTTTATAATCCTCAAAAGAACGAGTGGGACAAAATTAGCCCGATGACCCAGGTTTGTATTTCACATCAGATGATTCTGTACGTGTGGCAGCATGCTGTTTGTCAGCAGGTGACTTCACTTGTTGATTTATTCTGCTTCCCTTCTCCCTTTAAATGGAGTGTTAACAACGTTGACTGGTACAATGATGTATGTAATGTAATGTAGCTTTTAATGCCTCTATAGTCTCAGGTTTGTTGAGGTTAGCATGCTAGCAGGCTCCCCTCATAAAACACACGTTTGGCTGTCTTTCCTCAGGTCCACGTAGGGGGCAGCGTGGCAGTCCTGGGGGGTAAACTGTACGTCTCCGGAGGTTACGACAACACATTCGAGCTGTCAGACGTGGTGGAAGCCTACGACCCCGCCGCCCGCTCCTGGAGTCTTGCTGGACGACTACCTCAGCCGACCTTCTGGCACGGCAGCGTCAGCATATTCCGTCAGTTCATGCCGCTGGTCTCCAGCGCCTTCGAACCCGGCGACGCACCGTCCGAGTCCAACGCCATCCGCCTGCACCGGCACCAGCGTCACCAGGCGCTCCACAACCTCAACAACAATCTCAACCAGAACCAGGACGTGAACCCTGCGCACTGAGGCTGGACCTCTACATCACGTGTGCTCAGCCCACCCCCGCCCACCCTCAGCCTCGTCGTGCCATCGGTAGTTTACTGTGAATTTACCTCATCACAATGCTAAAGCTGTGCAAGGCAGAAGAGAAGACTGAGCATATGCACGCTCAACCAGTCTGAGCTCCTCCTAATCCACTCGACTGCCAAAGCTGTCATGTCGTGATAATCGCTCAAGGCAGGATCAGCTTCAGGAAGGCCCGGGGCCAGGTGCCTCCAAATCTGTGTGTATGCACAAAGATGGAAATATGCACACGTTCTTATCCGCAGATTCACGCAGGCCTGTCTGAATCTGTTGGATTAATCTCAGTCATTGTGAGATGGGAGCTCACGCAGAAGCTTCCTACATAAACTGACGAATGTGTCATTATGTGGAACCATGAGAGGACGTTTATAGCACTCGCACAGCTAATTCACCTCCCTGTTAATCATCAGAGTCGTCTTTATTAAAGCATCAGGAGCATGAGATGGGATTGCCCTTTTGCAGGCCTTTGTGAAGCCTGTTACATCTGTCACCTTAAATTTTAGAGTGTGCATCAGGGTGTTTGTGCATACATACTGCTCTCTGCTTGTTCTTATGGACTGTATCATGCACTACGCAGGAGACCGCTCGGGTGTGTCCCACAGAAACAAAGTGTAGGAAGCTACTGCTTCACTGATTGCCACTAACCAGTCCTTGGAGTAGCAACGTTTTGTTGCTGTGTCTACTTCTTTAAATGTGAGAGCTGGGGTGATTTTCCTCTTATGGCCACAGGGGGCAGCATCGACCCTGTTCCA
Source organism: Parambassis ranga (assembly GCF_900634625.1). Classification (NCBI taxonomy): domain Eukaryota; kingdom Metazoa; phylum Chordata; class Actinopteri; family Ambassidae; genus Parambassis; species Parambassis ranga. Next base: position 621,089 of record NC_041028.1, on the reverse strand, counting down.
CACTAGAAATTACACAGAGTTCCTGCTTTATCTGAAGTGCGTGTTTATGTGGAGTTTTCCTGTGGGAACGATCCGAGAAAACTCACCTGTAGAGCGGATGAGACGGTGCCTGAAGCTTTAAGTTGAATTTAAATGTCAACGTCTCAAAGGAAACTCCACCAGATCTGTTTACAAGGGAATGAATTCATATGTGAAGGAAGCTGAGTGACACCTAATAAACTGGCAGTGGGAAAGAAAGACAAATCTGGATGTCAGAGGCGGCAGAGTTGCATCATGGGCTATGCAGGAAGGAAGCTTAAAACCAAGACTATGGCTGTGTCTGAAATCACCCACTCACTCCGAACTCATCTTTAATGGTTTGTTGTAAGCGATTGGATTTTCTCAGCATGTTAATTGTGTCACTGCTGATGCGCGCTGCATCACTGGCGGCCAAACAAACATCGAGTGCAGCGGACAACGGTACATATTGCTAATGTAACTGCCATCACTTGTACACTACTAATGCAATTTTGGGAAACATTGAGACCACTGAATGGGCTCTAAAAAGGCAAAACACACTATAGTGCACTAAACAGTGAGTAGGTGGTGAGTCCAGACACACCCTGTGTTCGAGAGCAGTCTAAATATGGCGTACTGCTCCTTTAATGGTGTGTAATCCTGAGCAAAATCATCCAAATATTTAAACAGCAATAATTTGTTTACATTCCAAAAAAATGTGGCAGCAATCACAACCGATGTCTCGCACTAAACAGACACACAAAGCAGGAGATTAGGTGGAGCAGGTGTGCCGAGTGATCTGCTGTCGTAGCACGTTTCCAGGATGGTTGCATGTGAGCGTGTACTGCGTGATCCTCCGTCACACCGCTCTCCCTCAGCCTTTATAACCACCAGCTGAATGTGCATGAAGACTTTTCTCGTTAAAATCTGTATTTATGAATGTTCTCTATGCTTTATTTATGGGTATATTTGTGCTGTGGTTGCTTATAAAGTCGCTCCAAAGACAATCAGGCTAGTGATGACGAGTCGGCGTCACAACTGGAAGTGCAGAAGAATCTCAGTCTGCTCCTGTGTGAAGTTGTATTTTATGGAAATGGCATTTTATTCTTTGTGTTTCTGTGCTACTTGTTAGCGCTGCGTTGTTTTCATACAGGTTTGTGAGTGTTTTGTAAATACAGAGTATTCTTCACCTCATGTACTGTGTTTGTATGATGATTAAACTGCAGGCAGGTCTCAGAAGGTTCATTCTGCTGGATCCACCCAAGTAGAAACAAATATTCACGTGCCTCACAAAAGCTCAAATCATGTAGATAGTAAAGCTGTGGATTCTTTTAAACATGATTCATATTTTTTAACAGAAGTTTTAAAAGCATTTTCTAACAGTTAATGTAATTTAGTATAAACACAGCTGACGGCAATATTTAGCACAGCAAAGACTGCTCCTCTGGTTTCTCTTTAACTTTGGAGGATGTCTTGTGATAAAGAGGACGTTACGTTTCTGTGTGGATCCTTGGACACAGTCCAGATGTCCTCAGCTCTTACACTGTGACAGATTGGCCACCATCCCCTCCATGTCCATCGTGGACTCGTACGGCTCTGTCTCCACAGAGAAACTCTCTGCTGCGTCCCCGTGTCCCAGGTTCTGGTTGGACACCGCCTCCTCCATCACAGAGGCGGCTGACTCGATCACCACCCTGACTATGCAGTCAGAGGGGGGTCCTGCCGGGTCTGAGTTCGTGTTCCCCTGGATGACGGCTGTCTCCGGGACAATGTCCGTCCTGTCGGCGATCAGCGGGGCGTCCGCTGCCTCGGCAGCTTCGTTCACGCCCGGACTTCCGTCCACGTTCCCCACAACCAGGTTCCTGAGCTTCCTCTGGCGCGGGTTGTAGTTCTCAGTGCGTTTGTGGATCTGGATGTGACGCCGCAGGTGTGCCTGGGAGAGAAGAGAGGTGAGAGAACAAAAACACAAACGTTTCCTGACTGTCGGTCACACAATGCCTCCTGTCAAAAAGGATCAGTGTGACGCTGCCTCGTGTGCAGTTGCTCTTCACAGGAGTAGCGCCTGCCCCAGTGGCCTAATGGATAAGGCACTGGCCTCCTAAGCCAGGGATTGTGGGTTCGAGTCCCATCTGGGGTGATCGGTAGCAGAGGTCAATGGATCGAAACCATCCTCTGCTACGCCAGCTTTTCTTTACGTCTGAACACCAACCTGCCGGGTGAACTTGTAGCCACAGTCTATACACTCAAACTTCCTCATCCCTTTGTGGCGCCGCAGGTGGACGCGCAGCTGCTCCCGAGCTTTGTGAAGGCAAGAAAAAAAACTTTATTGAGATTTTATTCAGTGAGAACAGAATCAGGGCGTACTGACCGACTCACCTTTGAAGGTTTTGCCACAGATGTGGCAGCAGTGGGGGCGGCCCTCCTCGTGCTTGCTGGCCTTGTGGCGGACGAGGGCACCTTTCTCCGTGAAGCGCTGCTCGCAGACGTCACAGCTGAAGGGGCGCTCGCCGGTGTGCGTCCGGTTGTGTTTATCCAGGCTGGCTGGAGGTTGAGACAGATAAACAATGTCTGAAGCAGTCTGGTAGCCTACAAGCAGCATCTCGCCTGTGTGTTCAGAGGTGGATGGGGGGCGTTACCTTGCGTTCTGAAGGTTTTCCCGCAGAGGTGACACTGGTAAGGCCTCTCCCCGCTGTGTATGCGGAGATGCATGTTGAGGTTGTTCTTCTGGGAGAAGGCGCGGCCGCATAAGGTGCAGACGAACGGGCGCTCGTTTCTGTTTGACAGGGAAAGGAAGGCTCAGTCAGTCTGCGTCTGTCGCTTTAAAAACAAAGGCATTTAGAGGTCACCTCTCCAGCAGCGCTCTACCTGTGGATGGCTTTGATGTGCATCTGCAGGCCGTTTCGACTCGACGCTCGGTGACCGCACTCCTCACACACAAACGGCTTCTCACCTCGATGTTTGGCTGCTTCATGCACACGCAGCTCCGTCCGAGTTAAGAAGGTTTTGGGGCACTGAGGACACTAGAACAAGAACCCAGGTGACGGCATGAAGACGTATGTTTTTGACCCTTTCTGATCACTCAAACAGTTGATCCCCATGTGAGATCCCCACTGAGAGCTGGTCCCCTTCCCCATAAGGCCACAACCTTGTCACACAGTTGGTACTTACTGCATGTGGTTTGGGATGACCGTGGACCTTCATCATGTGCATGGTCAGGTTCTTCTTGTACATAAACTGCTCTGAACATGTTGAACACTGGGGGAAAAGACACCATGTGATAAGGGTGTTTCTTTAAATGGATGCAGTTTCCTGCCTCTGTCTTTTTTTACCTTGTGGGGCATCTCTCCTGTGTGGGACACCACGTGCATGCGTAGCTCCTCTTTGGCGGTAAAGGTGGCGGAGCACGTCTGGCAGCCGTATGTCTGGATTAATGAGAGCAGAATCACTGACACCTGGTGACGCTGATGAAGCTGACCTGTGTTCATCTGTCTCCACTCACCATCACTCTGGCACACTCCCTGCTCTCGTGCATCAGCAGATTCTCCTTCCTGAAGTACCTCTTCCCACATTTCAGGCAGCCGAAGGGCCTCTCGCCTGTGTGACGCCTGCAGGAAAAACACATCAGTGTTTGTGTCTTTCAGCATTAATCCTGAAGAGGAACAGCCCCTCTCACCTGTTGTGGACCTTCAGATAGTATTTGCTCTTGAAGGACTTGTTGCAGACGGGGCACTGCACAGAGTCCTGCTTGGAGTCTTCCTCTGCACTTTCAGTTTTGTTTGTTTTGCTCTGAGCTTTGCGTTTCTGTGGCGTCGCTGTGGAGGAAGAGGGCTCAGCGACAGGCACGTACTCCTCATCAGAGTCATCGTGGATCCCCTCAAAATCCCCCACATTATCATCATCTTCTTCCTCCTCCTCCCCTGCTGTTCCTCCCGTTACCTTGGTAACACCGTTATCATTTGTGTCAACCTGCAGCTCTGTAACCTGCACGAGACAAGATGGATTAATCCAGGCAGTTTGACTCCTATGCAGGTAGTTCCTTGAGTGGCCACTAGAGGCTCCCCACAGACATCAATGATGTGAACATGTCAAACTTTATGACTCACTCTAACATCTGTGTTCTGTACCTCAGTCCCTGCAGCTGGCTGGTCTGGGTTCGTGCTCTCCAGAGGAATATCTCCACCTCCTTTGTCCACAGGAACAAGGGCCGCCCTTTTGCTGTCAGCGACGGAGCCGCCATCGATGGTCACCAGCCGCTTTGGGCCCTTGACGACTCGACCTGAGCGTGTGGTGGTGGTGGTGGTAAGACTGGCTGCAGCTGCATCAACGCTGGGCTCGTCCTTGGTGACCGCAGTCTCTTTGACTGCGGCCTCATTGGATGCAGACTTCCTGGGTCTGCCTCTCCTACGCTTCGCAGCTGCAGCATCCACTGAGCTGTCCTTGAACTTCTGACAGAGGGCGAGCACCTCCTGCACGCACAGGCTGGTCGCTGCATGCTGCACCTTGTCTAGGTTGTTGGGGTCCAGCTTCAGCTCCCCGGTGTAGACAAAGTTCAGGAGCACCTCCAGGCCCTCACCGGGGCAACCCTGCAGGCAGAAGTCCATGCAGGGCGCCGGGGGGGTGCTGCTGGCTTGTTGGAACAGCGCGCTGAAGCAGGCCAGGATGTTGCGGTGGGCAAGGAACACCACCCCACCGTCCACATTCAGCGTGGCGTCACAGAACCTGCCCGCTGCCCTCTGCTGGTTCAGGGAGGTCAGGACACGCTGAGCGTGGGCAGTGTCTGCTGCAGGAGGCATGCTGCACCTTCACTCTGACCTGAACCACATTTCACTGACAGTTAGTCACAGGCAGAAACATCGGAGAGATCAGAAACACACACAGGCTGAGGGGTCCGGACACACGCCCCAAATGACTGGATTCAATCATTTAATAACCTAAACCTAAACTAACCTGTAGTTTCAGAGGAGTACAGCAGTCTGAGGACACACACTGTACATGAGGTGGATGTACTAGTGGACAGTGTATCATTACTAACTTTACATTTTTAGAAACATTAGAAGACATACTGTTGGGTATTTTTCATACTTTCAGTAAATGTTGCTTATTATACTTGGATACTTGTAACTGAGTTCACCTGGTGAGGAAATAATCCATTCGCTTTAGTAACTGAGGCTGCTCAATGAATGTAAACATGCTCCAGCGTCTTTTTTGGTGTTTGTGAAATGTGACGTGTTCAGTTGAAATTATTACCAACCCCCCCCCCCACCTACCTGCGCACCTCCACGCTTATTTCCTAGCACATCTCTTTAAAGACGCTCCCTTAGCGGCGCACACGCACAGCTACATTCAGAGAAGCACATCTGCAATATTGATCAAAACTGGCAAATCACCCTGAACGTATCGATAATCTGCGCCCGATCCGTGTGTAATATACACAAAAGAATAAAACAGCAAAGCCTAGCTACACGCTGCTTCTTTTCGTTTCTTGTAGGCCCCTAAACCTGCAGAAGGAAAAGGATGTGACGTTGTCAAAGCGACCTATCTCCGTGAAATGTTTTTGTCGTCCAATATTAAACCTCGATATTATCTAAAATAAGAATAACACGGCCACCTACCTACATATCGTTCTCAGATGTAATATTTCTTAATATTGTGATTTATCTGATGACACTATGATTTAAACTGCTTGTAGTTTACTTTATTTTTGGCGTTTTTCGCTTATTGGTAAATAATAACACTCCGGTAAAGGTTTTTGTCGACCACCACGACGCGGCGTCTGTTTGTGGCTCTCACATGTTAGCTAGCTCGCTAAATTGCTAGCACCGCTGCAACAGACCCGTTAACTTCTTGATTTATTTCAACAAACCATAACTTTTCTATCATTATTGAGTCGTTGAGGTTGATCTCTACAGCGCAGCGCCGCCTTTTACAAGCAGGGGGTACGTTTTTCTCTAGCTTACTGTATCACCGTTAGCCAGCAGCTAATGCTAAGTCTTGTAAAAAACTGTAATTAGCCGTTATAACTTAACGCTAGGTTTAAATGAAGTCTGTATTGGTGTCTGATCGTGATAAATTCATCCAGTATTCAGACAGTTAAGGAAAGCACGTACAGTGAATACATACACTGCTCATCTGTGTCCCAGCATGGTTAGCCTAGCTTCCAGCTGCCAGTGCTGCTGTCTGGCTGTAAAGTTAAACAAGCTAGAGCTAAGGAATGAGAATGTAAAATCAGAAGATGATGGTGTGAAGGTTTTGTTGTTGATTAAACGTGCAAACATCTTCGCCTTCTTATTTGCAGGCTCCCAGCTTTGTGTTCTGTCGTCACCCACATGAGTATTTGTTGAGTGGAGGATCATGAAGGTAAACAAACACGCACAGGTAAAGGGGAAGTCACAGAAGTGGAAGGATGTTAGGGGCAAACGGCACAGACCTCCCGTCAGCTCCTCTGAGCTCAACTCTAGTCCTGGCATGGCCAACATGATCAAGGAGCACCAGGTGGCTGTGAAGAAAAAACCCTCCGTCAAGAGACTGAAAAATAAAGCAAAGCCTGTGTCTGAGCCCAAGACCACCACGCCTCAGTCTGGATTTAAGAAGCCGTATTCTCAGGCTAATGGGAGTTCAGTGTTTGCTTTGGACAATGAGTCAGATGACTTACAGGACTGGAAGGAGTATTCTCAGATGATTCTTGGGAATGGTGTGGAGACCTCAGGTGACATGGAGGACGATGTCCAGCCAGGTCGACTGGAGGGCGAGGCTCTGCATCACTGTGCACAAAGAGACGACCGACAGAACCACGCAGTGCTTGTCATGCAGAAGGACCAGGTAGGCCTCGGTGTTTTTCTGTCAATATATTCACTAGCAATAACACGAGTGTTTACCCTTGTATGTTCTTGCAGACTTTGTGTTTCAGAGGAAAATGCTTCCTGACCTGTCTGTTTGGCCGTGTGGAGGTGATGGGCTTCACCATTGAAAGGGGCCAGCAGTCATATCCACTCTTCTCCCCCGCCTCACATTGTCCCCTAACCATTAAAGCACTGGGAAGCTCTGATTACAGCAGTGATGACAGAACAGAAGCTTCTCTCATCTTACAAAAGTATCTGACATCAGGTGAGCAGCTGACGGGAGCGTGGACTCAGCGCGGGGATGCAAGGCTGAGCAGACGTTAATGTGCTGAAACATATGTTTCTGTCCATTTTTGCAGCATCACGGAAGAAGTTGTTAAAAAAGATCATATCAAACTCGTCCATCATCCTCCTGGAGCCCATGGAGACACCACTGACGCGGTTCCTGTCGAGTCTCTCGGACCTCAGTGAACTGTTCGGCAACCCTGTTGTAAGCTGGCAGATGAAACTCACTCAGATACACATTGAAGCGGTTTTGAAAATCTCATTCTAACAAAAAGCTTCTGCGTGTTTGTAGAGTGAACTCCTGTCAGCTGTTCTTGACACGCCACTCAACGGTTTGGGTATGGTTCCCCTGGCCAGCAGCATCGAGGGCCTGAAAATGTCAAAGAGCTACAGGGAGGGTCTGAACACGGTGGTCAACGCCTGCAAAGGTGAAACAAGTTTGTATGATGTCTGAAAAAGCAGCTGAGAAAAAAGTCCATCCGTGTCACTGCTGCTATTTTAAATCCTGTCATATTTGAATTAATATTAAATAAAACATATAAAAAAACTTGATATAACACCAGTGATAGACTGGCAGCCTGTCCGCCAACCCCTCCTGACCCTGTTCGGGTTCAAAAGGGTTAAGAAAATAGATTTGTGGTAACTTCCATAAAAAGCACACCAGCAGTATTATTGCTTAAAGGACATTTTTGGAGTAAAAAAAATAAATTAAAAACAAGTGGAATAATGCATTTTTGTTTTATTTTTTTAAAAAAGGAAAAAAACATAAATATAATTTTAATATAATATGTTAAATTTAGAATCTGTTCAAGTGCAAAAGTCCTATGCTGAAATCAAGGACATCAGGTTTGATGCTAACACAGGTGTTCCTCCTTCACAGGCGACATGGATGGCTGTGCAGTCATCCTTGTTTATGGGACCAAGAATGTGGGCAAGTCCACATTTATCCGCGTCCTCATCAATACCTTACTCAATCAGTAAGTTTCTAACCAGCCAAGCCGGATCACGACCAGCTGCATCTTGACAGTGTGCTGTGACCTACAGGGTGATCATTTGTCCTGTTTTTCTGCAGCACTGCCAGCGTGGACTATTTGGAAGGCGACCTCGGTCAGACGGAGTTCACTCCTGCTGGTTGCCTCTCTTTGTCGACAGTCAGAGAACCTCTTCTAGGTGGGTTTTTTATCCTGACGTTGCTCCACAGGTTCATGTTTTGTCTTCTGCAGTCTTAAATCAGGTTGTTTTTCAGGCCCTCCTTTCACACATCAGCAAACACCGGAGCACATGATCTACTATGGCCAGTCGTCATGCGAGTCGGACTTAGACCGATACCTGGAATCTCTTAAGTCCTTGTGGCGCAGGCGTTCCCCGAGCAGAGAGAGTCCCATCATTATCAACACCATGGGCTGGGTCAAAGGTCAGCGTGTGATCTATGGGGGCTGTTAATCCATGGTAACAGGAAGCAGTTTCTGAACATGTGTCTGTCCGCAGGGTTCGGCTTCCAGCTGCTGGTGGACATGATCCGCGTCTTCCCCGTCTCGCACGTCGTTCAGCTCAGTCACAGCGGCGCCTCCCAGTGCCCCTCCCTCACGCCCGAGTTTCTTAGGACAGCGCACGGCTGTCAGACACACCCACCCGCCCAGACCTCTCTGGATGAGTTCACAGAGAGCCACAGTCCACCCCGGAGTTACACTCACCTTATTGTGCAGTCAGAGTTTTCAGGAGTGGCGCGCCAGGGAACAGCGTGAGTGACCAATCAGATGGCTTTATCATACCATCGTATCAGAGCTGTCGTTCTAAATCACGGGCTTCCTCTGACAGGAAACACCAACGCACCAATGAGCACAGAGACCTGGCTCTGCTGGCCTATCTAAGCCAGCTGCAGTCTGCTGATCCTGGACCCGTTAGACCTCTACACACCCTCACCCCGTACCAGGTATGTGACTCAAAGTTAGGACGACAGTAATGTGGAAACGATGTGTTAACCACGTCCCTGCTGCACCCTCAGGTGCCTCACACAGCCGTGGCTCTAGGTGTGATCCACTGCGACGTGGTGCCCACTCACATGTTCTATGCTGCCAACGCCAGCCTGGTGGGACTCTGCTGCCTGGCAGAGAAGGTGGTGAGCAGAGGAGGTCCGGTCCTGCTGTCCCAGGCTCCCATCTGCCCGTGTGTGGGCTTCGGTACGTGACCTGCAGGACTTTTTAAGCGTGTGAGGCGGCGTGGCCTGACAGCCGGAAGGGTCCTGGTTTGAAGCTGCTGGCCGACTGAGGCCTTTCTGTGTGACGTTTGTACAGATGAGTGTGAATGGTTGTGTGCCAACCTGTCCAGGGTGTAGCCACCTCTGTACAGGGCAGGTTAACAAATGAATAGATGGATGGATAATGCAGCAGGCATCCTTCAGAGGGCGCTATTGTGTCAGACTGAACTTTATACTCATGACCATAAAACAGGATGTTGGTGTTGTACTTACCTGTAAATATCCTCCAGGTGTGCTCCGAGGTATCGACATGGCGCGAGGTCTGTATTTCTTGCTGACGCCTGTAGACCCCTCCATCCTCAGGAAGGTCAACTGTCTCCTCCTGGGAGCCATTACGCTGCCTTCATGCATCCTCACAACACAGGTACGTCACACCACACTAATGGCCGCACTAAGCTTTGCCTTGTTGTGATCTTGGTGTGTCTGTTTGTCGTTTCAGCCGGGTCTGGAAGGGGAGATGCCCTACGTCACCTCTGACTACAGCTTTGATCTCACCGGCGCAGGGAAGCTGCGAGTCTTCAAGGGTCTGATGAGGCCCAGTCACACCGGGGTGCAGTGACGGCTTTTTTAATGCAGCTTCTGTTTACTTTTTCGTGGACCCAACCAGTGAGCACTGGCCCTTTGAATGTACAGACACTCAGCTGGTGAAGATCACACTCAAAGAAGGATGGCCGCTACACGCTCTGCTTGGACTCTGAAAACCCTGCACCCTGCTACTGTGTGTACATTTTGGTGGTGCTGTGGAGGAGTTCCTGTTTCAGTAAAACAACAACCTTGTAGTTAAAGCTCTTTTTTGATGCCTTTTTTTTTATCGGTGACATTCCAAAACAACGAAGCTGCCAGATATTAAAGAGAAAACAGCCTCTGTTTGATGCTGTGCAGACCACTGACAGTACGCAGCACAGTCCTGTCAGTCGGTTTATTAAGCGGTGGCCAATAACATGACAAGTGTTCAAATTCAATTTAATGAATTAATTTTACTACTGGACAGGCTTGAAGTAGAAATATATATGTGAATATATATCAGCGATCGGCCAGAAGGAGGAGAACGATATTTGGATGTATTTATTAAAATTCAGTCATCGTGCATCTCTACTTACATCCAACACAGACAGGCGTGCAGCTGGTTCACACTTCTGTCAGTCAGTATTGTGTTTTGTGTGTCAAAGCTTTCACTGCTGTCTTAACTCTTAAAGGGACACACACACAAAAAAGTATTACAGCAACCTGCTCTGTTTACGGTGTCTTCTGTGGGGATATGAAAATAAAGATCTTGTTTCTACCTTCTGTTTCCTCAAGGGGGCAGCACTTTATGGTGTGACTTTTAAAGCAGCCACAGATGTTGACTCCAAGCTGTAATAATAATAATAATAGTAACAGTTAGCCTGTGATGCATATTTCATAACATGTTTTAAAGGCAGCTCATGCAGTCCGACCTCCGTCCGACAGGAGGGAGAGCTGAAGGAGGGACTCGGTGGTAAACAGCAGCAGAGAATTGCTAATTTGTTAAGTGGGCTGTTTTAACGGCCCCTGTCTGCCCCCCCCCACAGCACCACCCTCACTTTTCTTTGTTCGCTGGTCCCCCCACCTCCACCTCCACCTCCACCTCCACCCTGCCTCTTTATTTCAGGGGTTGGGGAGCGTACAAACACAGCACAGACACATTTTGGCAGAGTCATTGTTTTGGCTTTGTCAGGTCAGATGTTTTCCCACAGACCAAAGAGAGAATCCCGCTGTAGAGGTGCCACGAGACACAGCTGATGCAGCTGATGCAGGGCAGTGACACACATCTGCTGCCTCCTCTCATCTGGGATGGAGAACTGATCCATTTGGAGTTTTCTGGGCTGCCGATCAGACAAAAACGAGCTTGGACTTAGGAATCATGGCTGTATGTGTCTGGCAGGTTCCTCTAAAGTTCTTGATCTGGTTAAACCTTTACAACATCAAACAGTATTGCAGCCACACAGAAGTCAGAGAGGTTGTTTATCCATAAGCTTCGTTCCTCCCAACAAACCTTTGATTTCTCTCATCTGTGCCACACTTAGTGTCTTTTGATCTGATCTTTACACCCAAATCCTCCTTGTATTAAAAGCACTAATTCAACAGCATGCTACAGGAAGCAGGCCTCAGAGTCCCCGTGAAGGGCCCTGAGAGTCCCCTCAGAGTCCCCGTGAAGGGCCCTGAGAGTCCCCTCAGAGTCCCCGTGAAGGGCCCTGAGAGTCCCCTCAGAGTCCCTGTGAAGGGCCCTGAGAGTCCCCTCAGAGTCCCCGTGAAGGGCCCTGAGAGTCCCCTCAGAGTCCCTGTGAAGGGCCCTGAGAGTCCCTGTGAAGGGCCCTGAGAGTCCCTGTGAAGGGCCCTCAGAGTCCCCTCAGAGTCCCTGTGAAGGGCCCTCAGAGTCCCTGTGAAGGGCCCTCAGAGTCCCTGAGAGTCCCCTCAGAGTCCCTGTGAAGGGCCCTGAGAGTCCCCTCAGAGTCCCTGTGAAGGGCCCTCAGAGTCCCTGTGAAGGGCCCTGAGAGTCCCTGTGAAGGGCCCTCAGAGTCCCTGTGAAGGGCCCTGAGAGTCCCTGTGAAGGGCCCTCAGAGTCCCTGTGAAGGGCCCTGAGAGTTCCCTCAGAGTCCCTGTGAAGGGCCCTCAGAGTCCCTGTGAAGGGCCCTCAGAGTCCCTGTGAAGGGCCCTCATCATGTCAGCTGATATATGGATTAATTATGTATAAGCACAAGTCCCCAACCTGTTGCCTCCATTAATAAATCAGGGGAAAGTCCTCACTGTGGTTTATGTTCATCTTCCATTAGAGAGGAGCCTGTTTGACCTGGAGCATCCGCTGCACTACAAACATAAGTGACTTCATTTAACCACTGTCACATTTTAAAGCTAACCCTTTGCAGTCCGTCGTGGTTGTGTTGTGAAGAGCTACTGATGAACAGTAACAGGCACTTCTCCTCTTCTTGTACGAGCGTTCAAGGAGAGAACGGTTGGTACTTTCCAATGCTAATAGCTAATAGCTAACTAGTGTACGTAGCTCAGCTAGCGTACGTTAGCTAGCTACTGTGATACTTATGCTAGCAAAAGTTTTATTTTTCTGCCGCTTACCGCTGTAAAAACTCTTTAGTTATAGTTCTAGGTTCCATTCTTGTAATGTGAGGTAACTCGGTTGGTTACAGTTCTTTCACCCGGTAACAAAGTGACGGTTGGGTAAAGAATATTTAGTTTCGATAAACTTATAGTAGGCTAATTGGGCTAGCCTCGGTCATCGGTTGTTATGCTAGCACGGATGATAAAATGTTCACTTCTTTCGCTTGATAAACAAGTTTGATTGTGTTTAATAATGTGTAATAATAAAAATTAAAGTGTTTTGTAGTCAGCTGAGCGGTAGTTTGGATTTTCTTTTATTATGTTTAAAGGCTGTAACTGCGGCGAATGTCATTTATATTTTAATATTCTGGACACAAAACAATGGACCTCTGTGTGTGTGTGTGTGTGTGTGTGTGTCTCTCTCTGTCTCTCTCTCTCTCTCTCTCTCTCTCTCTGTGTGTGTGTGTCTCTCTCTCTCTCTCTCTCTCTCTCTCTGTGTGTGTGTGTCTCTCTCTCTCTCTCTCTCTCTCTCTCTGTGTGTGTGTGTCTCTCTCTCTCTCTCTCTCTCTCTGTGTGTGTGTGTCTCTCTCTCTCTCTCTCTCTCTCTCTGTGTGTGTGTGTCTCTCTCTCTCTCTCTCCTCGTGTTCTCCTCTCTCTCCTCTCTCCTCTCTCCTCTCTCCTCTCGTGTGTGTGTGTTTCTCTCTCTCTCCTCTCTCTCTCTCCTCCCTCTCTCCTCTGTGTGTGTGTGTGTTTCTCCTCTCTCTCGCTCTCTCTCTCTCTCTCTCTCCTCTCCTCCCTCTCTCTCCTCTCTCCTCTTCCTCGTCTCTCTTCTTCGTCTCCCCCTCTCTCTCTGTGTCCTCTCTCTCTCTCTGTGTCTCTCTCTCTCTCTCTCTCCCTCTCTCTCTGTGTGTGTGTGTTGTGGGTGTCTCTCTCCCTCTCTCTCTCTCTCTCTCTCTCTGTGTGTGTGTGTGTGTGTGTCTCTCTCCCTCTCTCTCTCTCTCCCTCTGTGTGTGTGTGTGTTGTAGGTGTCTCTAGCAGAGAGAGTCCTCTCAGACCCTTTGTGGATCCGGGCTGTCTGAATGAATGGAGGGGCGCCGATGGTGGTTTGATCAGGGAGGACGGCGAGACTCTCCAGCGGACAGTGCGTGCTCAACTTCGGCCGCACGTCGTGTAAAGTTGCCAAGTGGAACCCCATCCACGGTTCAGCAGCTGTGACGGGTTCAGCTCTCCACACCGAGTAAGCTGCACCACCACCACCACCAGCACCACACCACCACCAGCAGCAGCAGCAGCAGCAGCAGACGGCTCTTGCGTGGACCTCGAGGAGATTTCTCCCTGCAGGCAGCAACAGGTTATTTACAGCTTAGTACAACCTGCAGCTGCACCTCCGGACTGGTGATTAGCCCCGTGGCTAACTGTGTGTGTGTGTGTGTGTGTGTGTGTGTGTGTGTGTGTGTGTGTGTGTGTGTGTGTGTGTGTGTGTGTGTGTGGAGGGGGATGCTTTGTTTTTCAGTCCACCGTGATATGAGCCGGAGCATTGTGCAGAACCGACGGAGCTGAGCGAGCGAGCGTCCAGGAAGAGGAGGACGGCGGCATGAGGAGAACATGGCACAGAGGAGCTAATGTAACACTTCTCATTGATTAGCGTCGACCAGGCTTCCACACATCGACACGCTCCGTGGACTTGAGAGGAGCTGCTGTGTCGGGATTGTCTCTCTCCCTCTCCAAGAAGGACTAGATGGTGCCAAACAAGTGGACCATGAATTCAGTTCTGCACAAGTCGCCACCAAGGAGCTGGCTCGGTCTCAGATTACGGCTCAGTAAGTAAACATTAATGAAGTCAGCTGTTGATCAGCTTCTTTCTGCTGGTAGGCAGCATCCTGTGGAAATTCTCTGTGAGGAGAACCGAGCAGCTCATGGCTCCCTGCTTTGTCATCAAAGTTGAGTTTGACCTGAGCTGGAGAGAACCGCACACACTGATGGAGGGTCCTAGTATACTCTCAGATGATGAATGTTACCTCTTTAAATCACCAGCCAATAATATTTACAGTTTTCCCCCACTGATAATTCATCTCTCTGCATCTCATGTTTTCATCCACCGGCTAATCTGCAAAATCTAATGAGTGCTCTGGTTTTAAACCCAGACCCAAACATGTCAAAAGTTGCTGCAGATCAGTGCTCTTCATTGACCCCTCTTCATGTCAGTGTATGCAGTTCATGGGTTCATGCAGCGAGTGAAGTAAGTCTGGAGTTAAAGTTTAGCAGCCTTAATTGGTTGAGTCTGGAACTCTTCAGTGTTCCAGGCCACCGGAGTCTTAAGCCTGTCTTAAACACACTGGTCTAATCTGGGACCAGATGTCTTGTCTGGTCTCTGTCGTGCACTGAAAAACAAGAAAATCCTCCGTGCAGCGATTCATCGTTTCAGTGATGAGCATCGGATCTGTTGGCTTTAATGATCGGGCTTTACTTAGTGTCCCTAAACACTTTTTTGTCATGAGTGTAAAAAGTCTCTTTGAATTTAAGAAGCCGAGAAAATGGATGTTTAACTCCTGATCATTTAATTAATGAATCAGTTAATTACATACATAATCACACACAGTAACGATGGACTGACCCTCTGACACGTGTCACAGGTTTCTCTAAGAGCTGTTCTGAGTCTCTGGCTGACCATGTCTTGGCAGCACCTGAGTCAGTTTAACTCCCTGTTAATCCAAATACGGGTGTTACAGTGGAGCTGGGATGGACGAGCATTTGTGTAAGCGTCTGTTCCACGATTTAACATGACACCCACCTGTTACTTACATGTCACTGACATACCTGACAGGAGTTTGGTTAAATGCTTTGGTTGGTGTCTGTATCAGGAAACCAGCCACATGTCGGTGTTCATGAACCACTGCTTCTTTGGTAGGGTTTGAGGATCACTGTGGAGTCCAACCACCGTTAATTTAAGTAGCTAGTCGATTGTTTTACTTCCATTCTTCAGGTTTCTGTACTGAAGGCAGCCATGTCAGTCAGTGGGCGTAACTGCAGTGACTTCTTGGCCTCGTGAGGTTATATGCGTGGCGTGATTCTTCCAGACTTATGCAGATAGACTCATGGAGCCACCCTCAAGTGGCCACTCGAGTAACTACACTTCTCTGATTTGTCATTTTTGTGTTGGCTTCAGCCCAGGATGTTTGGCTCTGAGGTTAATTTAGTAGCTACGTTTGATCAGCTCATCATCAGGGGCTTATTATTTTTCATGTGTGCTTCCTTTGACTCAGATGAGGTCCAGTCTTTATCCTGGAAGCAGCAGGAGATAGAACAGTAGTGGGGCTCTTGATTGCATTGGGATCAGTGTACACTCACAGAATTGTCACAGTCGGGTCCTGTAGTCACTCCTCTGGTGCTTTCAACCATATCAAATGGTCTTCATGACCACATGTAGTTTGCTCAGAAAGAAGTGGAAACTAGGAGAACAATGAGCAGCTACTCAGTGGAGGATTTAATGTGAAAAAGGTGCAGAGGGAACATGTGGTGTGTTCAGTCGCTCTGCTGCAGCAGTGGAGCCTCTGTTCTGGTGTGATTTGTATGCTCATGCCACTGTGTGTGTGTGAGACTCTGGCCTGGCTCGTGGCTTGTTACAGTTTAAACTTCCTTCTTCAGACTGTCTTTCCATTGTTCCAGTGTCATTTCCTTTCTCTTTTCCCCTCTTTGCTTTTCTGTTCTTTCCTGATGCCATTCCAGGTCACTGTTTGCTTAGCTTTTTTTTGTTTTCCTCAAGCATAATTATCTCAGTCTCATGTGCCATGTTGAAACTCATTCTTTTATTACAGGACAGCAGTGTTTATTTGCTTTATGAGGGCCCTGCGCTGCCAGGCTCTGTCATACGGTTTTAATTCTGCCTTGAAAATGTGCAAAGGGCTGCCTTTTCTTGTGCCACAGGGAACATTGGTCAGTGCAGTTATTTTTTCCAGTGAGATCCTGGTCCTTGTGTCGGACACAAATCATACTTCTTTCCTTGCATCTCATCATTAATCCTGTGCAGTTCTTCCTGCATGCGGATTATACCACAGCGGGGGGCAGGTCTCATGACCTGAAACTTTTTGATGACATGAAATTCATCACATACAGGACGGCACTTATTGAACCTTTGTTATGTGAGCGTGTTCCAGTGTCCTGTTTCTGTCTCAGGGGGTTTCCCCTTTGAGGACTCTGCTCTTTGTTGTCCCTCCCTGGCTGTGGACAGCTGATGTGATGTTCCCACATTACTTTATGATCCACTAACATCTGATGTAGTTGTTCATTCACTGTTTACATCTAAGGGAAAGCACAAGAACATTTCTACAGTTTTTATGCTTCAAAGGAGCCATTCCAAAAGGTGTAACTCACCTAGCAAAGTAGCCTAGCTAAAATGTGTCCTTGGTATTATAAGAAAATCTTTGATTTGCTATGGGTCAAAATGCACATGATATTCATGGTGCAACAAACAATTGAACTGCTGAAGCCAGAGTTTATGTATGAAAAGAGCTTAAGTCTGGGGTGGAGATGCACACTAGCTAGACAGTCTGTACACTCGGTTTTTAAAGAGAGGAAAGACTTGTTGTTGACTCGTTGTTACGGCGAGTCAGCTCAAAATCCACCCCGTCCACAATAATGCCTATTTACACAGTGCTTGGTACAGCCACTAGCATTACAGCTAACAGGAAGGGTTCCTTCATTTCAGGGCCACTCGCCAACACACGACTTGCCACTTAAAGTGCACAATCTGATTGTTGACTGAAAAAAGTCATCACTACTCCCAGTGGCAGTACGATCACGAGCTCCCTTTTATTGCTTTTAGTTTGCTAGTTATCGACAAAGCTGTGACTGCTGGTTAGCTAATGCCAGCAACTGTCGGGCTTCCACCTCTGCTAGGACAGGAGGCTGGCACCATATATGTTTAGCAATGATCAAATGACATTGTGATTATTGGTATTCAGATGATAATCCATCTTTTAATTATGCTAGCTACAGTCTTATATTATATTTCCTCTTTAAACAGACTTTGCATAAAAGACAAGGATGTCTACATGTGTTTGGATACTTGCAAACATCACAGTGCCACTTCAACAGGACAGAAGGCATGTGTTGATTGAATATTTGTAGAATAGCCTTTTTAATAAAGGCCTGTGGCAATATGGTTGAGTATTTTGTAAAACAGTGACTGTCAGCTCTACCCGTTGAACAGGTCATGTAAATCTTTTCCTATATGTAGAACTCTCCCTTTAATGCAGCTCTGCTCAGTGAGCACAGGAGAACACCACCTTCCACAGATAGAACAGGTGTTGTGATTTCTACACAGTTTTTCTGTCACAGATGAAGTCACTGTTATATTTTGTTTGCTTTTTTCTCTCGCTCACATCTTTACATCTCTTACAAAGGGACAGGCAGATCATTGCCTAATCCTGTTGTCCTTAACTGCAGCTCTTCTTGCCATGTATTCATAGTGCTGTGAATGGTTGTTGTCATTTTATGGCACATTTTTCAGATGGTTTGTGTTTCACATGATGTACTGCTTCGTGCCCCTGCGGTGTCCTCCTGCACCGGTTTGCATATGGAATCACTTTAACACATCACAGGCCTGTGTGTGTGTGTGTATTCCGTCGCTGGTCAGTGTTGGATGTCGTTTCTAATTCATAAACCACATCAGTTAGTAAACTGGAAACAAATTTAGACGACTAATGATCAAAAAGCTTCCACGCTGTCAGGGCCTCATCAGGCAGAGCTGCTCCTCCTCAGACGGTGGAGCTAGATAATTAAAGGGCTAAGTTAAGGTCACACACACACCTTCTTTAACCAGAAACAGAACTGCAAATGTTTATCTCCCAACGTGTCCTTCCACACGTGTAACCTCCACCCTGGTAAATGACTGTTTATGTATATTGCAGCCTTCCACATGACAATAACTGTACTTTTAGGGGAATAAGTGTTTTTGATTCCTCTTGACTCTGTTATTGCTTCTCAATGGGAGCCCCCCTCTGCAATTTTAAGCAGATTGTTTCAATTATGGGATTATTCATATCAACAAGTTGAAGAGTGGTTGTTTGTCCCTCTGAACTGCTGGTTTAGAGATGGGCTGCTAAAGTACACCACGTCTCAGGTGGATGCTAGCACTGGACACAAACTCTGATCAGAATCCAAAGGCACCTGTTGTTGGTTATACCATGTTGTGGTATAAAGTAATAGATGTGTGGAAGGTGAGTTCCATGTACTGTATTCCATTCGGTGCAGGTGAAACTGTGGCACCGGGAGCTGAACCTTCGTAGGGTTGGTGCGCTTACTCGGGTTCAGTAAACTCTGTGGTCAGGTGAAGGAAAACCCACCCAGAGACTCTCCTGTGTTTGCAGCTGGAGGAGCACAGTCTCTCTGTCACTCACAATCTAAACACCTGCTGTTCACCTTATTAACAAGCATGTTAAAAGCCATGTTAGCTGTATTATAATATTGTACATAGCTGCTAATTAATTAATTAATAACAACTACTTGTGCATGGGGATTGTGCTATCGATTTATTGTTGACACACAGTTTGCAGCCCTAATCCCAGTGATGATAGTAAACCATTAAATAGCCACAGCATGTTTGCATGTGAGCCTCCACAGTGCGCAGGCTCACATAAGGCGTGAGTGTCTTATTTTCAGTATGTTTATCCAAGTCTGGTGGAGGAAACTAATCAGCATGATTACATATGTTACGAAAAAAAAATCTGGTTCAAAACGTCAAATATATTAGAAATAAGAAGTAGGGCTGCAACAAACAAGTATTTTTGATACTTGGATACTCGCCGTTATTTTTGCGAGTACTCGAGTAATCATTGCAGTCCTAAGAAGTACAGTAGAATCTGTACGTGTCACACAGCATAAACGGTTATCTTACAGCTAGTATCACTCATGAATCCTAGTTAACAATCAGGGATGATTCATTCTGGTGATAATTTATTTTTCATTAGATCTTCCACTCGTGCCTACTGAGAGTGAATATTGAACTAGAGTTTGACTATAATTGCAGCATTTACTAAAGAGATTGCATTTTTTACAGAATCTTATTAGTGATTGGTGATTTTATTTATTTTATTACAATAAATGTCACTGTTTTAATGTTTTGTTATTAATCCGCTGATCAGATCAGACCTTAGACAGCCAAGCAGCACCAATGGTACATGGTACATGCAGATAGTGATGCAGTCTTACTGGAAGAAGTTTTTGAAGTGTGCCTTTGATGAATCACAAATGTCTTTGAATCATTTACATTTTTTCTTTCCGAGTGTTCACACAGGAAAATCTTAAACCGCTCTGGGTTCCCTGGCGAAGGGTTAACCTCGGCCCGTTTGATGGGCCACCTTGCTAAATATAACCCACCAACCTCCTCCACGTGGGCGCGCACAGGCCTTCAACTGCACTCCCTCTGTCAACACATACACAGTCTTTTCCCTACAGCGCACACACACACGCCCACCCCAGCAGGCTCATTTACAGTCCTACTGCAGCCGCTCATACACACTCGTTTCTCAACACACCATTAATACTTCAGCAGAAAGGCAGCTCGTACAGGCCGGGCGCACTCAGAGGTTTCACCAGCTATTCCTGTCTCTCATTAATTACAGGTACTTGGTTATCATAAGTAATGGTGGTAATATTAATGGCTCCATTAGTTTTTCCATCACTGTGTTTCTGTATCAAAGGAACATTGAGACGTTTTGGAAGATTGTGCCCACTCTCACTTCTGCTTTAATAGATGATACCATTAGCTTAGCTTATCATATAAAATCAAAACCTTTAATTCTAAACAAAATGTAAAGAAAACCTATTGTATTAAGTGACAAATTGTGGTTTTATTTGCAAAGTGCATTTTTTAAAATTTGTGTCAAACTTTGTACATAGATATGACACTGACGTCAAAGTTGTCTTGTCTTGTGATTGGAAATCGGGCCTGATCAGGCCTGATTACATGGTTTCAGACTCAATCGGAATCGGTCGTTACCTCCTGATCAGGACTCGGATATAGGGCTGTCAATGTTAATGTGTCCGCGGATTAAGCCAGCATAGTGCTGCGCTGGATGACTCTCTGGCTTGTAGTGTAGGGGTGTGATTGTTGGTCCAGGGTTCGAGACTGGGGTGAGGTGGGTGCTTTGTGAAATCTGCAGCAATGTGTTTCGGGCAGTTTGTGGAAGTATTACCCGCGTAAAGGGGTCAATGCAGTAACTCGGTATCGGCAGATACTCAAGATCAAATGCCTTGGACTCAGACTCAGGGGCAAAAAACCGGGACATCCCTGGTTCCTACCTTGTTCCTTTAAGGTCTGGCTTTCAACAAACACCCGCTGCAGTGGGCTCTCCTTTCAACCAAGCCATTATCTTTTTTTTAGTGTGTAAACAAACAGGAATCATAAAGTAAAAACGTCCTGTGCCCATATATGTCATTTTGAGATTTGTTTCTTGGATTTTGACCTGATGAATGTATAACTTCTTGTGTGTTTCTTGGGGAGTCTGCCGGTTTTTACAGTGATTACATCAGAGTTGTTTTAGCTTGAACCTGAGGAGCCCTGAGGATGTATGTGGGCTTTGAAAGATAAAGGTGTTGAAGAGGCTTGGAGCAGCACTATGGGTGATGTAGGCTTTATCTGAAGCTTGACCCATACTTGACCTTTACATCCCCCCTCCCCCCTTACCTACACTGTGAATGTTGTCTGGAAAGAAGCACCCTGTGCCTGCAGACAGCTGCCAGAGCTGTGGAAAGAATGTGTTTTCATTGTATAGAGTCCATTTCTAAATGAATTCAATAAGATTTTTTTCATAATCTAAATAGTCTCTGTGTGAGATCATAACACATTTGAATGCCTGAGTAGAACAGGTCTGTTCTGGTCTGGATTTGGCTAAAAAAAGGTATTTTTTTCATTAAAAGCTGATCTGAAGGATGACGATGAAAGCGAGGCTGCCTAATGCCTCCTTCGCTTCCCTCTTTGTTTCTGCAGTAGGTGGAAATTGGCCCTTGTGTTTGCAGCCTGGTTCTCATGCTGCACGACTGCTCTCTTCATTAAAAGGGAAGCTGCGTGCTCAAAGCTGCTTCAGATTATTTCCATATGTCTGCAAAGCCCAGAGCTGAGCAGCAAACCGGCTCCCATCCTACCCTCTAATTTCTTATCCCAAAATTGGACATGTGGGTCGCTATGTGTGACAACGTCCCTCCCATCCCCCCGGCCGGCGCACTGCATTCTCACAGTATTTCATTCTCCCTTTTTAGATGCATAATAGCAGAGCATCAGCAGCACAGAGGAAAATCTTATGCACTGACTTGGGATAGCTGCACTATGCTTTAAGCCTTTAACAAGATTTTATAGAAGCGGAGTGCATTGTCTCAGTCCTTTTGCATCATATCCAAGAGGCCAATGTGAGCATTGTACCTCCACAGAAATAACTGAGCTCATTCACCACAGAGCAGCTGCATTCATAAAAAAGGAATAAATCATCGAGGAGACATAAAGGGCGAGGGCACTAATGAATGCAGAAAAATGTCAGCCTCTTACAGTTTGAGCAAAACATAAAGAAAGTCCACTCTGGACGTAGGAGGCAGGCTTAAAAAGAGATCTTTGTGTCACTCAGTCCAAAAGCCATTGGCCCAGATTGCCCGTCCCAGCATGCAACTCACCTCTGCATGAATACAACACTTGTCTGATGGAGTGGGCAGAAAGCCCCCCTATCGTCAGGAGATCCTACACAGGGCTTTAACATGAGCGGCTCGCCTGACGCACACACACACAAACTTTGGATAAAGTCGAGGCAACAGCAAAGGAACTCTTACTCAGAGATAAAATGGCAGCACATTTAAACTGTGTGTAATTTAGGCAGGAACATCATGGTTAAATGGATTAGAAGAGGGCAGCATTTGGTGTTTGACAGGATGAACCCAAAAACTCTACAGGATCAGCAGGAGGAAGCGCTGAACAGAAGGGTCAGAGACGCGCATTAGGATCAGTATCACTTAAGACCTGGCTGTCAAAACCTGGATGGCAGGGGTACAACTTACTCCACCTGCAGAATTGATCCTATTGTCTCCTGGAGATGTAATGGATTGTACGTGAGGGGGGGTTTGAAGAAGGTAGATCAGACTTAGACAAGAAGTGAGTTTTAGCAAGTGTACGGTGGATGAGGTGGAAAAATTGAGCTAATCATTGGTGGTTAAACCAAGTTTAATCCTTAAAGATGGTAAATAGGAAAGGTATATTATTGTTCAGATTGTTATTTTTTGGTGAGTTTAGGGACCAGTTGGATCAGTTTTAGAGTGCTGAATGAAGAAGTGAAGATGTTCCTGTACTGGAAAAAGCGTGGCGCATACGAATTGGAGGCTTTACCATCCTCTCTCACTTCAGCGGGAATAGAGCGCTACTCCTGGTCCTCTTCCCTGGATGTCATCCACGATCTGTGTGGTAAGCTGGGGAATGAGGGGGGGGGTCACCTGGTTTTTGTGTCTGTTTTGCCCACAGTGAGAAGGGAGGCCTGCGTAGTGGACTCTGGATAGTCATATACCACATACAAGTTTGAGATGCTTTAAAGTGACGCATATTTCTGGTTGTTACAAAAACCTTCTCAGACAACTTGAGGGCAAATGCTGTGTTTTGTTTCATCTATTTTCTGCTCGGAAAAGAGGAAGCATAAAAAACATTGTGCTATAAAACTGCTCCAAAGATCTGCTCTGTGTCGTCTTGAGATGCTGAAGTTAAATGCAGGTACCAGCATTGCACAGAAGCCCTTTAAGCTGTTTTAAATGGCTGCTAAAGGGCTTTTAGTGCTTGCTTGTGAGCAAGCAATATATTTTTTGTAACAATGAAAGACATCTGACATGACACTGGAGTTACATGCACATGACTTCTACTTTGCAATATAAGACGTAACTTTTCTGCAGGCAGATGACATGGTTCACTTGGATTTTGAGCCACATCATGGAAAGGCTGTTTTTCCACTGCTCTGTTCTTCCATGGAAAGCACTCAGTGACCTGGCATGAAGACAGGCCTCACATGAGGCAGAAGAGAGAGGGGAAGAGCGGATGAGACCATCTACACAAATAAAATATTTACCACTGAAGAAGTGCATAGTTGAACTGCAGCGCTTCCCTGTCTCCTTTCAGTGCTTTATTTGATGTGGCACAGGGGCACTTGCTTTCCGCTGCAGTGCCCGATTTATGCCATTAGTGAAAGGGAAGTGATAAGACGGAGCTGTGGAGGAATGTTCTCCATCCTGTCTCTCTGCCTGCCAGCCTCTTGGAAACCCGACCTCTCTCTGGTCAGCCAGCCTGCTGAGGCAGACCTGTTTGGCAGCGACCGGAAAGAGGAATGCCACAGAGGGAACAGTGCGGCTTTGATCCTCACCTTTTTGCCATCTCTGTAATTAGGTCCTAAGCCTGTGCTAAAAACATGTGCCCTTTCAGCTTTGCAACTTCAAAATACTGTCCCCTTTAAAATGGAGATGGAGATACAAATCAACTCTGAATCAAGCCCTTATCATCTCTTTTGGTCCTTCCTGTCCTTTTTAAACCTTGTTTTTGTAATTTAGAAATAAGACTAAAATCTGCATGCTCTTTGAAGGTGTGCCAGTGCTAACACTGAGGATGTACAGCACCACGTCGTAGGTTTCCAAAGAGCTCTTCTGAGTCTGTGTGTGTTGCTTCTGACTAAACTTCCAGTTAATCCAAGTGTGGACAAAGAGGTTGAGCACTAGCGGAGCTGAGATGGGTGGGCAGTCGTGCATGGCATTAGCTTTTAGTCTGGGCCAGTACCAATATGTCACTTGAAGTGGTAACACCCTGTCTTAGGAAAAAAATATTTCTGCTGTTGAACATTTTAACACTAAGGTCTATGGGGATTCACTGACTTTTGGTGTGAGCTACCAGAGGCCTTGAAAAGAACCGTTTCCTTTCTCAGCACTGGTATTAGCTCCTTGATTAGAGTGGTTTTTACAGTGTGATGTGTAGTAGGCTCGTGCAAAATCGTATCGTGTGCAATTAATCGTCACTGATTAATATTTGCCACTTATCAATTATGCCTATTAGTGCCTCGTCATGATGACGCATTTTTGTGTGCGACGTACTCTCACCATCACCCGCAAGTTTGCACATGTGAGCCCACAGTAACAATAATGGCAGAAGGCAGTAGTGTTCAGTTAAATGGTGCGGAGCAGCACGTTCCTAACAGAGGTTCAACGTCTTTCACCATAAGCCGGAGCACAAAGAAAGCCGAAGAAAGCGCAACGAGGACACAACGCCGGCGACAGCTGTAGTATATAGTGCCGCGTGACCCAGACACTGCGGTGGGATTGGCTAGCCGCATTTGTGTTGAGATCTGAGCCAGATGTAAGCCAATCTGGCTAGATCCACCTCTGAGAAGTGGATTGAAAATCTGGATATATCTGGCTTCACGTTGTTCAGACTCAGAAAAAAAACTATTCGGATCCAGATAAGGCCCGAATCCCGCTCTAGCCGGATTGACTTCCCCAGTGTGAACAGGGTCTTGGTCTCTGAGCTACAAGCTTTTAATAGCAGAGGCCACTCATACATTTCCATATTTCTACTCAAATAAATATGTTTATGAGCGTTTTTTAAGTTGATGTTGAGCTTGGTCAGTGAGTCATAATTTGTGCTCTGGAGAACCAGTGGTTTATCTCAGCTCTATTTTCCCGCTGTACACTACACTAAGTACATTCCTCAGGTCATTCTCAGCCATGAGTTCCAGTAACAGCAGAGCATACCTCTATTTAGCACCAATAAAGCCCATAAAAAGAACAGCCTGACACAAAAGGCCACACCGTTATGTAACAATAACTTGACCAATTACTGTACTTTCTGACATAAATGCCCCCAAAAATTCAAGCAATGCAGTAATCCCCTCATGACACCTCTTAAATATGTTAACAGGGAACAGAATGTAGCTTTACATGGAAGGACTGCAGAATTTCTGTATTTTTCCACTGTCATTAAATGTTTACTCGGCAGAGTTAAATCAGACTTTTATTTCTTGTCAATTTAAAATCATTGAGTGCACCCCCCCCCCTTGTTGTTCTGTGGTTTTCAGTTTTATACGTGGTAACCTCAGGTTTCCTCTGATGTGGTGGAGGAGGGAGAAAGGGGGAGGCAGGGGGTGGAGAGTGTGTGATGCACATGTGTGTTTTAACCACTGTGGGGGTAAAACAACATGAAGCACAAGGCCTGTGTTTTGCCTCCACTGCCACTGAACCCTCGGCATTAGAAACAGATGCAACCTGCTCGTGTTTTAATGTCTACTCCCCGGGCTCGAGGAGCAGTCGTACACCTGTAGAGGAGTATGGTGGGGGTTCAGGACTCAAGGTTCAGTCTGTTATTCATTTCTTTTAAAGTTGGTCAATAAGATGTTTGGGTTGACATAACTAGGAAAGGTGACTCATTTTACTTATATAGGTATATTAGGTGGAATATACCCAGGAACCTGTGTGACATTTTTGTGAGGTGGAAATCTCCCTTTAGGAACTTTGTCTGGACGGTTTCCACTAGGGGTATCTACTCCAGGGCAGGTCAAAGAACGTGTAGTGTGTTAACTAGGCCCCGTTCACACTGGAGAAAGTCATTCCAGCTAGAGTAGGATTGAGCCCAGACAGCCTTTAAGCTGGATGCGTTCAGACCTATTTTCAAATCTGGCTAGCACACACTTGTGTCCACACTCAGTCTGGCTTCATCCAGCGTGTTTGCGGTCCTCCAAACCACTAGGTGGCGCCTCGTAACATACAGAGTCCGTTCAGGCCGCGGTAGGACCGCATGTGCACATGCGCCGGGCGGTGTATTGTCCCGTGACGCGCCCCGTGAACCGCAAGTAGCACATCACTAACCAGAAGTAGCATGTCGCTAGCCGGCAGTAGCATACTGTATCCATATTGTATCCATGTATCATATATTGTGCTCATACTGCGTACTGTACTCTTTTTGGATTATAGTGACACTTGTACTCTTATTCTCTGTACTTAACTGCATTTATTGTGACTTGATACCTCTGGCACAAGAATTTCCTTCGGGATTAATAAAGTTTTATCTTATCTCTTATCTTATCTCATACACCTGAGCCACATTTGAGCCAATCCGGCTAGATCCACCCACGAGAGGTGGATCTAGCCGGAAATCAAACTGGATACAGCCGTTTACGCTCAGAAAAAAAACATCTGGATAGGCCCGAATCCCGCTTTAGCCAGATTTTTTTCCCAGTGTGAACGGGCTAGTGAGCTGAGTTGGGTGTTTTTATCTGATTCTCGCACTTAAACTACACTCTACTGAGTAAT
Source organism: Parambassis ranga (assembly GCF_900634625.1). Lineage (NCBI taxonomy): Eukaryota > Metazoa > Chordata > Actinopteri > Ambassidae > Parambassis > Parambassis ranga. Next base: position 594,329 of record NC_041028.1, on the reverse strand, counting down.
CATTCCAGCCTACCAGTAGGTTTTGTATATAAAACAAATCATCTATCTGTCCATAACTTATGCAAATAGGCACGCTCCATCCTTAATGTTTCATCTACTCATTCCATATTTATGACTTCTGACTTCCAACTCCTCTCTGTGCTGACTTGGCAATGTCTCTGCCAGCTCCTCTGCCTGTGTGCCATCCACCTGCCTGCCACCTGTGTGTCTCTAAGCAGTCCAGGAGGTGTATGTTAACATTACATACAGGGGTGGTGTGGAGGTTGTAGGGGGGAGTAGAGGCCAAAGTCAAAGCCTGAACAAAGTGCTGTACCTTTTTTTTCATGACTTGCCATGAAGAGACTTCACCAGACAGAGGCATTCTTAACATTCCTTGGAAATAATATGTAGAAGGCTTATGGCTAAATATGAACTCTGCTCGGTTTGTCCTCTTGTGAGGCTTCCAGTATGATGGGAGGTGGGTCAGGTCTTCTGGGCTGCACAGGTGACTATTGGCTTAAGAAGGAAAAAAAGAGCAAAAGTGTAATTAATGGTGTTCGTCCGCTCTGATGTAATCTACTAAGTCTGCTTAAGGAGCTTACAGTTGTAACCCACTTTATTCTAACGCCAAGCAGCACATCATGAAATTAGAACATCGGTTGTGTGGTAACAGGTTATAATAAACGTCCTGTGTACGATCAGCACATCCACTCAGCAGTTATGGATGATATCAGACCTTTTATATTGGATTATTATTGGATTATTTGAATTTCCACTGTAGTGTAGGATACACTGAGTTCACGAGGTGATGACAACTTTGACCTCTACTGACAGCCTTTAAACAGAGCCTGGTTTTCACCACGTCTTTTCACTTTTTATCCTCATTTCTTTTTTATTCTGCTGTTCTTCATACTGCCTCTGCTGGGTTCTCATGTGTTAATGATGTCCCGCTCACAAAGGGGAGGAGGTTCTGGCTGGTGTTGTTGTTCCTGTGGTTGAAATGTAACTTTTTATATATATATATTGATTTTTATCCATAAATAATCAGTGAATGCTTGAGGCCTGCAACAAATGACTGTTTTTAATTATCAGTTATACTCTTCCTTATTTTAATTATTTAATAATGCTTTTATAATTAAAACAAAATGTGCAATTTCCCAAAGCCTAAAGGAGAGAATCTTCATTTAGTGTTTGTGCACACGTCTTTTGCTAAATGTTATCTTTCATCAGAAGTTCTACGCTTTCAGCTTCAGACTGGCTCAACACTGACTAATTTTGATTGTATAACCATGTTCATAGTTACAGGATAATTACAAAATGAAGACATTAACTATGACAGGGGGGTACTTGTAGTGTGTCGCATGTTTAAGTGTGCGTGATTTCAACGCTGGCTTAGTGGGTATTTTGCCCCAGGCATTGTGTGTGTGTGTGTGTTTGTCTGTCTGTCTCTGCCTCTCTCTGTGGATGGGATGGACTACTGTCTCTTTAGTGTGCTAGCTCATTGTCTAGTGTCACGTGTGTGTTCGTGTATAGTGTGTGCTTGTGTTTGCTTTTGGCTTAATCAGCAGTGCTGAGTTCAGAAATTCCAGTTCATCAGAGAGAGAGCGAAAGAGGGAGAGTCAGCAAGATATGAGCAAGTAGGAGAGAAGATGGAGGTTTGACAGATAATACTGCGATTGTACAATAAAACAACATGGTGATGAAGAGGGTGCCGGGCAGAAGGCATTTGATGTCGTGATTCAGTGTGAAAAACCTTAATTGAGAAATATCAGCCTTACTTCACCCACAGTTTGGGTCATTGTAGTACTTTATTCTTTTATCTGCTGACTTGTCTCCTCTGCTTGAGTACACACTTTTGGGTTCTTAAACTGGCCCCATTTTGGTAAAAGCAGATGTTTTTGTCTTTGTGTTGAGTATAAGCCTTTTTTTTACACGTTTAGTTGAACTAGGGTCTCTTTGTGTTTACCCTCTCACATCCCTGCGTTGAGACCTGAGATTGCACTGATAAGGCCAAAGAACACTTGTTTATTAGAAAGCTGGGACGTCTCGCTGTGGTAGAGATGGATCTGCCTCTTTGGGAAACACTCCATAAAAGCTGGAGGCTCCCTCTGCAGCCTGCTGCCTGTAAGCCCCGAGGGAACCATTAGCCTGCGGCCTGCTGGCAGAGGACGCAGTCAGGGCTGAGAGCGCGTCTCGGCCTGCTCCCAGCACAGTGGAGACCCTTTTCTCTTTTCCTGGAAGGTGGTGGAAGTTTGACAAAATGGGATGAATGGAAGGTGCTTAGCAAAGACTGTTTCAGCTGCACTAGCAGCATGGCTCTAGGGATGGCTTATCAGTTTTGTCCAGACTAAAATATGTGTGTATGGCATGAACTTTTGTGACTAGCAAGTGGAGATTAGAGGAATTGCATTTTTTGTACCGGAGATTAGAGGTTGGTTATGCCAATCTGTTATTTTTGTTGTTGTGCACGAGTCAAACGGTCAACTATAATCTTTTCTTTTTATATCCAAACTCCTACAGCTTTGTTGTTTTGTCTAATGTCTGCATCCAAAACATGCTAAACTACATTTGTGATTAAACTGAACATCACGTCTTATAAATATTAGCGTGCTAACATCACTGCAGTATAAGTCAGCAGTCAGAGTGCTGCCAACATGGCTGCAGACACTTGTTTTCACTGCTATTGAGCAAATACTCCATGGACAGGTTGACCCTTCTCTTCCCTGTGGGGAAGCCGTAGGCTCTGCGGTATGCACCAATTACACTGTTTTTCCCTCTTCCCCCTACGAGCACCCTTGACCTGTGCGTGTAACCGTAGCCAATGACTCAAGGTGACTTGTTTCCGTACACCAGCTCAGAGCAGAGCTCGGCTCCTCTATCCTCTCCTTCATGGTGACAAATTATTGTTTTAAACTTTGCAGCAGCTCTTCTTTTACTGATGATTTAGTGATGATCTTTCACTGGTGACACTACAATGAACAGATAGTCTGAGCTCATTAGAAAGGTTTTACTACAAAGTCATGTCCTGCCGGGAAACTGGAGACTTTCTACAACGATCACCTTCACAGTCCGTCTCAGCCCCCTCCTCCAGCCTGCCTCTGCCTCCTGGCCTTGCTCTAACTTTCTACATTCTGCACGTGTGTTCTGTTTTTCTCATTAGGCCCACAGATAAATATTGGTCTGCTTCGGGTCTCTGTTATGATATCTTTATCGTGTGTGTATGTGTAGAAGATGTAGAAGTAAACACAACCTTTTATCAAACCCTTAATGCAACGTTTTGCCAACTGGTCAAGTAGATTTTCAAGGTTTATTTGACAACAGTGATTTGTTATTGTGCGGCGGAGTGCAGTGAGTGTACCCGTGATAAGTGCACTTTAGTACAAAACCCAGATTGGGGCTTCCTCTCATTTGCTCCATTTTCTTCCTGTCTCTTTGGTCGTTATTCATTTCTCTCTGATCTCCTCCCAAAAACACACCCCACCCTTTTCCCACTGTTTACCTTTCCTTCAAGAAATCTCTTTAACTGAACTTCTCCCCTTTTTTTCTGTTACTTGGCTTCTTCTCCCTTTTACCTGTCAGTGTTCCTTGTGCTCCTGGTCACTCTCTGTGCTTATATATATATATATATATATATATAAACACAGGCACAGTCTTAAGTCTTGGTGTCTACAATATATTTTTACAGCTTTACCAAGAAAGGTGTGTTAATGGACATGCCGCAGGCTGGGTGGCTGGTCTGGATCTTTAGTGATAAAGAGAGATGTCAAATTGGGCCTGTGCTTTTTGTTTCAGATGACAAGCCAGTACAGGAGGAGGACGGGGCGGTGTGCCAGCACCCAGAGTGTCCCGAGCGCCGGAGGGCCTCAAAGGTAAGGCCATTCAAACTCGAAGGTGCAACTGATTTCACCGACATTTCATTCGCAAAATTTGGAGAAGTTTTGGTGGTAGGGTGCGGTCTAGTTCCCATATCCTTGCCCAAAAATCTATTGTTTCAACCATAGGGATGAAGGTTTCCATATTTTAACTCTAATGAACCCAGAGTTGAACCCGGATGTTGAAGTTCGGTGCCATTTTTCTGCTTTCTCTAGTCCTGTAGCACCACCTTTCAACTCTAGACCGTTTTATGACAGGAGCATCTTGAAGAACATTCTGTGCAGACACGGATTTTACTGACAGTTCACTCACATATTGTTGTATAGAGTGAAGAGGACATGATAAAGACTCTTTTTTTTACAACCTACTTCCCTCAGACATTGGTGCCTTTTAACCATGAGCATGACGGCTGGTTCCCATAACCTTGACCAAAAGGTTATTGTGTTGACCATGATGACGCAGGTCCCCTGAGAAGTTTTAGCCACCATGAAGTTTCTTCAGCTCACATTCAAGCTATGATCTGAATCCCTCATCTGAACCAATTGTTTTTTGTTTAACCACCAAGCTCAGGCTTAAATACTTTTGTTTTTGTACTGGTGATTTTTAATAATGTCCCGGTGAAAGAGGAATTTCAGATTTTACAGAGAAAGAATGCCCTCTAACTCTAAAACAGTATGTCTTGCTTCCCTTGTGTCTCACAGCACTGTGAAAGGTGAGGCTGAATGGCAAAGCTGCTTTTCTTCTTTTAGGTGTTAAAAGGGGCGTGAGTCTTGGGGCTCTGTGTCTGGCCACCAGACTGTGAAATGAATTATTCCTTTGAAGCCACTGGTTTCTGAAAATGGGAATCTGGCCAGAAGACCAAGGGAAACCGACATAGTGTCTGGTCTGTTGGTCGGTCTGGGTTGTTTTGGTTTGTCTGCACTGCCCCAACGTCTCCCTCCTGCCACTAGAGCTGGGTATTAGATGGATTTTCCCATTGAACCGATGTGCTGTCCCCTCTGTGGAAACAATGGAAAGAGAAGATGACATGAGAGAAAAGATGTACTATTCAGACAGCCTGTAGAGAGAGAGAGAGTTATATATATTTTTTCTCCATGGCAACTGAGAATAATAAAGTGGTGGGATAAGGATAGAGCCAAAATAGTTATGCTGAACTATCCTCTCTGCTTCACACATTTACAGAGTCTCCAAAAATCCACTTTTCTTGAGAGACAGAATCACTTGGGACTATTTGGCTCTGCTCATATGCAGTGTTGGGGAGTAATGGATTACATGTACCAACGTTAGGTATTTAGAATACAAAATATGAGAAACTGTATTCTGTTACAGTCTAAAGAGATGGTAATCAGAATACAGTTACACTTGAAATCAGTGGATTACACAACAGTACTGTAGACAACAGTAGTGATTTTTCACTCTGCTGGATGAAACAAGTCACATAAAAAATCTTTGTCTTCGTACAACAAAGATCCTGTTTACAGCAGATGTCTGACTCCTGATCGCTGGTCTCATCGTGTGGTCATATACGTGTGTATGAGGGTGAATAGTCATTGGAGTGAGAGCTCTTACCGTTAATACATCTTTGATCAAAGCTAAAGTTTTTGGTTCATGTCGGCAAACTGTACAGAAAGCTACAGGAGACAGAGAGGACAGAGCAGCCGGACTGATGGGGGTCAGAGTCTGAGGATGGAGCAGCCGGACTGATGGGGGTCAGAGTCTGAGGATGGAGCAGCCGGACTGATGGGGGTCAGAGTCTGAGGATGGAGCAGCCGGACTGATGGGGGTCAGAGTCTGAGGATGGAGCAGCCGGACTGATGGGGGTCAGAGTCTGAGGATGGAGCAGCCGGACTGATGGGGGTCAGAGTCTGAAGCGCTGCGTGCTTAACGCTCCTCAGTCATGATGCCGGTTCACTGTGAGCGTCACTTGAAGGGGTGAACTAGTTAGCTGCTAGCTAGCTCCGTCCAAAACGGAGGCTGATTAACATTTAAGTATGAACGTGTCTCTGCAGTCAGCTGGTTTTATACATGGGTCTGTTGGATGTACGTATTCAAACACTGTTTCTGTGTGTAAAATGACTTTTGGTTGCATTGTTTGTATTATTCTATCATCATTACATTTTTTTCTGTTTTCCTAAATAGAATAACATTGATGTGATGCAGTCAGCTGGAACATCTGGACAGGTTTTATTGAATGTTTCATAGCGTCCTCTGTAGTCAGCAGGGGCTGATCGCTGCACTTAAAATGCAATTCAATGTGTGAGTAATCCAAGTATTCAGAGTACGTTACTCAGACTGAGTAATGTAACGGAATACATTACACGAGTTTCTCCTGTTGGAAGGATCTGTGTGAAGGAAGCAGAGGGCTTTCACCTTGGTCAGGGTCAGGGTTGGTGTTATTATGTAAGAAGATTAGTGAGAGACTCGTGTATATATATACATATATACCACTGAGGACTGCTGCAGATTGACTGCAGATACAAGGTGGGCAGTGGAGAGGGAGTGTAGGAGGAGGAGAGTATGTCTTCAGAGTGACTTTATACTACAACCCCTGTGTCAAAGTTTCTAGTTGTGTAAAATAAAGAGACACTTTCAAGAGAAAACAAATATTGGCTGAAGCATGTGTCTCTGGACACAAAGTGGAACGCTCTACCTCAACATTCTAGTAGACACATTTGACTATTTTGGCATTTAATCCCGTTTAAGAACTCCTTGTACTGAGGCTAATTTGCAGTCCATAAAAATAAAAAGGCAATCAATACTATTTATAGATACCTAAGTTCTGAGTAAATGCTGCTGAATGAGAAATCAGTGAAAACAGTACAAATTTAGACCTCACATTGTTACATCATTATGGATCAGTGAGCCCAGTGTTCCTCTGTGTTCTAGTACAGACAGAATATCCCAAGATTTCACAACTTGTACTATTTCTGGTGGTCATCATGTTGTTTTTGGCCTTTCCAGACACAAAGATCACTTTTATTTTGCCGTGTAAGAATTTCTGATATGAGTCCATTTAACTGAGTTGCTCAATAGTTACACATGTGCCTTTGTAACCTGCTTTAAACAGCAGGGGGCAATGTCATGACAGTCCTGACCTCTGGAGGAGCTCCATCCATCTGACTGACTGAGGCACATTTCTTGGAAGAATTCGAACATAAGTACATGCCTTGACTTTCACCCACTCCACCCACTAACACATCAAAGATTTTTTTTATTTTTAAGAGTTTTTGAAAGTACTCCTAGTGTAGTGTCTTTGATATGCCGGCAGCTTGGCAACAGGATGCAGAGCAGACACAAACACAGACCGACAGAGAGAGACTTTAGGCCGGTCCTGCTCTGCATTTGAACCGTTTCATTTCCAGGACAGGAGTCCTGCCATGTATCAGCCCTCCGACAGGGCTGTGTCTCCTCCAGTCGCAGCATGACTGGCCCAGGACCTGAATAAGTTCATGTGCACCATAATTTACTGAAATCACACCAGGTGTCACTCTGTACTTGTGCCGTCGTAGCTCAGCTGTCACCACATTACACAACAGGATTTAAGATGGCCTAACGCGTGTTTCCAGGAGGCTTTCTTTTCTTTTTTCTTTAAGTCAGTGGGATTTGAAATGGGCCTGCAGGTGTCCAACTGAAAGATGATGTTCCAAACCCAGAGTTTCTTGGCTGAGTTGGTGGGATTCATTTCACATTACGCTGGTTAGCATTCAGTGCTAGTCTGAGCTTGCTGCCTGGATCGAGACTCTCACATAAGAGGAGCTTATTATCCCTGATCACTCGCCCCACTCCTCCTCCTCCTCCTCCTCCTCTTCCTCTGCTTCTATCCCAGTCTACTTTATTTCTCTCCCTCCCTCAGCTTTGACAGGATCAGACAAGATGACTTGGAAGGTGTGGGTCGCCTTGGCAACGGGCCCCTCCCCAGTCCAAACAGCTGGAAGCAAAGTGATTACATGAAGAAGGTGTAATGTTTCAGTCAGCTGGCTCACTCCACAAAACCCAATTTCAGTCCATCTATTTTTAATGCACATATTCAAATGAAATGCAGATAATGACAAAAATAATTAGCGAAGTTCAAGCAAAAGCATCACATCTGTGTGGACCTCAGATTTACATGAAGTTTTTATTGGACTTACAGAATAACATCTGTGTGGTCTTCAGTGACACCTGATTATGACCCATCGCTCACTCCTCTCTGTCTTTGTTAGCCATCATTCACTCTCTTTTTTCTCTCTCTCCTTCTTTGTCTCTATCCAGTCACATGCTATGAGTAACCGTTGCTGATGTATTAGGGGAATCAATACATTAGTCATATACTGTAATATTATGACTCATTGAATCATTCAAGCTCTTTTATTGCTGCCAGATTTGATTCTGTTTAAATCTACAGACTGACTGAACTGTGTTCCACTGATCGGCTCGCTTGAAAACTCTCACCCAACTGACACAGACAGGGACCTGCTAAGGTTGCTATGTAAACACTCTTAGTGGGCTGGATGCCCGCTCTCTGTATCTGTCTAGGGGGCTGAAGGGTGCAGGGCACTGGGTGCTGCTTCCTGGTAGGAATGGATTAAGTTGTCAGTGTCGTACAGTTACTGAACGTCCTTCAGCCTGCAGTGATTTCTTATAATAGGAATGTCGGGCAGCATGTGTGGAGCTGCTTTGGATCTGCATGTGTATAGATGGGCATAGTCCTGATTTATTTCTGAGCAGGAAAATACAGCGTGTTCATTAGTTTTTACTGACTGCAGACTGCAGAGTCTTTGAAATTGGTTTTCAGGGAAAAACATATAAAAGGATGTGACCTCAGCCATAGCTGTAAAGTTCTTGGAAAGTTTTCTTTATGAAGTAATGTAAGCCCACTAATGGAAATGTTGGTCTGAAACGCTCTGATGACTCCGGAGTTATTTGGTCATTAAGGGCGGCCAAGGAAGAGTTACCTAATCACATTTCAGCGTGAAACTTACCGTTGAGAAACACTGGTGTTAATTTGTTTATTAAAGGAAGGGTGAGTGCGCATGTTCTTTTCCAGCCTTTCACTCCCTGCTGCACATTCACAGATGAACACATTCACACACGGCAGCTGACTAAAACCTTCATTGCTGCGTTTAAAAGCTCAAACTATGGAGGAACTCACTGTTCTTTTTTAAAACTGGCTATTTTGTTTGTTTTTAATGTTTTTTTCTAAAATACCACAATTATCACAATACATAAATTCAAATTAAATGTACTAGGTGAGGTGGAGTGATGTTGTATATTCTATAATTCATGATGTTTTCAGCATACTTTGGCAATAGCGACCTGTTGTGTCTTGTTGGGTGAAGGCCCAGACGCACCAGTCATCAAAAAACTAACAAAACAAAGGCCAAGTGGCCCAACTAACTAGTTTTTATTTCTGTGACTGTGAGAAGCAGTACTTCTCCAAACCTCTCCAAAGTCAACAAGAGCCAAAGCAGTGCTTATGTCAGCTCCAGTCTCATTGACCACAGACTGATTGGTTGGTTTATTCAGTCCAGGTGTTCTTCAGAAAGTTTACTTAAAGGTCGGGTAGGAGAATTCTTTCTGATGCACTTGTTGTTAAATCAGTGTAACTTCTCTTTACAATCCGATAGCAACCGATTAGTTCGTCAGTTTCTCATTAAACAAAGAATATGAATCATCTGAAGCTATAAAACATCAGCCAATCCTCCGGGTGGACCCTGTAGGAGTATTGGCTGGTTGTCACTCTCTTCCTGCTCTGTGCACCAGAGAGGTACGTGCACGATGGCCGAAGTCTTCGGGCAATGCGCGTCCATGTGATTGGAGGCGTGGCTTTGGGGTGAGCTCCGAGAGAAAAGGGCATGTGTTTACTTTAGAAATCTGGCTGACTCTCACTGAGTTTTCAGAATCTCCTCCCTACCTTTAAATAGGACGAAGATGAAAAATGAGCTTTCTTTGATTAGCTTTGTTATTCTCTTTGCACTGGCTTGTGAAGCTGAGTAGCCAAGTGACCGAGTAGATCTTTTCATCATGGAGTCACCTGATCAGTGTGATTATGTAAACTAATTAATTATTTATGTCCCAGACCATGCTCATCCTATTAAAGACAGAAATGTCCATCTTGGGTTATAATTATTCCGACATGATATTCCCATTTCTATGTGGACGCTTCTCTCCAGTGGGATTACCACTGTTAAGGTGTGGGTCCCTTCACTGCAAGCAGCATCAGCTTTTTCTTGTTCAGACAAACACAGAATTCTCTGCTTTTCCGCTCCTATGGCTCTCTGTGGTAATCCAGAGAGAAGCTGATACAGCGTGACTCATTTGGTTACGTCACTTATTCTGAAGAAAATGTAGAAAATCTTTAAAGATGACGATCAATCTATTTCAGCTACATTGTTTCCTTGAAAGATGGAAATTGTGTTTCATCACTTATGCAAATTTTTTTTTTAGCTAGGGGCTGGACACGAATGTTCAGCTATCCAGATATCTGTTGGTTGAAATGTCAACGCTTCCATAGACTCTGAAAGTTACCAAGCACACAGAGATTAGTACAGAGGTGTATATAAGAAAAACATGCTAAAAGATGCTGAGGGGTTTTAAATGATGACTATCCAATGGTTTATTAAGAACAGGCCGTTGGTGTCGATTGCCGTGATAGTTTCCATGTAATAATAGAACTGCTGTCACTGACAGAAAAAAGCAGATATGTGGAAAAAAGCAAATTTTGTCCGTCAGCCTCGTTGGAAAAATATCAGTTTGACAGGCGTCCAACTATAACAAACATGCTGCACACGGACTTACATGTCTCCGTCTATACGGTGTCTCCTCAGGAAGTACAAACACTAGAAAGCGGGGGTTACCAATGTGTTGACCAATGACCATGGTTCAACCCCCACCAGTAACATCCCAGTCAGGAAGCGGTGTCGCAGCAGACAGGGAAATAACAGGAAGAGGGTACCTGATGCTCCGATGGAAACGGCTTTGTGCAGGCAGGGGGTTCAAAGACTTAAGCGTTGGCCTCCAGTGGAAAGATGGGTTGAGGAAAAACAACAGTCTCCCCCTTCACTGCCTCGCCTGTGAAGAGTCTTCTCATGGCGAGCTCCACTAATTGTTGGTTGTAAATGTAAACAACCGCTGCCTAATGAAATGCATTCACAGTGGTAGCTTAGTCAGATAATAAGCGATAATAAGCTTTGGAAAAACTCCAATTTAAAGTATGTCATTATGGTGCGGAAATGTCTAGCCAGGGCTCTAGAGTGCGACCATTTTGGGCGCACATGCGACCTAATTTCTCAAAGGTGCAACCAAAAAATATCAGAGGTCGCACCAGTACGACCAGCTGTAAGAGGGAGATACATTCTCCGCAACTCTCAAAAGTCTCCAGCAACAGACACACATCGGGCCCATATCGTGGCCTCAACCAATCAGAGACGGTGAAGGGCGGGACCTCCGTGTGTGTATCTTTGAAATAGGGGTGGGCGATACTGAAGATTTCAGTATCGATCCGATACCAAGTAAATACAGGGCCAGTATCGCCGATACCAATACCGATAGCGATACTTTTACTTTGAAATTTCGTGATCATAAATAATTATTTTTTTGCCTTATTTTTTGCCTTTAAATAGATTATCGTGATTAGCAAAATAATAATACACAAGAAACATTTGTTAAGTAAATCAAGCTGCATACAAAAGTGCAGAACTGTTTGAAATTTTAACTTCACAATCATGTCAGCGATGCTCCTTGTGACAGCCATGGCTCTTTGTGAATCATGTAGGTGAAACAGCACGACTAAGATACTTTTATAAAAGTTTAACACCTCTCTGCATGGAGCCTAAATATGAAGAATAAAGATCCTTCAACTGTTATCACCAAAGCATAATTATATTAATCATACTGAAATACATATCATTATATAAACTTATATAATTACATTAGATGTATTTTGGAATTTGAGAAAAACAAGATTTATTTCAGCTGGTGATATGATGACTGTTCAGTCATTCTGCTAAAATTGCATGTCTTATTACAGCACTCAGACAGACACCTTTAATTCATGCTGCAGATTACTCAATCTAAACCTTCACTTTTTTAAATCATCTCCTATTATATATATATCATCATCTATTCATGAGTGTTTTGCAGTAAAGCCTCTGTCAGTGACCTCTGTCCCTGGTTCATGTTTGGGGATCTGCCTCTTCCTCCTCCCTCTGTTTACTCTGCAGCTCGAGGTCTTTGGGCTCTGCTGCTTTATGTTTGTGTAAATGAGTTGTGTTTCCACAGTGGCAGCAGGTCGCTTTCCTGCACACCTCACAAGTAGCAGTTTCTTCTTCACGTCTGTCGCTGTGAAATAACTCCAAACAGCGCTCCTCTTCCTCTCTGCTGTCTCCATGACGCTAGCTGCTCTTTACAGCCAATCAGGAGCTCCGTCTGCTCCGGCAGAGCAGAGAAGGGGGGGGGGTGGAGTGCGCCTGCGCACTGAGCAGAGTGAGAGAGCAGCGCTGTCTGCACCGCGAGTAAATACGAGTAAAGCTGCTGAAGGTATGAAGAGAAACTTCCACAGAAATATCGATCTCATCACGCTAGTATCGAGTAATTACTGATCCCAACTTTGGTATCGATACTATCGATATTTAGATCGATTCGCCCACCCCTACTTTGAAATCGTGTCTGCTGCGGTCAGCTGAGACCGAACATTCAGAGAAGAACGCGGACATATGCTGCGCAGAGCGGATGCTGTGTGATAAAGCTTGTTCCATACTCCACGAGAACAGAGAGATATGAACAAAGTCCGTTTCGGCCCGGACTTTTTAAAACGTGTGTGCAGAACTCATACGGCCCTCTGACTGCAGCGTGCACACAGACAGACAGACAGACAGGGTTTAAAGACGTTTCTCTGCAGAAACCGCAGTTTAAGAGAACATGTGCGGAGGAGGAAGAGTTGTTGCTACTATGCGGGTTTTGCTCATTTGCTGTTGACCTGAATGAGTGATGATAACGAGCCGGTCATGTTCAGGGAGGGGGCGTGATGTGCTCGTAGCATCATCACAGACTGAACAGCAGGTCTGAGGACAGTGTTATCTGACCTGTGAGGTTCATCCATGAAGGCTGAGTCACTGACTGACAGCAGTCAGCTGGTTTAAGGAGTTATAGAACATGGTTACATGATGAACGCCCATTTAAAAAGTATTGTTATTATCCTGCTATAGTAGAGCATTGTCTGTCAGGATGATGTCTGCATACAGCTAAACTGTAACAGAATGAAGAGTCTGTCAGCTGGAGCTCAGCTTTAGAAAGAGAGGAGACGGGAGAAACTGAGGAAGAGGTGAGGAAGATGAGAGAAGAGATACTGTAGCTGCATTAGAAATGTGTTGAAGAAAACAAAATATATATCTCAATCACAACTATTAAATAAATAAAGGTGTATATGATTTAAATAATTTTTAATTCCCATTGCCAGATAGATAAGTGAGGAGCAACAGCCAGAAAATACAGAGAGAACGCAAACAGGGAACTGAAGAGTGCTGTAACTTTGAATCTTCATGATGGATTTCTGACAGGCAGACCTGTTGGCTGGTTTGTCCATAATTTGAATGAGTACTATCAGTACATGTATTTATTTATTTTTATTTACCTGTGTTCATTAAACAAGGTCCAAAGTCAGTTTAGGATGATATGTTATTATTAAGCCTGTTCATATTTCCTAGAGATCAATTTTTGGACCTCAGTATTTCTAAAACTTTGGCTACAGCCCTGCGAGGCCGTCAGGTAAACAGTAGATGTAGCTGCAGATGATGAGAGAAGATGAAAAGAACTTCTGCATTAAGACAGGTGTCAAGTTAAGGCCTGATCCATAAAATATATGGACAGCATTTAAAAAACAAACTGCTGTGTGATGCGGTGCACCGGTGCACCCAAGAAAAAAAGGTTAGGCGCACCGGTGCAACCAGTGCAAAAAGTTAGTCTAGAGCCCTGCTAGCACTCATTTATACTCGGCTGAATCCATAAAACCAAATTTAATCCTCTTCCTCTTGTCCACACACCGACCTGCTCTTCCCTGTTATCTCAATGCTCTCTGTCCTCTTTGTTTTCCCCTATATTTAACCCCTCCCTTCAGACTTCAGAGCTTGTGGTTATTGAGGAGTTAATGCTAAGGTCAGGCATCAAGGGAAGGTCACTCATGTTCACCCCTCCCTATCTCTACTTCCAACAATGGCAGCACCATTGGGGTCTAATCCTTCAGGGTAATTGCATCGCTGCTGTCCACTCTTTTAAATATAGCCTCCCCTAATTAAGGCCGACAGTGGGGGGGGCGGTCGGGACAAGGATTCAACAGGTCGCCTTGTTTTGAAGATACAGAATGAGAAGTGGTGGGGCTTCGGGGGTATTAAAGCAGACCCCCTCTTCTCTTACTCCAAACATGTGCCTGCCAGCCTCGGGGGTCTGCATGTTTTTTGTGAGCTAGCTAATTGTGAGGGATTTAAACACGGCTCATCTCGGATTAACCTGGATGACAAAAGAACAGAGGGTAGTGGGCTGTGTGTTTGTGGTCAGCGCAGCAGACTGTGACTGGACATTTAGGCTGTAAATTATACATTCTGTTACACACGCCTGTACCCACCCGGAAAACATTTGTAGGAAAAACATCTTGTACCATTCCTTTAATAATGTCCTCTATAGAAGCAGCATGGTCATAGCTACAAACTCAAACAATGATTGATTTGTAAATGAGTATCAATATATTGGAATCACTGTGCAGTTTACTGCCCATTCCTCATGTTAAAGATGTTGAACATTTGACAGATTTACTTCCCCTTCTTTCCCCAGGTCAGCACAAAAAAAAAAAAAACTGAACTCCTTCCGATGACCTTTTGTCCCCGCAGGGTCAGAGTTGAAACCAAGTACTGAAATCAAGCTGGACAGTTGAGCTCTCAGGCATGAGTAAGAAGGTTTCTCACTGAATCTCAGTGAAGAAGCAAAAGAGCCGTCAGAGGGAGAGTTTGCCAAATTTCAGGAGGAAAGGATCAGTTTCAGTGAGTTTACATGACTCAGCCGGGGATGTGTGTGAGCTTGCGGGGGTGTGATGGAAGGGGAGAGGCGGGGTTGATTATTTCTGTCTGCTCGCTGCGTGTGTGTCTGACTTACCAGTAGACTGCCGTAGTAAACACAGTGAGCCTCGCAGGTCCCGTCGCGTTCTCGTCGATCCTGCCGTCCTGTCACATTAACAACGTACGGGAAATAAATAAAGCAGAGGAAGCACAGAGCAGGGGTCGACTCAGGTCGGGACTAAACACTTTCACCACCTGCTGTGTGTTGGATCTCGGAGCTATTGATTGGTTCTTCCGCCACACAAAGAGGTTACCATTCCAGGGAAGTGGAGATTTTCTATGACAGGTAAAAAAAACATGTCATTCATTGTAGTTTTATTTATTTAAACATGTAAATGCATCGTTACTTCCTGCTTCTATTTAATCATTAGCATTAGATAAGATGACGTTTGGTTGTTGTCAGATGTTGGGCTTCTTCTCCTGATAGATTGATTGATCAGATGGATCATGACTGACTGTGAAGGTAGCACACACCCACTTTTGCGCAGACTAGCACTTTTTAAGGCCAGTGTTTTTCCTCCTGTGTCTGCATATTTCACATCTGCTTCTTATATCAGCGGACCCCCTGGCACACACCAGTCTTCTCTACTTTCCATATTCTTTATACCAAACTGAAAATGGCTTCCAAATAATCAATTTCCAAGTCATAGCTGGAACAGCTCACATCCAGTAGAAGTTGTAATTTGACTTGGAATACCCTTTTCCTTTTTTCTCTCTCACTTCCTCCTTTTTTGGTCTTGTTCACCACCCTCCGGTCTGTCTCTCCTTCTTCTTCTTCTTCTTCTTCTCCTGCCCTTGAGCTATGGGTAGGAAGGCTGGGGTTGCGTCACAGTCCAGCCAGCGTTGCCTGAGACAGCAGCAGTCAGAGCACTTGACTTAGTTGAAGCAGAAAGAGAGCAGCTGCTTGGTGAGTGCTGTTTTTTTTCTTAGTGATCGTCCTGACGAGTCCGGCTTCTTTAAGTTCTGAGAGGATTTGTTTGGTGGTGTTTCTCCCCCTAAGAGGCAGCTTGAGTGTGTGTTGTGTTGTGTTTCCCTCCGTCTGTGACGACACTGTGACAGTGGCATGTGTCATTAGGGTGTTGTGTAAATATTTTCTCTCTGCTGCAGGTGGCTTAGATCAGATGTGTCTGCTGAAACTGAAACCGACCGGAAAAAACACCCAGAGAAAAAGCTCCTGTACAATCTGTAAAGACACTCAGCTTCGTAGTGCTAGTAGCTGCTCTGCTATAATTAAGCCAGAGAAAAGAAGTCTGTAATCAGATGTTCAACAGGAAAATAAGTTGTGAAGAATGAGGAGGTAATATTTTTCTTGGGCAAACTTCACTGCATGTTGAAACATACCTTTCACTGGAATGCATGGTTTCCTGCACAGAAACGGAGTTAGAGTGTTTCCTGTGAGTGTGTTTGTTACTTTCTCTGAGTTGGTCTGATAGACCTTTGGGCAGTGACTGATAGCACCTTTAGACTGTGATAGTGCAGAGATAACAGCAGCTGTTCACACGGGGAATTAACGTGTAGTCGACACAGCTATGATGATAGATCACCAAATGTAAAATGTTGTATTTCATAATAGACTCCTGATTATTTACATGATGTGTTAGTAATACAAAATTCACCCACTTCTCCTCAACACCTGTTTGTAATCTGGGAAAAAACCAAGACCTCTTCCGATGTGTGTCACTGTGCAGAGGAGGATGACATTATGAAATACTGTGTACACTTACTGTAATCTGTCATGTGTCCAAATACTTTGAAACAACAAGTGAGTCAAACAAACTGACCTGGACTCTTGACAGGCTTTATTGATTATGTGCTGAGCGCTGTGATGCTCTGAGAAGCAGCTCAGCTGATCATACAGACTTATTTTAGGGAGAACACAAACATCCTCCACAGTTTACAGTCTGACTTCCTGCTTCTGCTCGGTTCTGCCATATCTGTGTACACATTCAGTAGATTATTATCATTATGGCTGCGCATGTTCTAGTTGTATATGCAGACAAAATGCTCTTGCTCTTAAACCGTTTGTTAATCGACTAAACCTCTATACCCAACAGTAATCGACCATTCAGAGCTTAGCAAGTGGCTTCATTTTACTTTTTAAAAGTTTATCAAAAGTACCCACACATGTTAACCTGGTTAGGACATGCTGATAAAACCTGTCACAAAACTGACATCCACCAACACTTCTACTGATTTGGAGCGTAGTCCATTATCAGGGTGGAGGTGGGGCGTCTGTGGAGCTGAGCTTAACAGGTGGTCTTAAAAGAAGGTTTAACAGTAGTGACTAAATCAGATTATATCCCAGGCAGTAAATGTATGTTTAGGCTTTATGTCTCAGCAGGGCCGGCCCAAGCCTTTATGGGGGTCTGAGCAAAATTTCATACCACGACCTCATGCTTCATCATCCTATAGGCTGCACCGTGTGTAATACACGCTACTGAATGTGTGATATCATCCCGTTTGTATAATCAATGTTTTTTGAAATACAATATTTTATCATGGACTTTTGGTGCTCTTGGGGCCCTAAGCGACCGCATATCTGCATTTACCTCGGGCCGGCCCTGTGTCTCAGCCTTAGATATTGCTGCTTGTTAGACTTACCCCATCCCAGACTGGAAGTACCAACAGTCTGCCTCATGTGGTCACTTGAGGAACTGCAGTTTTGGCACATTGGCTTCATGTCTTATCCTCTTCTGCTAGAAGTCAAAAAGATGACAGTGGTCACAGCACTGATATAAACATATTTTTATGTGGTGAACCAGAGACAGGAGGCTTCTGATTTCTATTCTATTCTATAATACATTATATTCCTCCGAGCATTTCATCCCTCATCCCACACTTTCCCGCACAGGGCACTTGTCAGGCACTTTCTCCCTCTGTCTGTCTTCCTGCGTGCAGCTGTCCTGTCAAGATTTACATTTCCATTTTAAAACATACAGTATCAGCTACTGCATTAAGCATGATGGATCGACAGAGAAAGAAGTTTAAAGAGTCAAATGCTTGTGTGCTTTTCATCAAGCTGCACTGACAGAGGCTGAGGCAGGTCAAACTCTGCTGAGTGTTACTTTTTTCCCTCAACGGCAAGTTTTCATTGTCCTCTTGGGAGCAGAGCACACGACCCCATAGGGCCTCCTTGTGTATGGTGGAGAGAGGGCTTGCTTTCCTAAACATTACACAGGTTTGCCATTAGCTCAGGCCCAGTAGGTGGGATTGAAAACAGCACAAAGTAAAGGGCTGCAGGAGATCAAAGAGGGGAGCCTGGGAAGGTCTGGCCCGGCTCTGATTTATTTTTCAATAAATAAACGGTGCATCTGTTAAGGAGTGGCACAGGGAGAGAGCCGCAGCCGCCTGCTCGCTTTCTTCTGCTGCCATCTGTCCTCTGGCCGGTCGAGGATGCTTTTTTTTTTTTTTTTACTGCAGCCCTTATGCAACAAGACTGCCTGCCTGTTTGCAAGCCTGTTCCTTATTAACAGACTCTCCCTCACTGCAGTACAGTGCAGTCCTGACGCCCTGCACACACATGGATTTACTCAAACAGAGGCACTTGTTACGTTTCATCCTTCCAGGATCGAGCAAAGTGTGTGTGTGTGCTGCTCTAACACATGTTCATAAAAGGACCCAAAGTGCTGCGTTCTGGTGAAAGTGTTCATTTAGACATCACATGTAAGAAGGAGGGGTGTTTAACAAGATCTGAAGTCATTCAAAGGCGATATCTACAAGTAAAAAGAAAACGATGAAAGCATGTAATGATCCTCATTTAACCAGTGGCCACCGGTAACTGATGAAACAGGCTCAGCTGACACCACAACTCCTTTAACCTCTTTACGCTGAAAGTAGTGCCAGCAAGTTGCTGGTCCTGGTACCAAAAACCGCCTAAGAGCAGTTTCTTGAGTGACCGAGTCACTTGAGGTTGGCACCAGGCCCACTTGGAAATGTCTTTTCAATGAAGTTTTATTTTTCAATGAAGATTACAGTAATCAGACTACAGTCTAGACATTGGTAATGTGGTAAATGACTTTTCTAGTTTTTAATAGAATACATACAAAGGTGTACAGAGGCCCTTTCCCAGCAGCCATCACTCCTGTGTTCTGATGCTACATTGTGTTTTAGCTAATCGTGTTAAAAAGGCTCATTGATGATCAGAAGACTCCTGTGAAATGATGTTAGCACAGCTGATGTTCTGCTGATCAGCTGTAGAACTGGCCTGGAGACCCCACACTTTGGAACAGTGGTGTACGTTTACACTATATTCATACTGATATATGGGCTAATAATGCCCATTAGTATTGGTGGCAGACCAGTATCAAACAGTTATGGACTACAGGGTTATGCATTATGTGGTGCAAACTATATATCGTATACTTATAACACCAGCAGGCATCCTTACAAACAGAAAGTACAATACAAGTATATTACTTATTACTTATTGTTGGATTTCTGAAACCAGTTTTGTATTCAAGTATGGCCCCAAAAATGGATTGGCTTTTTGTCTACTTTGGGTTTGCTGTTGCTGAAACGAGTCAGTGGTCGTCTTCCTTTCAGCCGTAGACTATGAACCACTGATGATGTGTAGCTGTGTCTGACTACGTTGGTTATCTTGTGTGACCAAAGTCTGGATGTTTGACTGACTTCGCAGCAGTCACGCTGCTCAAACAAGACTGAGCATGACTGTGGCTGGTCTGGTGCAAACCAATCGTTTGTGTGCGTAGGTGTTTATTGGGTTTTTCTTTCTGTTTGTGTGGAAAAAAAGGAGAAGAAGAAGAAGAAGGCTGAGAAAAGCAGGCAAAGACTGTTACCTTGGCTCCTCCTCTGCAGATGAGCAGCGCTGTTAATGCTAACATAACATAACTTACTGCTGAGAAGAAGCGTGACCAGTTGCCAAGTCGGTGATGACTTGCATGTTAGGACAGGACCTTACAGCAGCCCTTTTTTCTGTGGGAGTGGAGTGATGATAGTAAGCATTAAAGTCAGCCTATGTCATTAAACACAATGTACCAGGATGTCACCGCAGTCTCAACAAAGACTAAGACTATTTCTGCATCTGGCCCAAACAGTATTATGTGTTACCCCCAATATGAAGTGTTAGTGTTGTTCAGGTTAGCTTTGATTTCATGTACAGTTAGTGGGAGTGCTGGTTGATGATGGAACAATGGTCAGGGAGTTAAGTTTGCTCTTTGGGTGTGGGCACCACTATGACAAACAGCTGGCTGTGTGTGTGTGTGTGTGTGTGTGTGGGAAAAGTCATGTTTTCACAATATGCCAATAAAGATAAGATTCTATATTCTTCTGCGGTATTTTCTTTTGTGGGGCGCATACATAAAACCACCTACTTGTACTTGTTGTGTAGTTTTTGTGAGGTTGAAGTGGAGCATAGCTCTTCTCCTTACTTCTAGTATTCCCACGTGCTTGATGAACCTGTGTTTTACCACTCATCCATCTCTCCGGTTATCATGGTTGCTTTCATTATCACATTGTTCCATCCAGAGGTCTTCCAGAACAAGAGATTTGTTTTGGTTTTTTGAAGTAAAATATATTGTTTAAGAACCCTTGAAAAAAATGAAAGACCATGCACAGAGATTCAGTCAGCTCACACACAGACGGACACGGCTCAGTTTAAGTAGGCTGGGGTACAATGTTTATGAAGTGGGCGTCTATTTCTCCGAAAAAATAGTCTTGGGATAAAAGATAATGAGTTTTGTTTTCAGCATTTCTAAATACAAACTCAGTCAACTTTTACACAACAACGCCAACCGAAGGATGTGGTTGTTTTTTCCTCGTGTTGTGAGAGAAACCGTAGCCCGAGGCTCACGTACCCTCTGTGTGCTCCTCCTTTAACCTGATGCAAACTCACAGGGTGATGCGTGCTATTACATAAGTGCTAGGTGTGCTCTGGCAGGACAAGCTGTTACGGAGGAAGGCTGAGTGAAGTCGACTGGGGTGGCGGGGCGACGCAGCCAGGTTGTGAACAGGCAGGAGTATCATTTTTTTTCCTCAACAAAAACCAGGAAGAGCATAACACAGTTAGAAGTGGCCCTGTGATAGATTGGCCTTGAGTCAGCCCTGTGATCTGAATCTATCTGCAGCATTTCTCACAGAGCGTCATGTTATTTCATATCACCCACAGATTCTCCAGCTTGTGTGGATGTGGCGAGCTGTCCGAAGCTTATTTACAAAGTCAGAAAAAAACGGTGCTGAGGAAGTTGTTGCCAAATTAAACTGCTTGGCTGTTGCTCTAAACCAAAGAGTCTCATCTTTAATTATAAATCATGACTTGAATTATGGCGATACTAATATCCCGATATTTTTTGGCCATGTCACGATACACAATACATATCTACATTTTTTCGCCTTTGCCTTGAATTAACAGTTTGATTCATGTAAACATGCCAGGATCTGTGTTCCATTAAAACATTATTGTTCATGCTGCATAGCTGATTTTACACTAGGGCAGGGTGATCAATGTTATTGATTAATTTAAACTTGCTCTATGATTTTGACTTCCACCACAGACACACATCCCTGTGCTCCCATAGTTCAAAGCCCTCCTCCACCTGTATCCGGCAGCAGAGTAGAGCTCGCCCCTAAAAAGTCCGTTTGGAAGTGGTTCAGTTCTGCAGCGTCAGAGGCAGGAGCAAGCGTGAAGACATGTTTCTATCATCTATCCTCACGGTGCTCCAAAGATCTTTGATGATACAGATGTCCCACTCTCCCTGTCGCCCGTGTCACTGTGTGTTTGTGTGTGTATGTAGTAGTGTGAATAATGGAAGGAGTGAGAGCTCCCACTGGTAGTACAAGATCTTTAAACAACACAGAAGTTTTTGAGCGAGGTTAATAAACTGTACAGACAGCTGAATGCTGCGGGCCGAGAGACGGAGGACTGTTAGCCTGATGTCGGACTGAGAGTTTAGACCGGACGCTGTGCACTGTGTGTTTTTTAATGTCGTCCAGTCTTAATGCCGCTCAGGTAGTTTTATCAGTTATGATAGACGATAAGAATAAAAGCTCTCTGCTGTGCACGACAGCGAGTGACGTAGTGTAGTGGGATAGACGATGTAGTCAGTCGAGCTGCGGTACATCGTGTATATTAGATATATCGGCCAGCACTAACTTGATCCAAACTTGGAATAACCACCTTACTTGTCTTTACGGTCAGTCATTTGTTCGGTATTTGAACTCTTATCTCAGCAGTGGGTACACCCTGTGCTGTAAAGTGTGTGAGTGTATGGAGGATTAAGTGTTAAAGGTAATTATCCTGATTCACCTCAGAAGACTCCCATCACGGTTGAAACAAGAGCAGCTTTATCACAGCTGCTGCGCTGCTCATCGATGACACAGCCTTGGAGTGGGCATGCCTGTGTTTGAGAAGTGGCACGTTTGCAGCAGGATGTGTGGAAACCAGGGTGCAGAAGCAGGTGCCACGTGGCAGCGCTAAGCCAAGACAAAGGGGCCGTCGTGGGGTCTGTGTGTGTGTTGTCAGCTGTTGGGCCGTGGAGGTGTGTGTGTGTGTGTGTGTGTGTGTGTAGTTTTCATCTACAGTCATGCTCCCCCACCCGAAACACCCTGCTAATCCGGGCAGATCTAAGGGCAGGCATGCCGGGGACACACGCGACACACTCACATGACACATGTTGTCTCATGCACATTCACACACAGGCACGCATGGCTCCCGCTCAGCTGTCCTGCACCATCACCTTATAGTCTCCTTCTCCGCTTTGTGCTGGGAAACTGATCCTGAAAGAGACAGATAATGAGACAGACAGATAAAGTCAGGTCGACCTCACACCAAAGTATCAATCACCCCTCACATTGATAGGAATGCTGGGCATTGAAAGGATCTCTGTGTGTCCTTCCTTTGTTAGTTGTATATCTTCAGGTATCTGTCATGAGTGTGAGATTACAGGCACTTTAGGTTTGAGTTTTTCCATTCTCTTCACTAACAGAGGCTTTTCTTCCTCCTGTGATGCACTCGTTTGTCTTGGCTGAAACACTCCATTTTTTCAGCTGCTTTAGCTACAGCAGGAATGTGAACGCCCCGACTCCATAGTGAGGAAAGCTCACCTTTCTGCACCATTGTCTAAATATGGCATTTGATTTGCTGGTATTCCCTTCGGGTCCAGCCTTGGCCGACTTGTCTCTGCACCTCACAGAGAATCCAGCACCTATATGTGAGGGGGACGTTTCGCTGCTCTGTATGAAAATGTTTGTGCGTCTGTTGACTTCAGAAAAGCAGATGATGTCGTAAGAGATTCCTGTTTGTGGTCGTCGGGTTGTAGGTTCAGGTCAGTGAGTCAGTCAGAGGTGAGACGCCTCAGACATCTGTACCTGCAAGCAGCTGAACGTCATCAGCTGCAGTGATTGTGAAATGTTCTCATGATCCTCCTTCATTGCAGTAACCACACCACAATACAGAATACTCACAAACACAGGGAAGTACTAGCATGTAAGGAGAGGTCATCTCAATGCCTCACAAGTGCAACTCAATATTTGGCCTTCTAACTGCTAATTATCACAGATTCTTTACGGTTTTGTTTAATACACATGTAATATTTTGGCCTTGTTCCTCTTACTGTGTTTAGCCTCACTGGCTCTCAGACTCTATTTAAGTCTGCTCTCTGCTTGGGGCACTGTCTGGGTATAGTGACCCTGGGTGTATAGGAGGAAGGGAGGAGTCTGTACGGGTGGTGGCAGAGGACAGAGAAGAAAGGGAGAGAGAGGAAAGAGAGGAGTGGACCCTGGCTCGTGGAGCTCAGAGCGGGGCTGTTTAATCTCCGCAGGACCGTCAGATGGCTTTGACAGAGCACAGGCACCAATTAGGCTGCAAGATTAGGGGGGCTTTGTACTTCTGAAAAGCTTCTAGACAGACCTTTTTATTCCTTCTTCCTGCTTTGGTTTTTATATCTTCACTGGGACGCCTCCTCGCCCTCCCTTAACCTTATCCCTGCTCCCCCCTCCACCCTCCTGTCCTCTTACAGCTCTGCGACCTGCTCCTTAAAATCTGCGATTATACCTGGCTAGACATTGAGAAGAGTGGATTAATAAAGGCAGGGTTGCAGAGTGAGTTAGCAGGCCAACAAGGTGGCAGGTTGGATGTTTACTTGGGGTCCTGGGTGCCTGCTGGCATGGATATGGAACCGACTCGCACCCATCTGCACAACACCACGGTAGAGTATTCATTTGTGTTTAAATGCTCTGCTCTTAACTCTGGGTGTGCTCTGACAGATGGGCCTATGTAACTGGGCTGGCGTCGACTTCTCGCGGATCTATTGTTGTTTACATGAAAGCTAGACGGGCCTCTGGTGTGCTCATATTTACACACACACACACACACACACATGCACAGACACACTGCTCCTCCTGAGTACATGGAAACAATGACAGGAAGTACATTAGCAGGACCTCCATTGTATCTCCCCATACGTCCTCGCTTCCTGCACCCGGGTGTGGGTGACGGAGCAGGGGGTGACACAGGGTGGAGTGAGGAGGTTTACATAGAAGTGTCTCCTCGTGGTGAGGAGGGGGGTAGCCGGGTATGTCTGAGCAGAGGCAGACTTAATCCTGCAGCCTTCTGCTGCATGTTGCTGGGGCTTTTGGACGTCTCCCAGTTCCAGACCTGCGGCCGGTTATATTGTTTCACCTCTCAGGATGCAGTTTCGGATTATGTCAGTGTGTGTGAGCTGGTCCCATATCAGCACACAAGACTGACTTTAAGTCAATTAGCTGTCCTCCCACAGAAGGGGGGGCAGATGGTGGGAAGGTGGGAGTCACCACACCTCAGGAATGCTCGTGGCAGCCTCTGCGGTCGTTTACAGGCAGAAACAATAGCCAGGCAGGGAGCTGTTTACTCTGAACCTGTGTGACTGTTGTGCCCTTTTCACTTCGGCCCGGCCCTGTGAATGTGTTTTTTGTTGTTGTTGTATTTGAAGCTTTGTCTGACTCTCTCTCTCTCCTGGTTCTGTGTTTAGGTTTGCCACCACCCAGACTGCCAAGACCTGAATAGCAAAAGCCCCCTTCACCTGTGTGAGTCATGTGACTCACGCTGCCACTCAGAGCACTCAGACAACATGCACTTTGACCGGCACCCCCGATTTGACTTACAACCTCAAGGTAGACCTGCACAAATCCTTTATTTGGTATTCTGCCTCTGACAGTGATGACGTCATCTCCATTACCTCAGTATAGGACTTCACACTGTGTAAATATCAGGGACGCCATTGTTGTCTAAATAAGGTGCTGCACAGCTTCTTTGAACACTTGCGTGTGATCATATATTTATATCAGGAAACTAAGAGACGGTTCACCCAAATGAGTCTAAATAGAAAAATGTAGCATTCTGTTCATGCTGCCTGTGGCGCCCTGATTTAGTTTGAGTTTGTTTATAGTTCGTTTGGCATTAATAAGCACCGCCCATCACATGAAGAGAGCCCAAATTGAGACCCAGGAGAAGTGTCCACTACGAGTACAGCATCTGGAGAACCAGTTGCCGCACCTGACCGTGTGAACAGTGCACTGAAAGCAATAAATATAAAGATGGACGTCTGTGATTTGAGACGCATCATCTGGTCATCAGTCTGTGATATTTCAGGTTAAGCAGAGAGGAATTTTCTTGGTTTTGATGTGTAACCAGACGGATGCAGCCAGTGCTGTATTTTCTGGGTGAACCAGTGAATCATTCTGTGTGATCCAGCAGTGACTGCTGTGTTGTCTTGCCCTTTAGCCTCCATCCTGGCTCGGAACGTGTCAACGCGCTCCTGTCCCCCACGCACCAGCCCCCCCTCCGACCTGGAGGAAGAGGATGAGGGGAGCAACGACCGCGGGTCAGTAGCCCTCCTGTTGCGTCATGCTAGTGTTCACATGTTCCTTCTGCCTGTCTGTCATTGCACAGTGGATCATTTACAAAGTGTGTTTGTATCCTGGCGGTCAGGCAGTTTGTCATATTTTTAAGAGCCTGTGAAAGTGTGGTAACTTGTGTGTGTGTGTTGCAGGGAACGCAAAACAGTGGGGATGAAACTGGCGAAAAAGAAGCCACGCAGGCGACACACTGATGTAAGTGACACACAAGCTGCAACATTAAACCCCTAAAGCTCCACAGACTGCTCTCTGTTCCAGTAAGGACCTGGAAGAATATCACAGAGGGTTGTGAAACACATCAGCCATGACACAGAACAGGAGATTCTTATATTTATATATATATAACAGTACTCTGTGCAGTCAGAAGGAGCCCCCCTGTGGACCAGCAGAGTGTTACGTCCACTGGGGTGTTCGTTTTTTTGGTTGGTTCTGTGCTTTGTTTCAGATGCCCAATCAACAGGGACCTTCTACTGATCAGCTGCACCTGGTCATCTGCTGAGGGTATAAGAAGGCCCTTCCTCCACTCTTCACTCTCTCTCTCTCAGCCAGCAGGAGCAGAGCCACACCACACCACCTTGTTTATTTTGTTAGTTCCGTTGTAAATTAATTTGTAAATAAATGTAAATCTTATTTTAAACCACTTGCTGTGCTGTCATGTTGCTACCCCCTGAGCCAGGGTCGTAACACAGAGCATGTGCACACTGCTGCACTGCCTCCCCCTGTGTGAGCTAACAGTGTGTGTGCTGCCCCTGCAGGACCCCAGCAAGGAGTGTTTCAGCCTGAAGTTTGACCTCAATGTGGACATCAACACTGAAATCGTACCTGCAATGAAAAAGAAGACTCTGAGGTGAGAGGAGAGGAGGAGGAGAGAGGAGGAGAGAGGAGGGGAGGAGAGGAGGAGAGAGGAGGGGAGGAGGGGAGGAGAGGATGAGAGAGGAGGAGGGGAGGAGGAGAGAGCAGGAGAGAGGAGGAGGGGAGGAGGAGAGGAGGAGGACACGGCCCCTTCAGACTCTAATTAGCAGCTTTCTATCATCTTCTGAGCTGTGTCTTCATGTGTTAACAGAGGTTCTGAGCTGTATCTTCATGTGTTAACAGAGAGGTTCTCGGTCCAGTATTTGAGAGGAACGGCATTGAGCTGTCCCGGGTTGACTTGTTCCTGGATCAGTCCAACACGCCGCTGTCTCTCAACTTCGAGGCCTACCGGTTCGGAGGACACTACCTCAAAGTTAAAGGTAAAAACAACCTGACTAATGTCATTAAAGCTTCTGTCAGTGCTGCATGAATAGATGAGGCTTCAGTTCATGTTCATTCATTGATACATTGATGATTAGTGATCTCGGAGCTGGCTGAGACAGAGTGGAACTGCTCACTATCATTTTCAGAGCGCTTTTCTCAAGTGTGTATTGTTGCTACAATTCTCAGTTCCCTTAGGTTAGGTTAGCTGACGTATCGACTCATGTGTCAGAGGAGACTTGTCACAGACACAGTTCAGCACGGTGGCTTTATTAATGTGTGTTTACAACGCTCCTTTCTGCAGATTAAAGAATCTGTCACACGACAGATCTACACTGTTACAACACAATGAGTCACCCACATTAGAAAAGGCTCTTTGTTCTGTTCGTTGAAAGTGAGCCGTCATGATGTATTTTAGATATCACCTTATCTGTGTGCTTCAACAATGGCTGAGCAGGCAGAGGCGCGGGCCACTTTCCTGACCAGAGGGGAAAAGGAGTGGCCTCCATCCCGCTAATATGTCACTCAGTCCTGTTCCAGGAGAGTTGTTCTGATTCCTAGCTGTGGCCTCACAGTAACAGGAACTTGCTACAGTCTCTGGACTGAAGGCATGTTCAAGAGATCCAGTGATGAAGTCGCAGCATCTAGACCTCTGATTCTCTATCTATTGATCTCTGTGACGGTTTTTAAAAACATCAACAGGCAGCTTTTAAAAACCCTGCATTACACTAGTCCCTCACGCAGACACATGAACAACAGGCTGGTTCATTTTGAGATCTTAGCAGCTAAAGCTTCCCCTCAGAGGTCAGACCAGCACTGAAGGAGATAATCCACACAATGCTCCATTGCTTTGTGTCTGTTTTCTTATTATTCCTTTCAAATCTGATGGCCAGGTTCAGGTTGTAGCTCATTTCCTGATGCTTGCAGGTGGTAAGCATCAGTGAATTGTCTTGAAATCTAACTATGTGCTTAACCCTCTGAGCTGTGGTTATAAAATGACTCCGAGCTCAAAAAAAGGAAGCCTCAAGCAGCGTCTTTCTTTCCTGCAGCTCGGCCAGGTGATGAGCTGAAAGTAGAGCAGGGCGTGAAGGACCTGCGGTCGCTCAGTCTGCCCAACATGAAGCCATCTGGTGGTCAGAGCCCTTACATCCTCACCCCAGGCAGCGAGAAGGTGGAGCACGGATCTCTGGGCCGCCGTGAAAGCATCGATCTGTTGGTGAGTAAATGTGAACCACACACTGGGGGCAGACACACCCTCGGACTCTGTTGTTTAGACACAGCCTCTGCTCTTTTTCCATAACCCTTCTCTCCTGCCCATAGCCTGTGGCTGGTGTAGTATCTCACGGTGATCTCATCATGACCTCACTCTCTTCCATTACTGCGATCAGCCCAGCTGAATCCTGGGAATGCATTTGTGGATTTTCAGGCTTGTGTCTTTTTAAAGGGCATGTATGTACGTGCCAGGCAGCTCGGTGTGTCTGATGGAACTTCTGAATCACGTTTAATGATCCAGAGTTCCCTCAGGAACAGCTTCTGCCACTGCAGCGCTTCCTGCTGTCACAGGAAGTGGCTGCTGTGCTGCTGATGAGAGGCTGCAGGATCCTGAGCCACGGCTGCCAGACTTGGAGCTTGGATATAGGGCATCCAGTCATTGGGTTCATGTCAGGGCATGGAGTAATGCATGAACTGTTTCAGCAGGGGCTGTAGCAATCACACTAATTGAACCCAATCATGAGAGTATAGCACCGGGGTCAGGTCTGAGATGACGGCACACACTGCAGTTCACATTCAGTCAGTTTTAGCATTCGACGCTTCTTCAAACAGGTCGCTGGTTGTTAAGCTCAAATCTAGCCCCACCTACAGGTGAGTTATTGTGTGTGTGTGTGTGTGTGTGTGTGTGTGTGTGTGCACTATAAACAGTTGTCATCATTGCTTTGGGCAGGAGAACGGGTGGAGGCTTAGTAAAAAGGGTTTTACAGCTGTCTGGAGGAAAGTCACCGCGGTTAGTCACGAAGCTCAGACACAAACAGGAGGCTGCTGAGGAAACAGAGTTTTAGTCATGCGGCGTCTGACCTGCATTTTTTTAGGAATTTCAGTGCAGCCGAACAGCGGGTACATACACATCGGCCTTATTTTGGTGGGAGGAGTGACGTCACTACCAGGGCTTGTCCTCAGGGGGGCAGTGATGTGCTGGTAGTGTGGCGATCGTGCTGCCTTCAAACTGTTAACCCTCTAAACCTGGGTGTGCACCTCTGAGGAAGCAGCACAATCCTCCCTACAAGTAGAGACAATCATGTCTTTGTGTGTGAAGCACCGCTAGAAAGACAGAAATCTAAGAATACAATGAAGGAAAGCTGCCATTGTTTTGATTAACTGTTATTTTTTATTAGCAGCTTCTACAAACCAGTTTTTAGTCTACTCTGCAACTGCAGAACTCTTCCTAAAGACATCGTTAACATGCAAACATTTAATGAATTATTCATTTAATGAGTTAAGTGATGAAGTATCAGGACTTTAGGTTTGATCTTAATCCTGTGATGCATTTAAGGATTATAACTATAGACAGTTGAGATTCCCCATTGTGAATGTATATTGCATATTTTACCCAGACACAGTGACAGTGTCTTTCCTGTAGCAGCACCCCCGTCTGTTTGGTGCCAGTGTTGTTTCATGAACGCTGTTCGGAGGGTGACAGCTCTGGTTGGACGTGTGGGCAGGCTGTGTGTGGGGTTCTTGAGTTTCTATGGCAGCAGCTTTGGCGCTCACCATTAAACACTTTCATGTGTGGTTTTTTATGGAATAACAGGCTTTTGTCAAAGAAGCAAAGATCTTTGCCTGGTGAGCAGGTCGGCACGTCGGCACAGCCGCAGCTTTCTGCCAGGCGTCAGAGGGAGATGCAGCCGAGTGTCCTGTCTGTGTCAGGCTACCTTCTCAGGCTGAAGAGGGGTTTTTCAAGTGTATCATGGCACAGATGCTGACGTTTTATTGCCTCTGGCAGAGTGTGATTGGCTGCACAGAGCTTTGATGAAAGGAATCCTTGGCCAAGTGCTCCGATTGGTCAAAGCTGCATTCCAGTCCTGCTGATAGGTCCCGTAAAGCACCGTATTTATTGCACCATTTGCAAATAATCCGTCCTCTTATACCCTCACAGTGTCATATTGCCTTTGATACAGAAACTAGTTCAACAACACAAACCATCTAATGACTGCAGTGAGGAGGGCTGATCAGGCCGCCTGCTCCTACTGAAGTAAAACTGAAAGTTGTAGGAACAGTGAAATCCCCAGGGTCGGGCTCCAGGTGTTTCCCTTTGTGTACTCCAAAGTGTCATCAGACAGCAAGTGTTAGCATTTCTCTTATTGTATCACTTCACACACTCGTTGACTTTTCCCCAGAACAGAAACCGAGGAACCGTTTCACTTTTACAGACGTCATAAAGATAACTGAGCCGTCTGGGACCTGGTGATGGTCCGTACGCCCGTACATCGATCCTTGCTCTCCCTCCTCATATAATTCACTCACATAGCACAGTGAACACATGCGGAGTGAAGTCCATAACCTGCAGCAGCATTATTTGCTTCGCTGCGGCCTCGCCTTGTTACAGCCCTGTGTGTTCAGCTGATACATCCTCCAGATGTAGAGAAAACCACGTGTTGAATCTTCACGCTTCTTTTAATGCTCTACACACTCACACTGATTAATGTGTTAATTTTACTTCTTTAACCCCTCACGTGCACATAGACATGCTTTAATTCTTCTTTAAATAATACTTGTGCGTCTTGCATACAGAGACCTGGACCTAGACGTTCAAATAGCTGTGAGCTGGTAGTGAGTATTTGAGTATAAATACTTAGATATAATAAGGATTACTTGTTGTTATTGTTCAGCCGGCCTCCATCGTTCTCCCACATATGAACTATACATTCAGAAGGAACAACACCATGTAGGAGAACTGTGGGCGGCCCGCTTTCTGCTGATCCAAATCTGAATCAGTTACCAGATCATTAAAACATGCTGTCGTTGGTTTTAGTAGTGGCCATGCGTGTGTATTTTGTTCATGCTGACATGTGTGTGTCTGCACTTTGTTTCCATTTTGCAGGCAGTTTGGTTCTCAGAACTCTCCGGCTGTCATTAGTTGTGGAGATCTTAAAAACAGTATTTCACTCTTTGTTCATTTAATGTTCACCTTGGAGAACAGCCCCGTGCCTTCCTGCCTTTGTTCTCCCTCTGGATGAACTGTAAGTGAGCGATAATAAGTCCGCAGCAGATTCAAAGGGGAAACTTTGCCTCGGGGGTTTGGAGCAGTTTGTTATGTAATAGACAGACGGTGTAGAGAGTGTTGTTTCATGATACACAAGGATTCCATGCAGGAGTAATACTGTATGTGAAGACAGAAAGCCCTGAGGGCCAGAGACACATGTCGACGAGGAAGAGGGCCCACATTCCAGCTGGCAGCTCGGAGAAGGAAGTGGCAGGTTGTCCTGTAAAACGTTCTTCAGTGGCCTCAGATATCGTCTTCATGCTGCTCAGACAATGCTCACCACTGTGCTTTTACCTGGAAGAACACGTCAGCAGCAGTCATTATTTCTTTCCCTCTTAAACTGGGTCATACAGTGCGCTTCATTACACAACAGCAGCCTCTTCTCTCACTGTCTGAGGGCTCACAATGGGCCCAGCTGTCCATCACCTGAGTCGTTTGAATGACAATAGCTGTGACGGTCACACGGGCCGTCACGGCTGCACCCAACCTTAAAGTGTTGAACTGACACATAACACAGTCGGTACAGTTTGTTAATGGAGTGAGAAGTGTCAGTGATTGACTTGATAAGCTTCTTTCATGTTAATTTCATCCTGACCTCAGCTCCAGTTTATACAGTATGTTACATCAGTTCTACTTGTCTGAATAAACAAGATTCTGTAAAACATAAAACACTCCTCAGCAAAGCCGGGAAGCCATGGTTGATTTAGGTTTTTAGTTGTTTTTTAAGCAGAGTGAACATTTTTTGGTAGCACGTGTAAAAATCTCTGTAGCTAACACGCTAACATTTGATTATTTCTATAACACTCCAATGATTCCAGTTAATTTTTTTACCAACATTTTTTAAATCAAAATCAAATGAAACTTCCTGAATCTCAGAGTTTGTTGAAATTCATAGTTTTTAATAACATGAGATAATTGTTTCAGGTTTTTGTTGGCTGGGCTTAGATGATATTTTATACACTAATGAATCATAAAAGTAATATATATGATATATATGATCCAGTGCTTGTAGTGAACACTAGTTTCAGCAGAATGTGGGGCGTTATTTTTTTGTTCAGTATCACTTTACAGATCTAATATTAGAATCTGCTCATCCAGTCGGTGGAGAGTTTATATGACTCATGTGTTTGTTAGTCTCTAGTAACACTAATTATATCAGGTGCTAGGAGTTTATTCCCCATGTGGTGTGGGAGGAGCTGCAGGAGGAGGAGGAGGGAACCCTTCAGGTGGAGGTTGCTGCTGGGCCAACACATCTTTATGATGGTTATTTGTCTGTAACACACCGTGCCTGCAGGACCAGGCAGGCAGAGCTGCGATGCTTCTCCTCTCTGTGGAGTGTGTGTTCCTGGAGACGCCTTCATCCTGATTGCTCAGACGGTTTCAAGACGTTTTTTAAGTTTGAGGTTTTCTTTTTTCATCACTTCCTGTGGAAATGGTTCGTTTCGGTCGGCTGTCGTCATGGCACAGCTGGGACCTGCTGCAGGCGGACTCGGAGATACCCGAGTCGCCTCCTCCTGTCGTGAAGACGCCGAGCGACTGTCAGGTGAGAGGTCTGAGGAAGGGGTGAGGCAGGGGTGAGGCAGGGGTGAGGCAGAGGAGGCAGAGCGGGCTGCAGGGGCTGGTTAGTTCACCTTCAGAGGTTTGAGGACATCTGTGAGACGTGTTACAGTCTGTATTTACTCTGGATCTCAGGTTCATGTAGAATTAGAATATGTGTTGTGTGCAGGACTGTTTAATCCGACCTGCACAGAACGAGTCTGAGTTCTTCTTGTTTCAAAGTGTTTCTCCTGGTGGTGACGCCTGGGCTGTGCTGTGCCTGATGGATGTGGATCGTTGTCACGCTCATGTTCTTCTGTTTGTGTGGCTGTCGGGGTTTTCTCCACCCCCTCAGAGCGGCGAGCAGCTTTTAGTTTCTGTTTCCTGCTCATGCACATGTGACATACTGTATCTGTGCAGGAAGCTCAGGGTCGCACTGTTTCCCCATCGTTAATCACCCGCCTGATCAAGGGGTGTTATCAGTTCACATAAAGGAGGGGGGGGGTGCTTTTCTCTTTGTTGCCACTTATTTTAATACAACCCCCCCCGCCTCTATTCAGACCAAGGTTAACACCACAAACCACAGCAGCGATAAGATCAGCACACACTGTGTTTGATCTCATTAACCTGGCTGCACGGGCTTCATGAGGCTCCTCCCTCTGCTGTGACTGACAGGTTTACACAGGGGGAGGCTTGTAAACATAATTAGTGAAGAGAGACATGAACAGAGCAGCTGAATGTTCGCTGTGGCTGTGTGGTGGCTCCGGCTGAAGAAATAAAAGAGTTTTAATGCAGAAAAATACACATCGGAAAGAATGATTTAATCCTAGCTGCACTCTAATGTCAGGCTGTTGGCCTCCAGGAGGAGGAGGAGGAGGACTGGCTCATGCTTATCTTCGGTATATGAGCAGTGTATTGAATGTGCTGAGACCAGCCAGTAAACAAAGGAAAGGGTTCCCGATTGGGGGAAATTTCTCTCCATGTTTTCGGCCGGCTCTCCTGGCATTGTTCAAAGGCGAAACAGTGATTGAAGATAAGAAAGTAAAAACACGGCTTTGCTTCCTAATGAGCCTAAAAGACTTAAAGAGCATTCAGCATCTCAGGGAGCTCCCTGCACGCTGTGCGCTGACTCCACCTCCAAATATTCAGATCGGCCTCTTTCCTGCCCGACACAATGAGGCAGATCCTCCTGGTTGCTATGACTCCAGGCCAGTGTCTGCATGAAATGCAAGCAGGCAGGCGCCTCAGTGAGTTGGTTTCACCGCTGGCTGCGTGGACACGGGAGAGGAGAGGCAGACCTGACTGACCGAGGGGAGGTCGAGTGTCAGCGTGGAAATCAGGCGGCAGACGGCGAGGACAGAGCGGAGGAGAGAGAGGAGGCTGGAAGCTGAGAGAGAGAAGCAGCTGGCTCAGAATGGGCTGCGATCCATGAGTCCAACTGAAGGATTAGGATGGTTTTTGTTACTTTTGACATGCCTCTGGCTTCCATGGTGAGCACTGTTAATGTGGGGGGGCTGCTGATGGCTTTTATTAGGACTTCCTGACCTTGTCTTTGTGCTTGTTCTCTTCATCTGATACTCTCTACACTAACCAGGCATCCAGACTTTCCCTTTTTCGCCATTAATTTGTTGTTTAATTTTTGTGACGTCTCTTTGAAGAGAATTCGATGAAAGAGCTGAAAAAGCTGCTTGAAGATCTGGATGCTCTCTCTCTCTCTCTCTTTAGATTTACTATTCTGTTTGTCCAGCAGCTCTGTCTCAGCCACTGTGCTCCTCTTTATTTCTTCAAACATGTGAGTCTGTGTGATGCAGAACAATTCAAGCCGAACTTTATATATTTACATTTCATCCTGGAACATATACATGTCATGATCAGTTTACATTGGGATATGGGAAATATTCGACTTGTGCAGTTTTTCTTCTATAAATCTACCTTAAATCAAACAAGGCTGAAATATTTTCTGTTGATGAATCCAGTCGGTGTTTTGTGCCGTTTTTAAGACAAAAAAGCTGCAAAATAATTGATATATATAAAAAATGCTGCGCACACTTTGCTCACCAGTGGAGCTGCTTTAAGTTCGGAGCACTTTACTCAGGGAGAGTTTGTGTTTTTGGACCGCAGCCTCGCAGCCCTGTGTGAGTGAGTGTTTGTTTGTGATTACGAGGCGTGATCAGGGAAAGAATTCCATTGGAATGGCAGGTCCAGGAATGTGTGTCCTTGTCTCTGCATTTGAAGGTGTGTGTGTGTGTGTGTGAGATTCCTCAGCACTGACAGTCCAAACGGCAAAAACAACTGCTTCCTCAGATACGGCGGCGGCCTGTTTGTTTGCTTTGCTGCTGCTCGTAAAGAGCTCAGGGTGCCGGAGCGAGTGCTGCTGACAGTGTAACAATGGGCCGGGGGGGGGGGAGGTCTTATGGAACGACCTAACTCCTCGCTCCTTGTGATGTCATCAGCAGTCAGTGTGAGGAAGTGGCCGTCCTTCCCTGTCCTGTTTGTGTCCAGCCATTAGGACAGCGTCCACAGTCGGGTTGATGTCATCCCTCGCAGAATTCCCCTCTGACTTCCTGTTTGTCTTCATCATTCCGTCATTGTCTCTTTTTTGTCAGACTGGAAACCTTTGTGTTTTCCCATCAGGACTATCTTTCATTTTCTGTTTGTTTCACCGTGTAAATATTCTTCTGTCCTTTCCTCTGCTCAGGGTCAGGCGCGGCGCAGGAAGGACATAACGCAGTTCCTGGGGGAGGCCAACATTCCCACTCCAGACGCTCTGGGCCAGATCGGGGGCTCTCTGCCCAGCGTCGGAGCCGGTCCTGATAGCTGGAAGAACCGCGCTGCCAGCCGCTTCAGCGGCTTCTTCAGCTCCAATGCTGGAGCCGGGCCCTTTGTCAAGGTAGCGCTCGTCAGAGCCCATGAAACACCAGAGGATGTGATGGTTTTAATTGTGTGTGTGCAGCAGGAGAGGACCCACAGTGGTGGTGGCAGGTCTGCTGCCCAGACGTGTCTCAGACTCAAATAACACGAAAAACAAAACAGTAGCAACCGGCCGGGGGAGGGGGGGGGGCATATCTCCCTGAGTCCTGCTGAAGTCGTTTCCCTTTAGTCTCCTGACTTGTTGGCTCACACAGTTTCCTCTCAGCAGCCCTGGAACACTCAGTTCCATCAATGATTCCTTGATTATATCAACTCTAACAAAAGCTCCAAGGAGAGAGCTCAGTGCTCACAGGTGTCAGCAGCCTCTAACTGTCAACAGCCTGCAGATCAATTCAGCATAGATCAGGATACATTAGATTTTTGGTCATGTGACTGCTGGCCTCAAGCTTCCGTCCTTACATTGGAAGCACAGAAATATAGAGCTGCTGGTTTGGAACTGTACATCACACTTGATTAGTTTAAGCATCGTCCAAATGTCGGATTAACACAGACTGTTAATCTGCCTCCTAGCACACAGCACAGTCTTTTCTTTGGACAAACAATCATCAACTCCAGTTGTAGTGAAGTACAGGCCCACACACACACACACACACACACACACACACACTTCCCATTGTGTCCCTGTCCCTGAGGTCACATCCTGCACAGTAGCAGATGTCAGGCACGGACAGTATCTGTCAGTCACCCGTCAGTGTCCGCCTCATCTCTGTTCACCCCGTTTGTCCTACTTAACCCCCTTAGGGCCAGAGATCCTGCTCCAGGACCTGGACCTCTGGCACCCTCCATGCTGCAGGGTTAAACATCTGCCAGTCACATCACACAATTCCAGCAAGACATCAAACTCTGAACTAGGATTCTTTCCTAAATTTATCTTAATCAGATTTTTGTCTAAAACGGTTTCATGAAGCCAGTGGTGCATGCCCCCCCCCCCATCTTCTATTGTTAACATGGTCTCAATGCTCAGAGCTCATTTTCATAACTACATAAGGCCTGCCAGCTCAACAAAGACCTGAATAGCAGCTACTGTTGGATTTAGGAATGAAGGCGCCAGTAAAAGGAGGACAGGGTTTGTATGCTAATGATACAGACTCTTCTTCACTTACAGTTACAGTCATGGACAGCCAGTCCTCACGCTCTCAGGCTAATCAGGCTTTCTGTGATCTCCTCACAGGAGGTGGACCGTCTGGAGCAGCTCCACAACAAGCTGCAGTCCTACACGCTGTTCGGGCTGCCCAAGGTGCCGCGGCAGCTCTCCTTCCACCAGGACTCCTGGGAGGGGGAGGACCTGAGCCTGGAGGACAGCTGGCAGATGCTCCTGGACGACTCAGAGGTACAGTGAAGACACACACACACACACACACACACACACACAGACACACACAGACACACACACAGGCCTGTTACTCTTAATCTCAGATGGACAAATACAAACAGGAACAAAAACTAATTCCCAAATAATTTATAAAAATCTTTTGTATTTAATACAGAAAAGTGAAAAAACATATTTTGAACATGTTTCAAAGGTTTTTAATTAACTGGACTAAAATGTAAATAAAAGCCTGATATAAAGGAGTTTTTAGATCAGAAATCAATAATATAATTATCATATTAAACAGCTCCTGCCCCTCTCCGTCCTTCTGATCCTCATACAGTCCCTGTGTGGTGTAATTACCCGCAGCCTGACTTCCTGCTTCCTGGTAGACACCTGACCCGACTCTCACTTCCTTCTTTTTTAATCACTCTCACCCTGACGCCTGCTTTCCTGGAATAAAAGTTATGAAACGACTTTATCGCAGTGCTGCACTGAGGATCTGTAAATGCTGATGTAAACTGATAACAGCTGTCTCACGCCATCGCCGGCTTCCACCTGTTAATGTGTACACGACTTGTCAATAAAAGGAGCTGAGCGGTGGCACAGTGACCTGTGTTCACTCACAGTTTACCACATTCAACTGCTGGGAGGAAAAAATCCAGATGTTCTCCACTAATTCGGTCTTTATTGTTTGACATCAAACACATTTATCAACAGAGTTCTGACACTAGACACAGGTTTCACTCCCGTGTGAATACAACTTGAAAACTGAAATGTGAAATCACCCATGTTTTATTTACAGTCTTGATAACGTGTCAGTACAGCAGCTCTGAGCTGCAGCTTAGCTCAATGTGACGCCATGTTGGCGGTGCCAATCCTCTGAGTCCCAGTTAAAACAGACGTGAAGGAGGGCAGAGAGTCAAGAACATGGAGAGACAGTCTGTAAACAGGTTCATTGCTGTGGGACATTTTGAACAAACGGCTTAATGACCATCCCACCAGGCATCAGCGTGCAGCTTCAGTCCTTCGGTTTAATACGTCCTCAGGACAGAGTCACGGTGTTTGATTTAATAAACTGCTGTCGGTGTATCAGTGATCATTTATTTAAATCCTATGTATTAATAAATTATGTGTGTGTGTGCAGACATTGACAAGGCGACAGTTCCACCAGCAGGAGGCGATATGGGAGCTGCTGCACACGGAGACCACCTACATAAAGAAACTCAGAGTCATCACTGATGTAAGTGCAGAGAGAGCGGCTGTAGTCTGCTGACGGAGCTAAGGATCACACATGGATGAAGCGGCTTCTGTGCAGAGACAGATAAAGACCATGAACTTCTTGTTGGAAGTTCACGGTCTTTATCTGTGCACTCAGTTCGCCTTCGACGTCTGAGGTTTATTATCTTTTGTTCTGTGTCCAGCTGTTCCTGTGTGGGCTGCTGAACCTGCAGGAGAGCGGCCTGCTGACGGAGGTGGAGCCCGCCAAGCTGTTCAGTAACATCCAAGAGATCATCCGCCTCCACACCTGTCTGTGGAACGAGGTCATGCTGCCGGTCCTGGATAAGGCCAGGCAGGCGCGCGCCCTGCTCGATCCCACCGGCCTCCACCACGGCTTCCGGACGGTCAGTGACGCTGTGTGTTTAGAAGAAAAATATCATTCATGTTTAAATCTTTCAGAAACGTGGACCAACTCTTACAAGAGATTAAGATTAAGATTAAGAAACCTTTATTAGTCCCACAATGGGGAAATTGCATAAAGAGATATTTACGGATAAATGCTCCGAAATATGACGCTTACACAACTCAGGAATAAAAGGCCTTGTATGTTAGTTTTTAGGAGACATGTTTAGACCATAACCAACGTCTTAGAGGCTTCAGGGCTTCACGTTTAAATACAAAGGTTTAGCAGCATATAGGTTATAACAGGAACTATAGGGTTAATGACCACAGTAACAGTTGATATGATGTTTTAATGATGTCATTTAACCGATTGTATCATTTTTGATGTAAGCAGAACAAGTTGTTCATGTTTTTGCTGTGCTAACATCTCTGACGCCTTTGTTTGTGCAGTTTGGCTCCAGGTTTCAGCCGTATATCCGCTACTGCATGGAGGAGGAGGGCTGCATGGAACACATGCGCACACTGCTCAGGGACAACGAGCTCTTCAGGACCTACGTCACGGTCAGTTACACTCACACACACACTCACACACACACACACACACACACACACACACACACACACACACACACACACACACACAGACAGGACACAGACAGGACACACACACCCTCGGCTGTCTTCATATTGCTGCTGTGTGACGTCCTGTGTTTCTTACCTGATCCAGTGGGCAGAGACCCACAAACAGTGTAACCGTCTGAAGCTGGCCGACATGTTGGCGAAGCCTCACCAGAGACTGACCAAGTACCCCCTGCTGCTGAAGAGCATCCTCAAGAAGACGGACGACCCGTCGGCCCGCGACGTCGTCAGCAGCATGGTAAGAAGTAGAAAACTTGTTTTTATAAGCAGCCGTTCTTTTCCTCTCTGCCAGATGTCTGAATGTTTTTTCTCGTCAAGGTGGCGACAGTCGAGGGCTTCATCAACAGCGTGGACTCCCAGATGCGTCAGCGGCAGGAGCAGCAGAAGCTGGCCACCATCTCCGCCCGCATCGACTCCTACGAGGCTGTGGAGGGCAGCAGTGAGGAGGTGGAGAAGGTAAGAGGCGACTCGGGGGCTCTACAACATTAAGCCTTGATGTGAGACGGTGCTTCATGCTTTGACCTTTGTCACCTCAGATACTGAAGGAGTACAACCGCTTCGACCTCATGGCGCCCATGAGGGGAGTAGCACCGGAGGAGACGCGGCAGCTGCATCTGGAGGGAGCCCTGAGGATGAAGGAAGGCAAAGACAGCCGGGTAAGACTTGATCCTCCACTCAGCCACGCCTGAACGCTGCAGTCACATAAGAAACGTCACAGGTGTTACTGTTTGGTTCCCCTCAGATGGAGGTTTACTGTTTCCTGTTCACTGACCTGCTGCTAATTACAAAGCCAGTAAAAAGAGTGGAGAAAGTCAAAATCATCCGGCAGCCTCTCGTCATCCACAGCGTCATCTGTAAGGAGCTCAAAGACCCCGGTGAGCTCTGCCTGGAGGACAAAATGTCAAACATTATGTTCTCAGATGTAAACAGAGAAAAGCAGGAAATCCTCACATGACATAACTCACTGACCGTCTGTCTCTGTAGGCTCCTTCATCCTCATCTACCTCAACGAGTTCAAGAGTGCAGTGGCAGCTTACACTTTCCAAGCCAACAGCGCCACCCAGGGGCGGAGCTGGATAGACGCAATCTGCAACGTTCAGGTAGTGGAGCCACTCCATGTCACATTAAAGGACAAGTTCATATTTAATAAAATGCTGCTTGTACTGAACGTTTCTGAATGAACGACACTCAGAACCAGCTGCAGAGGCTCCGCACTGAGGAGGTCCTCCGGCAGCAGACAACTCTGAAGGAGGGCGAGGAGGAGGAGGAAGAGGAGGAGGAGGACGAGAGCAGCAACTCCACTACGAGCTCCCCATGTCTGAGGCACAGAGAGCAGCAGAACTCGAGGTATCACACACTGAACAAGCTGCACTCTAAAGGAGCAGTTCAACACTTGCTGCTGTTAACCAGTAACTTCCTGTTTATCATCAAACAGCGGACGTTAAACTCCGTGCCGTCCTTTGTCACACGTGTTGAACTGTTCCTTCTTGTGTCTAACCATCAGACCTCTCCTTTCAGCCAATCAGACGGCTCCACTGAGACCCTGTCAGTGATGGACGTTGATGAATCCAGTGAGGAGCCTCCTGCCTCCAACAGGAACCTGGATGGAACCGTGGACAAAGACTCTGACCGGACTCCTGTGTCTGAACCCTCTATGGACCAACAGCCCTCCAGCCCCCACAGGGTCCACCGCAGTATTTATTCTGAGCCCACTCAGGGGGCGGGGCTGGACCCCCAGTGTCGCTCTCTGTCGATGGACAGCGCCTACGGTACCCTCTCCCCTGAATCCCTCCTGAGAGAACTGCAGCCACAGCCGGGCCACAGTGAGGGAGAGGAGACCGAGGAGGAGGACGGAGACAGGGAGGGTCCAGAGGCGGAGCAGGAGGAGGCTGAACTAGAGGAGGTGGAGGAGGAAGACGAGGAGGAGGAGGAGGAGGATGCTTCACTGGGG
This sequence comes from Parambassis ranga, assembly GCF_900634625.1. Taxonomy (NCBI): domain Eukaryota; kingdom Metazoa; phylum Chordata; class Actinopteri; family Ambassidae; genus Parambassis; species Parambassis ranga. The sequence goes on along the minus strand of NC_041028.1, from coordinate 553,065 downwards.
TCCCAGCTGTCAGTCGTGCAGTCTTCCAAACCTCGACGGCGGCCCCACGTTCAGCCTCGGCCCTCACTGTCTCTGACCCTGTCCCGCTCCGAGGACAACCTCCTGCAGCGCCTCCACGGACAAACCCCCGTCTCTCACACACACTCCCTCAGCTCCGAGGAGCAGGACCAATCACAGCGCAGGGACACGGACACATCCTCGCTGGCACACAGTAAGAGCCTGTCAGAGCTGGACGAGAACTGCCTCGACCAGTCTGGGGACTGCCTGAGCATGAGCATGCCCACAGACAAACTCAGCGCCACCCTGAGGAGGGCGGAGGCCAGGCACCGCCCGCCCGCCGGACCGTGTGAGCGCAACGAGTCTCAGAGCAACAGCTCCGACGGGGAAACGGCGCCGACAGATAAGAAAAACGAGTCAACAGGTGACACGACGCCGAAGAAGAGGAGATCTCCTCCTCAGCAGCACAAGAAGCTGACGCTGGCTCAGCTGTACAGGATACGCACCACTCTGGTCCTCAACTCCACACTGACAGCATCGTAAGTCTGACTCACTTCATGTGAATAAACCTGTCCTGGCTGCAGAGCTCCTCACTTCTTCAGCACCGTGGAGCGGGTAGATGTCCATCAGGGAGATCACCTACAACAGAAACACCACAAAAGTTATCGACTTCAAACATACACAGCACATTTAAAGAGTCTGACCAATCACAGACTGATACACAGCCTGCTACCTAAACAAACAGCTGGACGTTTGAACATGCATCTGCTAATCCTAAGAAGCTGCAGGAGATTAGCTTAGCCTAGCACAAACCAAGGAATCAACTAACCAGACACAGACAAAAATCTTTCAGTGGTTTTATCCATAAGCTTTACATGTATGCTAGGTTAAGCTAACTCCTAGCTGTAGCTCCTTCTACTTAAGCTGATCTACCGTTAGCTGACCGTTAGCTTTAGAGTGAGCCTGTCTTTAAAATAGGAGAACAGCACAAACAAATCACATGATTGACAAAAACAGACAGATGTATGCTAACAAGTCAGAGCCTTACTAGCATTCAGTCTGGTGACGTGTGGTTTGGTCGTATTGTTACTGACGTGTCTTTGTCCTGTGTTTTTCAGGGAGGTGTAACCACTCTTCAAACAGCTGACCAGCGGCTCACCAGCGCTACGAGGACGCCACTTGTTTTAGTTTGAGGATGGACTGAATGATTAAAACACAGATGCACTCACTCTCCCTCTCCCTTCTGGTTTCTTTTAGACAGTGGTTGCACCATTTTTTTTTACATCACATAACCATCCTTATTTGTTTTGCATTGAGTCCTGATTTTCTCTAACAGAGGGGAGAGGCAGAGACACTAACTGCTTGCACTTTTGCAACACAAGTAGCATTAAAACGGAGGCGGGACTTTAAAGATGGACGCTCTCTGCAAAATAAGAAAACTGCTCCTGGTCCTGGTCCTGGTCCTGCTCCTGGTCCTGCTCCTGGTCCTGGTCCTGGTCCTGGTCCTGGTCTGCTTCAACAGAAGAGAAAATAATTGCACAGTTTTCTTTGTAGAAGAATCACTAAAAACAGCGTGACCAGTCACATGACGAATTCTTTGCGTACAGGTGTGTGTGTGTGTGTGTGTGCGTGTGCGTGTGTGTGTGAGCGAATGATACTTGACTGAACCAAATCTGCCCCCCCCCCCCCCCCCCCACCGGATCACGCTAACACACCCAAAGCCCGATGGTCCTACCGGACCTCTTTCTTCTGTTTTTTATTGATTTTTGTCGAACTAATGAGAAAAATGACTGAATGTGTGACTACAGGTTCATTTCTTTCTGCACTATGTATATTAAATGTATTAAAAAAGTGCACAAACAAACAAAGGACCGTGTCACAGGTCGGCTCTACAGCGGCCTGTGTTTGTGTCTGAGCAGGTTTGGGGTGGACATTCTGTAACGAGTGACTCTGCAGAGCTTTAGTTTGTATTAACTGATCACTGATCAATAACTCCGAGCATCACCCAAACCAAAATAACTGTTTACTTTTTGTTTATGTGTAATATTTATTATCATGCCTGCTATTGTTTTATATATTAAAAAAGATATTGTTTATAATTGTTCACCTCCATGAATTGTACATTTTTTTTTTGATGTAGTCTTAATTTTTTTTTCTTCTCGCCAGGCATTAATGTGCTATGAACCAAAATCATGTGTTTCCTCTTTCAGGAATGACTTTAAAGTGTCTTATGAAATAATAAAAAAATAATGACAAAATAAAATCCCTGCTCTAATGGTTTAATCCAGAGTAATGGAGCCTGCAGCTGCTCTGCTGTTTGTAACGCTGACGGACAGCAGGTGGCAGAAAACGAGAATCACACAGCAGAGGCCTGAAGGCATCTGCACTGCAGCTCCTCAGGTCTTTAAATAAAAGCAGGAGAATACTTTACTGCTATTTTAGGATCAGTTGAGACTTGTGCAGAATTTTGGTAACTTTAACTTTTTAAGCAAATATCTGATATAACTGGAGTAAACAAATTCAGCAGTGCCCTTCTCATGCCATTACTGCCACCCTGTGGTCACTGGAAGTACTGCAGGTCATGGTATCCAACTTTTACAGAAAATCTGAGGAGCTAAATTTTTACTTTAGTACACTACTGTTCCAAAGTGTGGGGTCTTCAGGCCAGTTCTACAGCTGATCAGCAGAACATCAGCTGTGCTAACATCATTTCACAGGAGTCTTCTGATCATCAATGAGCCTTTTTAACACGATTAGCTAAAACACAATGTAGCATCAGAACACAGGAGTGATGGCTGCTGGGAAAGGGCCTCTGTACACCTTTGTATGTATTCTATTAAAAACTAGAACAGTCATTTACCACGTTAACGATGTCTGGACTGTAGTCTGATTACTGTAATGTTATCTTCATTGGAAAAAAAATAAAGACATTTCCAAGTGAGCCCAAACTTTTGAACAGTAGTGTACATAAACTCACTTGTTGCAGATTTTTTTTAAAATATATATATGTTTAAATAACTAAATATAAAGCATCACATGAACATTACATTTTATATATTTCTACTATATTGTTGAATGAACTTCTGTTGGGCGTATTTATTTAAAAATTAATAACTGCTTTTTAGATTCATCATATTTCACATGTTAAACAGTTTTAAGCTGAAGGTAGGTCTCCACGAATAAGAAGCACTAAATATTTTTATTAAAATAAAAATTTACCAAATTAAATTAATCAAAAAAAATTGCTTCCGTGTTTAATTTAAAATGTATACACTTAAAATGAAGTTCCTAAAATGTCCCTCCATCGAGTTAAACCTGCAGCACGGCGGGGGTTAAATGCCATAAAACGCTGATTGGTATTAGAGTGTGTTTAAAGTGCTGCTTGAATTATTTCGGGTTATTCGGAGTCGGTCGTCTGCTCAGTTTAATTTCTGGGAAAATCTCAGATCACATATCGGGCGCAGCTGTCCCCCGTCTGGGCCGACCGTCTGCTTCTCCGACGTCAGAGCGAGCACGTCACGGTGGCCAGAGGTGTATTTACAGGTGATTATATCAGCTAATCGCTGGATTACAGCATGTTGAGTCCACACAAGCCTCTAAGCTGCAGGCAGGGGAAAGACAGCGCGGCCTGCTGGGATTTTTAGTTTTTAGTTATTTATTCCCTGTGGGTTTAATCTGGGCCCCAGAACTCTGTGCGGCCCCTCCCGCTCTCACATCTGGCCGGCCGGGATTTACCGTTGTAATCCTCGATTTTAAATTTTTATTATGCTTCAGGGCTGATACGCTGGACTTTAATTATTAAAATGCAGCTTTCTAGTTTAGCGATGAAGTAATTAAAACATGCTTGTTCTATTAGCCTCCGCTAATGAGGCTGCGACACACTCGGAGGAGATGACGGCTGCAGATTACAGATTATATAGGCCTGTACAGGTTGACCAACAGAGCTTCACACACACACACACACACAGGCAGCATGACCTCCAATAAGGGGACATGTAAGGACCAGAATGACTGAACTCATGCATGGAGTCTGCCTGCAGCTGGGGCAGCGAAGGGTTAACACCGCTCGCTGTGGCAGATGTCAAAAACCATGCTGTAAAAAATGTCCGATTAACACAAAAGGGGCACTTTGGCAAATCCTGATTATAGGAGCACTTTCATTTATTAAACTCTGCCAATCCCCTGTACTCGCTCTGAGCGGGGATTAAATCCAGGTAGACACCATTGTCTGTCCAAACAATCCCTCTTTAAGCTCTCGCCGTTTCCCCGCTGCCCGGCCCAGGCCCAGGCCCGGGCCGCCTGGCTGGCTGCCCGCCTGTAATCTCAACAGGAGCTTATAGGTCACTACTACCACTACACGGCCCCATTCATCAACATCATCCCTCTGGAGGGACGAGGTGATTGGATTTAGGACGTGTTTTACAGGGCCGGAAAAAAGACAACAGCAAACTGAGGCGTGTTTACAAGCGCTGTGCTGTGAAAAGACCGCGGATGAGCGGCGGCCATATGGAATGGATCACCCCGGGAACATCTGCCCCCATGGCTGTGACCTTCAGGCAACATCTGGCCCCGCTCGCATGGACCCCATGAGAACCACGTGAAGCAGACGGATAGAGGCGAAGACCTCCATGTGGTTTATTTAACAAAACTCATTTAGCCAACAGTGCTATGGAAATACTACAACGCTCTCATTTAATGTTCCACCGAAGAAAAACACATTGATTCATTTCTCTTTATCTAATTAAAAAAATTACACTGTAAAAAAAACAGAAAGAAAATTCTCTGATTACACAGGAAGTTTGTCTTTTTACTTTTATAGTATTATTTCTGTTTGAACACGTTAGCAAAGAAGCTAACATCATCTACTTTTGGCTCAAAGAACTCCTCAGTGTGGTTTTTCATGCAAAATGCTTTTATTTTGAAATATTTAAGTTAGGGGTGGGAAAAAAATCGATATTGCGATATATTGTGCTCTCTGTCGCAACAAATAATCGATTCACTGACGGCCAATATCGATATTTTATTACACATTACCCATTGTCACTGTCACTGTCACTACCCAATATCTACCATTCTGTTTTCGGGGGGCGCTATTTGAGTAAATGGGGGTAAAGTGGCGGAAGCAGGGGCCAGTGAAGAAGAACACAAGCTAACTAACAACAGAGAAGAAGCAAGAACAAAGAGAAGTTTCCACTCTAAAGTGTGGAGACACTTCGGGTTTTACGAAACAGTCATACTGGTAGAGGTGCTTAAGAAGGCTGCAGGCGAGTGGAAGCTCACCGAGACAGAGCCAGGAGGGGGACTGACAACGCAGCGAATATGTCCGTAGCTGTTGAGATGGTGGATATCTGCATGTTCGCAGTTTCGCTTATGTTAGATATCGATAATCGTCATTGTCGTGGGCTACATATCGCCACAGAATCGATTCATGAGTTACCTGTATCGTCCCACCCCTAAATTGGTTGTAGCAGACAGGCCGGAAAGTAACTAAGTATTTGTGCTTCATTACTGTACTTGAGTAAATTGTTATGTATTTCTACTTTACTTCAGTAAAATAACAGCTCATACTTTCTCCTCTGACTCCATGCTGCAGCTGTCCCCTGTCCTTTCTCCTCCACTACATGTCTCCAGTGTCTGTAGTTCCTTGTTCCATGTGATGAACACAGTGTGGACTGATGTGAGGTCAGACTCTGCATGGAGCTGGTGTCACGCTGCAGCTGTGTTTCTATAATGAGCCTCAGTCATGATGCCGGTGCTCTGGCTCAGTGAGCTAACTAGTTAGCTGCTGTCTGCTAACACAGGTCCATCCATGAATGATGAACATGAATCATCACATGAATCTACAGCAGGAACACTGACACAGTAAACATGCTGAATGCCTGTTTGTTATCAGCAGCCTCTCTGTTCACTTGATGCCCACAGCCTGCCTCATGACACACAGACCTGTCCATAGCTGCTTCTGGACTGAACATGGACATTAACTACACATGGTCCATTTGACTTTGATTATTTTAACCTGTTCACATCCTTTGGAAATCAATCATATATATTCAGTGTGTGAGTACTTTTACTTTGAATACTTTAAGTACATTTAAAAGTACTTAACACTTCTACTTAAGTAGGATTGTTGATGCAGCACTTCTACTTTTACTTGAGTATATATTTTGCTGGGTAATTGTACTTTTATTGAGTACCAAGCTTCAGTCCTTCCTCCACTGCAGGAAGGTCAGTGTTTACTTGCATATTTGGACATTTTGTTGTCAGATAGAGGATTTATTGGGACATCTTGATCAGATCGTCTCTTTCCTTCCCTGCCTGGCAGCAGTAAGGTGATGGCTGCGTCACCAGCTGCTCTCTGGCAGCATTAATTCATCCTGCAAAGACGCGACATATGCCGCAGGATCAAATTTCTTTATCCTGGTGAAAGTTGTGTTGTTTTCTAAATTGAAAGAGCATAAGGTCCCACTTTCACAGCACAATACAGAACTGCTCACCTCAATAATTGTATCAGCGTATAAGAAGCTTACTGTAATTACAATATTGTCGTCTTAGGGCCGCAGCAGCCCAGAAACATGAATCAGTCATTTCTAAATTAAATGGAGAAGCAACACCAGGAGAGGAGGAGGAGGAGGACGGGATTAACGTGTCACATTTAATATTTACAGCACAATTAATCTGACCGTGTGCTCTGTGTTTAATACCTGCACTGACTGCGGCTCCTGCAGCGCTGCAGGGTTACAACTTGTGACCCAAATAAAACACAAATCTGTGCTTCCATGTTTGAGTCGAACTTGTTCAGCTAACCAGAGGTTCATGCTAAGCTAAAAACCAAACACTATGCAGATAATCTGCTGCTGTGTCCAGTGATCGGGTCGCCGAGGCCGAGCGCCGCGACATACGCCACGACATAGTAAAATACTTCCTGTGGCATTTCTTTACAAGATATAAATATACCGCTGGTATTTCCTGGTAGAGACACATTAGCCCTATACCTGTACCAAATACCACCTCTCCATCTTTCATATTTACAGAGCAGTGATGCAGAGAAGTTGGACAATTTTTGCCTTTTTTGGTTTTCGGCCATTTTTAGGCCTTCATCACATCCAAACTGTTCGAGATATGAAAGTTCTGATCACATTTTCTGATTCTATGTGAAAAGTTAGCTCTATGGAGCAAACAGCAGATTCCTACCTGCATCAGAGGCCGAGCAGTAAAAGATCAAACTTGGACGAAAGCAAACCAAAAACAGATCAAATTTCAAAGGGCTGTATTTACAAATGGTTACACTGACACAACTAAAACTCTGCATCCCTCCATAACAGATGATGGACATCAGTGGAAACTGTCTGAGGGGGGTCATCTCACATGGAAGGACCCACACGTGAAGCTGCACTCAGACCAAACTGAATCAATGTCCCATCAGTTCCACACAGTGATCCACAGCTCATCAAGAAGAGTCTGATACAGCGACTGGGCTCATCAGCGGTCAGAGGTCATCTCCTTCCATCCATAGACACACTGGACCACAGAGGCCGACCCTACTCACCCAGACCATCCCCTCCACTCACTGATGGCCTCCACAGATCCCTGCCCACCAACACTCAGATTAAAGCTGGCTACATGCTCCATAAACTCTCTGAGAAGCACCGTTACTTCTTGACGTCAGACCACATCGACTCAAAGGAGAATTACACAAACTGTCCCTTTAATCAATATTGTAGCATTTTTTAATAGTTTTACAACAATTTCCTGTAGGAACCTCCTGAAAAGAGACTTTTCTGTCGAGTCCTCCAGTTTAAATGGTGATAAAATATAGAATAATACAAATTCTGTCTTTTTTATTGTATTTTATTTCTGCCTCTAACCTTCATGACTCCAGCTCTGTTCCAGCCCTGTTCTGTGTGTAAATGAGGTAATAATCTGTGTTTGTACACAGCGTGCAGTGTGGGCCCGTTACTGCAGAGGAGGCTGGAGAGTCCTGAAAGGGTTAACAGGAGGAGGCGCAGCAGCGGTCAGCTCGTTTGGGTGGAGTGAAGTTTACATATGAACTACGGCAAATTAGCCCGGAGGAGCGCGCGATGACAGCCTGAAAAACCCGCAGAAAGAGAGCGCCACGGGCCGGACCAAGACGCGCCAGGAGCCGCCGCAGAGGCGCAGCCATGGGTGACGTGAGCGAGGAGTCGCTGCTGGATTATTTCTACTCGGTGGGAGGAAACTCCGGCAGGGTGAAGAATGCAGATCTACTCAAGACATTTAAGCCTTTCATTGGCCACAGTGATCTGCAGCTGCGCGGTGAGTAGCGCCGGGATTTACCGTACATGAGGCCGCGCCGCGCCGCGCCGCATCCTGGGCGCGCGGATGGGGGGATGAGGGAAGCCCCGCGTGTTTGCAGGACGCCCCCCCACCCCCACATACACTCATCTTTTTGTGCTTCTCACATCTGGCTTCCATCAGAAGGATGGAGTCACTTCCTCCCTCAGACTCACAGGAACCAGGAGGCTCCCTGGACCCGCAGCGGTTCAGGGCCACTCCGCGCTCCTCTCCACCCACCAGCTCCTCTCCACCCACCAGCTCCTCTCCACCCACCAGCTCCTCTCACTCTTATGCAACCCCTGTCCTGAATCACTGCTAACACCACACTTTTCCTTCTTCTGCATGTTTGGCTGCTATTGACCAACGGGGCTTGTGTAACCTCGCTCATGTACACCCTGATAAAGCCACAGTGCTGCAGGGAAATGGAAACTTTTGGAAAAAGCAACAAAAATAGAACTTTAATCGGAGAAAATGCCATTTCAGCTTTGCTACAAGGTCTGAGACCACAACCGCTCATCTGATGTTTAAAGATAATCGCTACAAAAATCATAAAAATAATAAAAACATTATTAAACTATAAGCAGCAGAAGTCTATACTTTAAAGGTCCACTCTGTGAACTTCAGTGAACTGAACCTGATTTGTTGCCGTAGTGTAAGTTTTGCTGCCATGTTTCTAGAAGCCCAGAACAGACACACCAAACACTGACAGAGAAGCTTTTTAACTAAAGCAGCGGCCATTGTAACGGCAGTTTGCATGCTCACCACTAGATGGCACTAAGTCATGCTCACTGGCCCTTTAAGAAGACGTTTCAAAACAACACATGACCATTCTGACCACATCAAATCCTTCACATCATGTGGTCAGATCCAAAGCTTGACGCATTTTGAGTGTTCGCCTCATGTCTCTTTATGGAAGCCTGTGCTTTAGTTTTGGGCTGCCACCATATTGTTTTTTATTTCTGTGAAGCTGTACTGACCGTATGTGGACGGGCGGCGAAGCCTTTAACGAGAAAAGAGGTTTTCACCTATGCCAACATTAGCTGAAGCGATGTGTGGGTGTCTTAGCATCCTATGGCTCTTTACATTAATTTTGGTAGCAGAAAGACTGAATTATTATTTGTTTTACTGCCGTCTTTCCGCTCTAGTTTGTTGGAATGTGTTTTAAAAAGACGTCTAATCTCAGCTCTCCCTTTGTCTCTGTGTGAAACACAAACATATGACGATTATCCACAGTGACCTTGTGTCCGTCCAGATGCCGTGTCAGCACTGCAGTTGTTGACAGAGGTTTAGAGCGCTGCCATCTGACACACCGTCCAATTAGAGAAGTGCTTCCCACACGCTCAGCCGCTGTGGTGCGGAGCAGCTTTCCATGTTGTAATTGTGATGATAGGGTTTTAATCATAATTAAGTCCACATGCATGAATGGATGTGGAGCTCTAATGGGGCCGCGTTTCCATCACTGAAACTGGGGCATGCTGGGAAGTGAAGCGAGTGGGGGTGAAGGTACATACATGTGTGTGTGTGTGTGTGTGTGTGTGTACACACCTCTGGCTAATAAATACCCAGCATGTATGCCCACTGTGCTAAGCTAGCAGCTCTTCTGTGGCTTCCTGTTGTTGTGAGGGCAACTGTCTCACTGCTAAACGCTGTTTCCGCTCACGCCAGGAAAAGGAAACGCTCCGATTGTCCCGAGCTGCGTGCTCACGCTCACCTCTGCATGAGTGGAATACCTCCGCCTGCAAAACAGCCTGATAAGCAGGCACACAGTCTGACTGTCAGCAGCCTGTAAACAGCGGCTCTATCTGATCTGTGTGGATCTTTGGTGCAGAGGATCAAACTTCCTTCCTCTTTAGCCTGAAGACTGTAACACAAAGCAGACAAAGTGTAAACACACACACACTGTGTTTACCTCCTCTGTGAGGCCTCTCTAATAAAATCTGAATCTATCTTTTTCCCCCCAACAGCTAAATACAGAGAGGAGTTCAAGCTGGTCATCGACCGGATCGCCGTGGTGAAGTCAGAGAATGTAAGTGAAGGATTTGACCTTTTCAGGAAAAGATTTTCTTCCTCACATATAAACTGAGCGGAGAGTCTCCTAATCTGTTTGTTTTCATAGAACTGTTTGTACCACTGCTATCGCCCCAAGAGACCGCAGCTGCACTTAAAAACACCGAATTCCAACTCAGCTGAGTTAGTCTGCATGGATCCATCCAGATTCTAAGTCAAATGTCTAGAGGAATAATTTGCCATTTTAAGGATCAAAAACACAGAGATGCTTAAAGACCTGAGAATAAATGGCACAGACATCGATATATAAACCGGCAGACGTTGCACTTCTCTCGCTGCTTTCACTTCACGTCAGGTTTGTTGACAAAGCTGAAAGAGCTGAATAACAGCCTGGAGAGGTAGCAGAGGGAGCCTCCTCATGCTAACATGCTAACCATGCTGTGGCCTAATCTACATAATATAAAACAGTTCTGATCAGGAGTTCAAAAGACAGAGACGATCAATGAAATAAAGCAGCTGATCAATGAGTTCCAACGCTTTCAGCTCTGGATAAGTGAGGTCAAAGGGCGTCCGAGATGTGACAACAGGATTAGCCAAGACTTATGAACCTCTAACTCCTACAGTAGTGGCCGCCATTTCTGTTCCTTCCTGTCGTTTGTCTTTCGCAGGGCGAGAAGTACCTGATTCTGAGGAAGAAGTACAGACAGTTGCTGACTGAGCGAGACGCCAAACATCACGAGACGGACGGAGGCCGACAGAGCCCGGCCCGACCGACGGCCGCCACCGCACAGTGGGAGGTGACGGACGCCGTGACGTCACGGCCGCCACCGCAGCAGCAGGAGACACAGGACGAGCCCATGTCATGTGGAGAACCCGACGTGAGTTTAAAAAAAAAAAAATAACTGAGGCACAAGCTGAGAAATGATGACTCTGCCATCGCCTCGGCCACACACACACACACACACACACACACACACACACACACACACACACACACACACACACACAGTGTGTTTACTCTTTATGTAAGCATTTACTTCTAAACAAGCCCGTCTTTGTTGGTGCTCTCTCGCTCTCTCTCCCTCTCGGGGTGTGTGTCAGTGTTTTATGACACAGAGACACTGTGGACGAGCACTAAGCTTTGTTGAAGAAAGGTCAGAGGGCTTATGTCTTTACATAAAGCCGGCAGTTTAATGCACAGCAGCACCGAGCAGTTTGACAATAAACGGAGGGTTTAATGCACTTAATCCTCTGCACGTCCTGCCACATATTGTTCATGCAGTAAACTAAGGATGGGAGATCTAATGTACAGTGACATGTGGTGTGTGTGTGTGTGTGTGTGTGTGTGTGTGTGTGTGTGTGTGTGTGTGTGTGTGTGTGTGTGTGTGTGTGTGTGTGTGTGTGTGTGTGTGTAGACACACAGCCACGAAAGCATAAACATTAACCGTCACTCAAACAGAGGGTGGAAACCAAAGCTACATGCTAACGCTAACTGTGAACCCCCCTGACCTCAAACTAAACGTATCACACATCGGGGGGGGGGGGGGGGGGGGGGGGGGGGGGGGACATGTGGTCACGCTTTAATCACAAGCCTAAACCTGTTCCTCCATTATCATGGTTACCATGGCAACAGGTCCCAGAAATAGCCCAGAGTTTGCTTTTTTATTTAGGAAGGACAGGTGCCAGGTGATTGGATGAACCGCCCTGTCAGTCAACCAATCAGATCAACAAAGGAAGAAAAACAACCCACAGAAAGTAAAAAGTAGCGCATCACATGCTAACCGCTAACTGTGGTCTAATATAAAACATTACAAGCAAGCGTGCCCATAACTGCTGGATCCTGACGACAGCTTCATGTGTGCTTAACATCACGACCACAAGAGGGCGCAAAGCTACGAAAACAAAGCGTTATTGATGTGTTTTTGTCGGCTGGTTTGTTTTGATTCTGCGCCTGATTTCTGAGAGCTGACGAGTCATTCAGTCGGTTTAGCTGCAATAATCCAAACAAAATGATACCTTATAATATGTACATTATATATTAACTATATATTTTAGATGCATTTGAAGTCATCAGCTCTGGGGAACGTGCGAGGGTCTTTTAGGGTCCAAACAGTAAAGTTAAGTTGAGGTTAGTCTTGAACTCAATCTGTTGCAGAACTAAACAGATAAAATACATGATAAATATTTCAAACACACAGCTGGTGCTTCTGCAGGTGTGAACCAAACAAAATAACAGTTTAAGAATGTTTCAGGCACTGACTGTTACCTGTCACTGTATGTTATGGTGATGTTAAAGACAGTTTTAGAAGAGACTGTTTGTTGGGGGTAAATCTTGGGGAGCAGTGGCTTTCCCTCCTTCTACCAGCAGGTGGTGCTGAGTAGACCACCTGGCTGCTGTGTAACCTGCAGTGTGCTGACTGACTGAGTGGGAGGAGAACCAGTTGGGGGAGAATCTGCATTTAAATGAAGCCGCCTGTTATGATGTAAAGCAGCAACATGTTGGACCTCATTAGAAACATAATAATCATTGAAGAGATGCACGGCTGCTCCTGCAGCGGCCCACAGCGCTGAGCTCTGTGGACCCAGGTGTTAGTCCCTGTTCAGATGACAGACGCTACCTGATGGTTTTATATTTATAAGAGCAGCTGAGCTACACAATGTTCCCACGGTGGGACAAATAAAGGTTTCATTTAATGCATTTCATTTAATTTAAATAATCTTAATCTGAGGTCAGCTGTGAGCTTAAAAAATTCAGATGATTTACTGACATGTGAGAAAGTTGGCATTAAGTGCACACTCACGCACACAGTCACAGACACACACACAAACACAGTCACAGACACACACACACGCACACAGTCACAGACATACTTGCAGATACACACAGTCTCACACACACACACACACATCAGCAGACATGACAGGTATCAAACTGTTGTTTCTTTAAATAAACATCAATCCTGCCCAACGCTTTCCTGTAAAATGTGTAACTTAAAATAAACTGGCCGCTGCAGACAGTGCCTTCAGCAGCTGTCCCTGCCCGGTATCAGGCACCATGTGACCCCTCTTCATCCTACTTCTGTCTCCCTGCTCTGCGCTGCCTGCTGCTCCTATAAGCGGCCCTGAAAGTCCTTCATCGAGCTGTGAAGTCTGTGACGAGCACACAAAAATCACCTGTAAGCTCACAAAGGCCAAACACAAAGCTACTCCAACATCTACAGTGTCTCTTTAAGAAACCTTTTTAAACATGGGGGCACGTCACCTGCTCGTACTCAGCACTGTTTCCAGGGGGACCAAAAAGTGACGGACCTGGCGTTAAAGTTTTTTTACTCTGATATTCCTGCATGATTCTTGTTCTGACCCACTGCAGAGGTCCGTCACTTTTTAGGGTCCCCTCAGAAACATCTGCCCTGCCTGGATACATTAATAACAGTGTTTAAGTGTGTTTTCTGGTCTTTAGAAGAAGTGCTGAAAGTCTTTTTGAAGTCTTTGTCCCTCTTCACTTGCTCCCTTCAAGCTGTATTTTGTTTTCATGTATTACTGGTCTGTAATAAGTGCTGAGAAACGGGCATGTGCCAGAGTGGAATGGGCTGCATAAACACCAGCCCTCCACTTCCCGTGTTCGGCGCGCTGACGTGTGACAGTTTGTGCGAGCGACATGAAAGGCCCGAGTGTCTCTGTGTGATCTGAGAACAATTAGCAATCAAAAAGAAAACTCTGCTGTCTCACATAAATCAGCCAGAATGACACGTTTACACTCTGCTACAAGGCCACGTTCATTATTGTTGGAGTCCCTCTCCTCACCGCAGGCGTGTTGTTTTTTTGGTTAATTGTTAATTGGATTGTTATTCATTACCCCTCATGTGTGAAGCCGTCACCTCCGTCACCCCCTTTCTGCTGTCTGACACCCTTTGGTCACATCTCGCCGGCTGGAAAAAGCATCACAGCAGTGTGAGCGGTGTGTGTGAACGTGTGGGTGTGAGTCATGCTGTGCGAGCTGATACAGTACAGTTAACTTGTGTCCCCCCTGACTAATCTCTCTGTCTGTCCGTCTGTTCCAGTCAGAGTCCGAGCAGGACGAGGAGGGGACGGGCAGCATGGGCTCTGCCGCCGTCGCTGTGAGTCCTCTTCATCCATTATTCTACATTAACTATGAAGTCCTCACAGTTTTAGTTTCTCTTCCTCTAACATGATGACTCGATCTTGTGAACACGCGTCCTCTCTCGCTGCAGTTCTCGCTAAGCAAACAATAAAAAGTGCTGCAGCGTCATCATGGGCGTCTCCCACACACAGTCAGCAGTGACTCGGTCACTTGTAGGAAATGGATTAGAGGGTTCGTGGCCTCAGCACTATCAGAAGCACCCACAACAGGATGTGTGTGTGTGTGTGTGTGTGTGTGTGTGTGTGTGTGTTCTATAGCTGGATCCTATAGAGAAGGACTGGATCTACTCTGCGGCTGGTGCCCGGGTGCCTGACCTCTCTCAGCTGCTACGACAGGACCCTTCTTTGGCAAACAAGAAGGTAGCGCCGCCTACTGCTCTGACTTGTATTACACTGTTTTTTTGTCGCTTACATATTTTTGGCTATAAAAAAATGGGAAAATAATAATATCATCCAGGGATGTCAGTGCCACAACGTTTTACGTCCAAGAAACACAAGCGTATGGGAACTATTTTCTGTCAGTGTTCATCCACTTATGATGATGGCAGGCTTCACCATGTGACAGCATGACTGGATGTCAATGCTCACATCATTCATCACAGGCCACATATTTATCCTTTCAGTACTTCCTGTAGTTTTGTGAGCATGCTCAGTTTTCTCATACCTGCATCATCTACAAAACCTCTGAAGTAACTCAGGAACTGTGCACTTAAAATGGAGGAACTGAAACTACGTGCATTTTCCCCCTCTCTCTGTGTCGTTTGTTTGTCTCGTTTACTTGATAGAGACAATAATAATCTGTGATCCAGGCTAAATTAGCTGTGTAGGCTAATTTCCATCTATTGTTCCATGCTTTTCAAATGCAGGCTAAAAAAAATCTAGATTAAGAACAAGAACCCACAGATCATAAATCATCATCATGCAATCAAGTTATCAAGGGAGGCTGCAGTGATGCTTCATGTTTGTTCACCTCAGAGTTTGACTGCTGGGAACTGCAGTGTGGAGTTTAACAAATCATCAATAAAGGGCCTGTTAGTTCCTGCAGTGGAAAAATGCCTCACGGATTCAAAATGGCGCACAAGAGTACTGGTTCAGGAGCTATCGAAGCAAAACAAGGCTGAGGAACCGGGAAAAGAGCCAAAGACTCAACAAAAATCAAACTGTTCACTTTGCCCACCCTCACTTCACCATGTGGTGCTCCTGGTTCTGTAGCTCCTGGACTTCAGGAATCATTTTAAACCCTCCCGATCCTGAGAATCCTCCTGTTTGTGATTTTACTAACACTTGTTTCTGTCTTTTCGGCTGCGGTGGAACCAGGACTTCACCTCAGTGAGTGTTTCTTCATGAAGTTTTAATGTCCTCTGTGTTTTTGGATGCTGTTCATCACATGATTATTTCTCTGTCTTTTTTCTCCCTGCGGCTCCTGACTGTGACCATGAACATCCATCTCAGGGGGTAAGTTTCCCAGAAGTTCACTTCCCACTTTTGATTGGACTCTTGTTACTCGTTCTTGTGTAACTTTCACAGGCTCATCCTGCCATGATTTTTTTTCCCCTTAATAGCGTTCTGAGAACCCTGTGTTAAAACATCCAGATCGCGCATTTCAAAGGTCCACTATCAAAAGGATTATGAAAGATAGCTTTTTAGCTCCTGTGCCCCCCTGACAACCCAAATCCTTTTATTTGTCTCCCTGTGCGCTTAAGAGATTTGAGCTCATGTTTGTTGTCCCTCCCCTGTGTCACAGTTCTCACACCGTCCTGTGGCCGCGGCGGACCACCTTCTAAGAGCGGCCCTAAGCCTCTGCCATCTCCACTCGGACAAGATAGCACGGCTCGCCATTGAAGTGCAGGGAGATGGGGAGGGGGGAGGGGATTAAGGAGAGTCTTAATGCCCCACAAAGACTTCACCCACTTAAAGATAATCTGAAAGTAATAGAGCAGGCTGGGATTAATTGTAGAACAATGCAGGTTGTGTCCCTGTGAAGGTGCTAAGTCCCCCTCGGGCCTCTTTGATGTTGCCTTCAGCCTTTCCCTGTCCAGCAGATGCCTTTCCAGAGATGACGCACAGAGATACAAACTACAATGTCGCTCTGTGAAACCCAGAGTTGTTTCCTTTGATTTGTATCTGTCGTAACTGGAAACTGTCCCAGAGCAGCAGCAGCAGCAGCAGCACAGGTCCTCCCAGGACTGAAGGGATTACTCTTCATCCTGGGAGGACTTAAGTGTTTCCTGTTCTGGCCAAATGTTTGTGAGGATCAGATGGATTTCTAGATATGCCTCTTCAAACAGTGAACTGCCTGGCCACAGGTCCTCTCACCTCCTCTAACGCCCTCTCTCTCCGTCTCTCTCTCTCTCCCTCCCTCGTGACGTGGGCCGCCTTCGTCCCTGCTGTGACCGACTTCTTCCTGCCGCACAGTTTGTAAGTACATCATTGGCCCATCACTCCTCTCTCTGCCTTCCTCCACATCCAGGAAAGGCTTTGTGCCTCCTGTCGCTGTCGGCCCTCTTTAGCCACCACTTCCCTTGTCATGGCGGGCGGCACAGCCGTCCCCGAGTGATCGGACAGGTGGGGGGGCCACCTCAGTGGGCAGGAACAAGACGTGGCAGCATCCTGTTCGGCCTCGTCCATCACTCCTGCCCACCGAGAAACCCGCTGAGCCGCCTGTCAAACTGCCCTTTGGCCAATCTGTCTTCAGATGTGACAGGTAGGGGGGGGGGGGGGGGGGGGGGGGGACTGACAAAGGAGATGGAGACACTCCAACCAGACAGCATCCATCACAATCTGTCTCCCAGACGTGTGACACAGAGACATGTGGGAACATACTGCCTATACCCTCCGGTGCAGACGAGGCGCTAGCATTTTAGCATCACATCATCTGAACACAAACAGTCAGCGAGTGGTTAGACCCTGTTTGACTGGTGCCATGAGGTTTGTTTGAGCCTCAAGAAAAGAACATCACCCTAAAAAAGTTAGAAAGAATCTTCACATCATTGTTTAGCCGAAAGACCTGGTAGGAAGTGTATCGTTTTACCACCAGGTCTGTATGGACACACTGAATCTGACGTCAGGATGTCACCTGCAGCTCTTTTGCTAACACACATCATCATCTATCAGCAGCCGACATTTGGTGGCACACTTGTAAATATTGGACGAAAGAAGCACAGCAGTGCCGACAACAGCTCCCAGAGCAGCTCAGCTGCCGTCATTTGGAGCCCCTCAACCAAAACATGAACCACATTTAACGGGTCTCATCTGCCTCAAAATATCAAGTGTTCTGTTTCTGATTGGCATTCGTCATTCTGGGAGGGGAACTGTTGCCTCGACAAACAAACTGACTTCTTCATGGCAGAAATTCACACAGGATCCTCTCAGTGATTAAGGTTCCATGTGGCCAATTGGAAGCATATAAACACCTCTGAACTTCTGGGTGAAAACATACTGTTTGGTGCGTCATATATATTTTTCTATCCTGGTTTGAAACTATAAAATAATACACAGTAACTACTTATTGATTATTTGTGCGACAACGATTGACTAAAAATCTTCTTAAGCATTTTTTTCCATCCAGATGGAGTTACCGTCACCTTTAGCTTTGTTAAACGGCCTTTAACTTATAAAACACAGGCTTGACAGCGCAGATGTTTGTTGTTAGCTTCAGGTTTCAGTTTGCATTAACTGGCATCAGGTCTGTTGGAGAGTTAAAGCAACTGATACAGTCTGAGGTTCATCTATGAATCCTTTGAGGGTCTCGTGCAGTTAACTTGTAAATGGTTAATGTTTGGTTTTCCGTGTTATGGATCAGGCTGCAAAAGGCACGGATGTGGTTACTTAGCTTACATCTGTGCCGCCGTGCTTTCACCTGCTGATAGCCTGTAATTATGCAGCTTTCAGAGCGCAGGAGAGCCGAGGAGATCCCAGCTGCAGCCGGACAGGTGGACGTGGTTTGCACGGGACTCGTGTTTGTCTTGTACGTCTATTATTTGCACATATTCTCCTAGCGTCTCTGTGGCCCGTAGGCTCGTGTTTCCCCTCCTTGACGTGTGCTGACAGTAGTGCGGTGATGTCTGGGTGGGTCTCCCCTCTGCGGGTCACACTAACATCATCAATCTTCCCCCCCGGTGACAGGCGGCCAGGCCCCCCAACTGTGGGCACAGTGCTATGTTGTTTTGTAATTAGGCTCCGTTAGATGGCAGGAAACCATCTCTCCAAGCCCTCCTTCCTACCATCCCTCCATCCGCACGCTCCCCTCTGTGCACAGCTGGCCCCTCTGCCCTCAAACAGCCAATCAGGCGCCGCCCCTGCTCACCGTCCACAACTTGTAATAACGCTGCAGCGATTGACGACGCACACGAGTAACACTTTCTCTCCTCACACAGACCGCTCTGCACTGGGCTGCCAAACACGGCAACGAGGACATGGCCAGTCTGGTGGTTAACGCTGGAGCTGACGTCAACATCAAATCAGTGAGTGACGGTTGTTTTTCTTTCTTTGTTAAAGGAGCACTCAGAAACTCACTCAGAGGAGGCTGAAATATCAAGAATAAAATGTTCACATTTACTCCCAGAGTGCATTCTGGCTACAAACATCCAATCAGAGAGCTTAGAATTCTACCTAAAGGTGCAAACATCCAGACAACCAAGTAACTGTACACCTTACGAGTACAGACGTTACAACAGGCAAGATACAAGAAAAAATCTGCAGTTCCCACAAATCAGAGGCCTGACCCTGAAACTACAGTTTTTAAAATTCCAACTACTTAAAGCTGCGTTTCCGTCATAAATTCAGTGTCATGCACGGTTTTCCTGTTTCACTGATTTTATTCCTGTTTTTCTTTTTTCTTGCAGCACGTGAGTACACGGGCGGGTTCGGGTCTGTACAGAGAGCTCAGTAGCATCATGGCCGCCGTCCTGCTCCGCCGCGCCCCCTCGGTGATGTAATGATCTCTGTGCAGCTCCAGCTGTGCAAATGTATTACAGCAGCGTGTGCTGTAGGGGGCAGCGGGAGGACTCTGCTAATAAATCATGTCATGTCACGTTAATTGTTTCCCAAAACAGTGCGTCTGTGTGCCAGCATGCACCGACGCTGCAATTTTCAGAGAATTACTGAGCAATTATGTTTTTATCATTATCTGCTGTTTCCATAACCTTTGCTAATTTGTATATTTTCTTCTGTTTTCTCATGGCGGCGCTCGGGCCTGGGAAACCTGCAGGGGGTAGGTGCTGAAGCTTTTCCAGCTCTGAACTCGGTGTGCGTCAGTGAAGACAGCGTTGTTTATGTGTGTTTTCCTGGTTTTTTTGCAGGGATACACACCTTTGCACATCGCGGCGCTTCACGGCCATCACCACATTCTCGACCTGCTCGTGGGGACGTACGGTAACCAGCGCTTTCTTTACTCCACACCGGGCCAGACGTGGGCCCGCCTCACCCTAAGATGTTGTGTTTCAAAGCTAAAGTTTAAGCCTCTTCCTCAGCTTCTATAAAAGCTGCTTATCAGCTGAGGTGTCGGCACGCCGCGACCTCATGTAGGTAGTTTGTTTACTTTCAGATCTGGAGGTCGTCACCTGAAAGCTTTTGGTGTAAGGTGTCAATCAGCTAATCTGAGGGGTCTCAGTTTTCACTGATTTTTTTTTCAGGAGCCAAAAAAAACTTGCGGGACTACAGCGGCCATCTTGCCTGCCATTACCTGAACATCAAAGAAGCTGAGGGTCCGGAGGAAGAGTGCGAGCTGCGTGAGTGCCTTAAACATGCTCAAAGTTCTGCTGCTAAACTGCCACGAGAACGTTTGTTTCTTCTGCCCTCAGAGTTTCAAGTCACTCAGGCCAGAGAGCGCAACAAGAACAGGAAGCTGGCGTCGCTGTTCCACTCCAAGAAGAAGTGGGGGTCGGCGGAGGAGCTGGCTCCGATCGAGGAGGAGAGGACGGCGTCACATCAGCTCGCCCTGCCTCCATTCAGACCCAGAAAGTTCTCACGCTAAAGGACGCGCAGACTCCTGAGACAGAGGCGGTTCTCACACCAAGTATTAATACGTGCATATTTATGAGCTTTAACTTTTTCATACGTCTTATTATCAGTGTTCCTGCTTATACCACTGAAGTATTACTTTCATTTTCAAAATGCTAAACGCCTCTGAGCTCAGACGATGTGAGCAGCTCTGACAGGAAGTCAGACTTTCAGATTTTAGATTAAACCGGAGATGTTACCGCTCTTCAGATCCCTGGTGTGACGAGCCTTATGAATATATTTTGATTTATTTTCAAATGCTGACCTGCCTCCCCTCCCACCATTGCCTTAGCAATAACTCAGCTGTTTAAAACTTATTCAAATTATTTATGGCTTTAAAGGGAAAACACACAGACATCATGGATGTCCCCTAGCCTTCTCCTTTTTTATTTTGATTATAGCTCTCTTTTGCATCCTAATGAGTCCGTTGGGGGAATAAATAAAAAAGATCTTTACACATCTTAAAAAGGTTCAAATTATTTTAAGCTTCAAAGCAACAAATTTATTTTCATCTTTTTCTGCTTTCTCAGATGTAAAATGTCCAAAGTCAGACCAAGACGGGACCAAAGTCATGTAGCGGGATCAACCCATTGGATGAAAAATCAGTCCATGAATATCAAATGTTTGTTAGGATGGAATTCTAGGTGATCCTCATGTACTTAAAGTGGAGGAAAAATAAACATGTTTTGAAGTAAAATGGCGGCGCATGTAGCTGCAGCAACAGATGGGGGCACACCTCGGACAGTGCAGCGCCGCCATGTCCGCTGACAAAGGTGGAAAAGGGAAGATGTGGCTTTAAGTGGCTTTAGACTTTCTACGATCGCCTCTAATGGCCTCATTTACATTAAACATCCAGATGAAGGGACTGGAAACCACAGCTGCACACACCCCTGCTCTTCACATCCAGGGTGTTAAAGATTTATTTTCTGCTACGACGCTTGTTTGTGTGAAAAATCTAAAACTGTACCTGCAGGTTTTCAATGTTTTTGTGGAATATTAAACTTCATTTATTATTCATAAAACTTTATATTTGTTCATTTTAAGTTCACTGTGTAGCCCACAGGACCAGACCTCACATCGTGTTTGCACGGTATTTATATAATGAAGGTATTTTTGTTGTGTTTTCTGCCTGGTAATAAAGCGGCTCACGCTGCAGCTTCTCCACGTTACTTCTTCTTCTCTTTCTTTGCAACAAGGGCGGTTTTTTGAAGCCCCCCCTTTGATCTCGCTTAAACTACCTGACTTTGTGGTCTACAGATGGAGTAAATATGGGCCCTGCTAACTCTCCATACGGCTTTAGACCTTAATTCCTGATTAGCTGAAAAGGGCAGCACTTGCTTTTGGGTCTTGGGTATCAGACGACACAGAGGGGAACAGAGGCAAGTGTTTTTGTGCTTCATTTTTGAAGCGGGGATGTTGGGAGGGAGGGGGGATAAGAGGGAGTTTCTGTAATAGATACTTATCTTACTGCCCTCAAGCCCCTCAAACAAAGTCCCCCTCTGAAGAGATTATAACCCAGGGAGGGCACATTAACTCTAATCCGATGCTTTGAGGCCTTGCACCCCCATACCACCCTCTGCCCCACTTATTCCAGCCCTTCTGTTGTTGTGTGTGTGTGTGTGGAGGGGGGGGTACCTTGTATCTGGTGCATGTATGAGTAAGGCCTGTGGCTACACACGAGCACTGTGTGCATGTGTGTGTGTGTTTGTGTGTGTGATTCGGGTGGGGGGGTGGAGGAGTGACAGTTTCAATAGCACGCTGACTCTAATGAAAAGCATTGAGGGGTGCATACTGCTGTGTAACTGATTCCTCTCTCTGAAGAGATTAGGCGCTACATTGTTGGTGCGGTTGCTCATTTCCATGAGAGCACAGCCTCCCACCAGCCGCTGCTAGGCTTTGTTATTTTGAGTTGGAAAACACAGAGCCCAATGTCCCGGGCTTCCTTGTTACCATTGTTTCACAAATAGGCCAAAATGTAGATGTCATGTCACAGATGCCCAATAACCTCATTAGCTGCTCTCTGTGAGGCTTACAGGAAAAATAATGGATGCATGAACTTCAGTTTGTTCAGAGTATCTGTGCATAAAACAAGACATTTTATTAAGAAGCAGCTGCAGCCCATTACTGCCTACTGTTAGCATACATGTGCAGGGTGGAGACGTGAACATGATGCACGTTATAAAAGGAGCCCCCAGTAATACATTATCCTGCATTAATGGTGAATATGAAGGGCTGAAGAGACAGTTTAGCCTAAAATATTCATATCTTCCCTGATATTTGAGATATTTGCTGTTTATATTTTTGCCAGGACATTCAGTACAATTAGGAGACTTAACAACCCTTATTTATTTTTTAAGCCTCGTAGGCAGAAATCTTTCCAGATGCCTGCAACTCATGACAAAACAATCCAGATAAGGAAGAACACAGGAGGTCCTAGATTCATATCTTGAGCTACACCAAAGCAGGACATCGAGATCTAAGCACAGGATTTCCAAATACTTGATTCACAATGTGAA
Organism: Parambassis ranga; assembly: GCF_900634625.1. Classification (NCBI taxonomy): domain Eukaryota; kingdom Metazoa; phylum Chordata; class Actinopteri; family Ambassidae; genus Parambassis; species Parambassis ranga. The sequence goes on along the minus strand of NC_041028.1, from coordinate 530,071 downwards.
TATTTGGCAGTAACCAGTAATTATGATGCATCATAATATGTTCAGGTGGAACACAGGGACTCATTATGTTTTCTTCACTTTATACACTAAATTATTTAAAACGTTTTTATCACGTTTTTTTTTTTACATTGACACTAATTTGCATGTTTCTGTGTAAATGACTTCAGGTAGCTGCTCTGTCACTTCTCATAAACTATCAGTAGATCTAAAAGTAAACTGATAACGTGCACTCAGTATTAGTTTTAATAAACATGAAAATTTAAATAACAATTACAGAACAAAATAAAGTTTTATTTCAAATAGGTTAAAAGAAGACTAATGTAGTTCTGTAAAGTTTTATTCAACAGTCATTAAACAGACTGAAGTGTGCCTCCTAAGGTTAAACAGTAAATACAGTATTGAGACTTAAGTAACTCTTAAAGTTCAATGTGATTTAGACCAAATGATCAAACTTTCATGGGAATCATGTCTAAGGACAAACGGAGCTGCTGCTGTCAGCTCTGTCCACCGTTTACTGGAGTCCTCATGGAGCCTCTTCATCAAATGCCTGCGTTATTGTTTTGGTGACGTCATTAGCTGTTAAAACGATCTGTCCGTTCTGGCAGATCGCCGACACGTTCAAATCCTTCACGATCATTTCTCGTCAAATCGCACACCCCTAGTCTGAATAGGACTTTTTTGAAACTAAAAGTGGATAAATTGTAATTTGTGCTTTTTAATGAGACAAAAATAATCAATAATCAGCTCTGCAGGCCAAAGGACAACTATCAATATTTGATTTTTAGTGCAACTTGAAGGCAGTGAAAACTGGTGCAACGCATCACATGTGTGCATCTAAACTGCATAAACGCCCTGCTAACAAGCTAATCTGCAACAACGCGCACACCGGGGATCAGCTCTGCCCGGCCTCCTGCAAACTGGGCCAGGCCTCTAGCTGAGGCATCCCGGTGGGCCCCCAGCATCAACCCACCGGGGCCCTGACACACACGGGGACACACCACCACCACCAGCAGCAGCAGCAGCAGCTGTCACACCGGCCCATCATGGGCAAACCAACGCCGCCTGTCACTCACTCAGCGGAGGGCCGTCAATCAGCCAGCACCCAGGAGGGAGCTGGGAGGCGGGCCACTACCCGGCCCCAAACAAAGACATACTTACATTTGCAAGCGGTTTCAGCGCCACTACTATTTTGAAAGAATGATAGAGTGGCCCTGATAAGAGTAATGACAAAGGACAAAGACTGGAAGGGGGTCTGGGAGGGAGGGGGTCAGATAGTAAAGAGGTGGGAGAGCTTGATAACATTCACACTTTGCTTACATCTCTCCATTTGTGTTGGTGCCCCAGGAAAATCCCATTAAGGAGGAAAATTAGAGTTCTGCTCAGACCCCATTATGCAGTTGTTGCCAATTGACTGTCAGTGCTTCTCAAGGAGGAAATCTGCAGTTCAGTTTCAGCCACCTGAGAATTGTTTAACAGCTTTACACACATTTCTGTCTGGTGGTCTTTAGAAGCTGTGACTCTCAGCCCACTTTCTCTCTTTTAAGTATCAACAAAAATAAACTAACAAGCACTAGGTGTCGCGGACTCTGTGGATTCTCTGGAGGCTTTTGTCGTGTAGTTCACACCTACCTATGAGCTATTCTAATTGCATGTTTAGTCCCTTTGTCAGGCTGCAGGTAGGGGGGGTGCCCTGAAATTGAGGTCACCTATTGTCCCGGCCTGTTTATTAGACCAACTCGCCCCGTCATTTTGCATTTTACCTTAAATCAGAGTCATACTTTACTTAAGTTCTGCTCAGTGCCTTCTAGTGAAGGAGGATTTGTAGATAAAGGAGGCACTGTTTCAGCACAGGCTGTTATCAGAGCCTGTTTCCATCCTCCGTGCTATCTTGTACTATCTATGTGTGGGTACACTGAAGGACAATCCCCTTCCATTTGGCCACTCTCCTCTCCTCTCCTGTAAACGACCAACATCCTAACAGCAAACAGCGCAACCCAAACCTGTCAGAGCAGGGCCGACACCTGCATTGTGACCAAAGCTGCCAAAAGAGGAAGGGACTGCAAAGAAGTTCCACAGGAGGGACAAAGGCTGCCGCCCTGAGCTGTTTGTGTTGTCAGATGTAGAGCACTGATGCCATAAGCCTTCTCCTCTTTGCTCTCAAGTTGATCCATTGTTGCTCTTGTACAAATTTGCTTTAGGCTCTGTGGACCCCACCCAAACAAAATTCCTCCTATCCCTTCACCTTTGCTACCTTCTTTTTCTTCCCCCCTGCCGTTACCCCCAGCAGCTTTCCTGGCCTTACATCTGTTTAATCTGCCCTTAATATCATAATAAACTAAATATTAAACTAATGCACGGGACAGGCTCAACATGTGGCTTATATTCAATAGTCCACTCATTTTTTTACTAATTTTTTCATTATTGTTTTGGTCTAAAAATGGTCATAAAAATGTTAATGATAAATGATAATGATAATGATAAATACTGTCTGCAATTCTGTCTTTTTAAAGAAGCTTTTTAAAAAGACATTTTATTTTGAGATAGAAAATGATCAAATTTTTTATACTTTGAATATTAAAATGCTCCTTGGATAGTTTGCATCTGCTGGAAAGTTTGGGCACATTCAGCAGAATATGAATATTTAACATTATTCTTAAATCACATCTTGTGTTTTTAGGCAGGAGTGTTTAGTCTTTACCTGAGTAAATTTTTTATTTTTATTTTTTTTTTATTTTAGATACTTTAGTAATCCCAGAGGGAAATTGCTTAAGGCTGCTGCCAAGCAGTGTCATACAATGACTAGCAAGGCACGCCACAGGCTAGGGTCTTGCCCAAGAACACACAACACGCCACTGCTGCCCCAATAAAAATAATTTGATAATAATCCTCCACTACAAATAACATTTCTGTGCTCAAAATCTTAATGATGCCAAAAACATACCAAAATAGTGTTACAGGTTAAGGATACTTTAGGTAAATATCACCAATACTTTAAGTGTAGAAGTCAAACTTTGATATGTTTGGTGACTAGTATCTGTTAAAGGACTATAGTGGATGTTTATGTCTAAACATGTAACAGACAGTGATGGAGGATCTCTATGTTAATTAACATTAAAATATATAGAAATCTGTTCCTCTCTGGAGAAACTGCAGATACTTGTTCTGTAACCATCAGAGGTTTTATTATTTGGAGACAGGCGGATACATTAAAGTATAATGGTGCAATAGTTGACTCCTTGAAGCTGGACAAACATCAATCAGTCAATAAGTTGAATCAACCCTGCTGCCAACAACCATATCACCATCACATCTTCCCAGAGGCAGATTTTATTGCAGGACCTTTGAAATTGTTAATAAGCATGAAGTTGCTGCAACAAACACAAACACTGAGCTGAACTGTGGCTCTTTTGAAGGACATGCAGCAGAATAAGAAGTGTAATCTTCTCCTCTTATCTCTGCCCCCCCCCCCCACACACACACACACAAACGCATTAGCATCTGTTATCTCACAATTATCATATACATTAGTCAACACCTGTTTCACTTAACCTCGTTTAATTAGGGCCATTGAAACGTTGCGCAGCACTCAAAACAAAACCATCCGACCAGTGGAAGGACAGTTTGTTACACTTCAGTCAATAAATAAATAAATCAATAAGCTTCTGCAGCGAGGCTGCTGAGCTTTACCGATAACTATTACATCCATATTATCGATTATGAACCAAAAGGAAACTTTTACGCGTGCGTTTTGGTGCTTTTTATGCGTGCGTAAAAGTTGCTGTTTTTGTATATTAGCGTAATTTAAAGCCATGGAGACGGGTAATTAGATTCACCCAACGACAGATCTGCAGCCGATGAAGTGTCAGAAGTGACAGCAGAGCCTGGCGGGATGATGTTAACTGAATTCAGCTCCTTTTTCTGAACTCGCCGCCGATTAGTGCGAGACGTAAGAAGTGTGAAATTCGTCATTTAAAAAAAAACATCAAACGGTGAACACATGAAACACACAGATGGAGCTATAACGAAATACTTCTACTATTATCAAGACCAATCAGGGGATTTGTGGAAAAAATACTTTAGGTTTTTGTGCCATAAAGACAACTCTTTGAATTTCTATTGACGCTTCTAAAGAAAAGTTGCATTTGAATTGAAAGTTCTCAGAAATCACGGCGATGCTTCAACATATTTAGCCTCTCCACCAACACGCTAAAAGGAACAGCGGAGGGCTTCTTTGATGGGATTTGTTGCGCAGTGAAAGCTGTAGGTCTTTTGAGCGTAGTTGTCAGTCAATACCAGTGGGCCCTCCCCCTCCTCCCCCTCTCCCCCTCACACTGGCAGCTGTGTGTATAAATAGATCCAGCAGGCTGGATGTGCCATTCACACTCAGACTAGCTGGGACGCAGGAAAGATGCCCGCATCGCAAACTGGATTTGGCAACTTCTTCTTGGAGAGGAACATCAGCATGCCGACTGGATATCAGATCCCGGTGCTGGGGTGCCCGCCGGGCGTGCAGCAGCAGGCTCAGCATTTGGCAGCGATGGCAGCTGGAGTTCCCATAACATACTCAGGACTACAGGGATACAACTTTATCCCCTATGCACACCACAGGCACGTCGCACACATGGTGAGTTGATGATTCACGGAGTGTCTTAGTCCCAGAGGGTGATCATTACCACAGTAACCCGGACAAAAGTCTCCAAGTTGTACTAAAGTCAACAGATTGTGCGCAAAGGTCCCTCAGCTCGTTCTAACATCCCCTCTTTTTATTTTCCAGAACAACTTCGACCTGAAAGCCGCCTCTTCCTACCACCACGCTCTGCTGGCCCGCGGAGGGCCATACTACCCTCCATATCGCCCGGGAGCAGCCGAGGACCCGGGCAGGGTCGCCAAGGTGGCCACCCGAGAGAGCACCGGGGCGCTAAAGGCCTGGCTGAACGAGCACCTGAAGAACCCATATCCCACCAAGGGGGAGAAGATCATGCTCGCCATCATCACTAAAATGAGCCTGACGCAGGTCTCCACCTGGTTCGCCAACGCACGGCGCCGCCTGAAGAAGGAGAACCGGGTCAGCTGGGCGTCTAAGGGGAAGTCAGACGAGGAGGATGAGGAGGAGGAGCACGAGGGCGAGAGTGACGAAGACGACAGTCCTCTGACACAGAAGTGTCATGTGGATGAGCGCGATGAGGCAGAGCCTCACACTGACAGCGCGGACGCCGCTGAGCAGGTGGAGGGCGCCCTGGACGCACCTGTGGACGCGCGCTTGGAGATGGCGCAGCAGGCAAGCAGCGCGCACGAAGACAAGAAAGACTCTGAGCACTCAGCTTTGGACAGTAAAGAAAACACAGTCAGCCAGAAACCAAAAATCTGGTCGCTGGCAGAGACCGCCACCTCAGAGACTGTGAAGAAACCCCTGGACAGCGCGTACCACCCGGCCGGGAGGCTGTGGGCGGACTGGGCCTCCAGAAACGGGCTGTTTGTTCCTCCGTGTTACACCGCTCATGAACTTGTCTAAGCTGGTTTTTAGACACAAATAAAAGACTCATTTTTCCCTTTTGCACTTTAAACTTCAAACCTCAGGGACGCCCTGATGTTTGCAACGAAATAATGTCGTCAGACCAAAGATGTTGTGGTATTGTAAATAAGTGTAGATGTATTTTTCCACCACTGCGTTGTAAATTATGTTTCCTTTGTCGAATCACGAAGAAATATTTTTGCTTAAATAAACTTCTAGCGAAATTTTGACTGATTTGTATTTGACTTCAAATCATACGCATCTGTGTAGGATATTCAGACATTTGATTTCATATTACAGACTATCCTTTGAGTCGGATTGTTCCTGTAAATGGAGCAGAAACAATAGGTTCATTTGCATATCAAGCCCATGGCTAAACCTTCCTTAAACAGGTTTCGACTTGTTGCTGGATAATCCCCGCCATTAACCATTACAATGGCTTCTTTAAAGTACTCTCCATAACTATGAAATTCCCCTTAAAGATTACACAGCGGCAGCTCCGTTAAAGGTGTTGTTTTGGAGTCTCTATCAATCACACTGATTTCCATGTGAATTCCAAAAGGGCCTACCTCCATTAATCCACAGATGGAGAGTGATGGGGCTCCTGGAGGGGCCTTTCCATGCTAATCCCTGCAAACAGCAGAAGGCAGCGTTCAGTCACTTTATTAGAAATCCACTGTTTAGTCATAGCATGAAATGCTGCAGTGAAGAGTGTGCACAGCGAGCTTCTAGCGCCCCCACGAGGACAAGAAGAGACACTACAGCACAGGTTATCCCACTGAGCCACACACACGTCATTAACACACCTGTGCGCCTCCGAATGAGACGTTCAAAGCTAAACTACTGTTCATACAAAACACATAAGTTTTGGATGCAGCGTTGACTTACACGTCCACAGCAGCTCATCCGTCCCGACGTCCATCACGCACAAACGTCTGTGGATCCGCTCATCATTCACAGAAAACTCCAAACGTCGTCGATAATTCACCACTTAAAGTTTCTTTAGCTTAAACGTAACTTAAACCACAACTAACTACAAACAGCAGCTGCTAGTAACTCATCCTTTCTAGCTAGCTACAGGTCTTACAGCTTCAACACACCTTCACTGTAGCCTCCAGGTTAGCGCTTACTTCCTGTAACATCACCCGAAATGCATGATGGGAAGTGGCTCACTTTTTGTCAGGAAAAGAAAAGATAAGCATCTTAATGGGGACACATTTTAATGCAAGTAGAAACAAAACAAACAGTATTTACATGCGTCTTCACAGATTTTTAAAAACAAGAAGTCACTAAAAGTGCTACGAACACCCAGAGTCTCACAGTATGACACGCTCATTAAATGACATCACCGCCTTCATCACATCTTACACTTATATACATATTTATCTGCTCTGTACATCAGAGACCACATTATAACACACTTGGGAACATTCCGTTTGTGACTCCTGCCGGGACAGCTGCTCTAGTTTCCCGTTCTCCTGCACCAGCACGTTCCCGTTATCGGTTAAAGGAACGCCCGTCAGGATGCTGTCGTCATCCTCGTTCTCCTCAGGTGTGATACGTTCAATCCTGATGGGGGCTTCGGGGTCTTGCTCGGCTTCTATGGGCAGATGTGTTGACTTCATACAGCACTGTAAGAGTCAGACAGGATGTGATGTGACTTATGACAGGGCCCAGAACTCGGTCCCTGGTCTGCCTGTTATCCTGCCTCAGATTGTTTTTTATTTAGCTTGCTGGAGGTTGGTGCTTTCAAGCATATTTAGTTACAATTCTACCCTGTCAAAGTTGTTTCCTGTGGATGAGAGACAAACGTCAGGCTTACCTTTGCCACTCTTTTGAAGAGTTCTGGTTTAACTGGTGTGAGAAGAAGCAAAGACAGAGTATTAGGATCAGGGTAGTATCACTGCATCACTGGAACTCTTTTAATATTTTGAATGCACAGCATACCTTTGCAGAGAAAAACCCCAACTGCCACCAGAAGTGACATTATCACCAGGATAGGCACAACATACGCAGCTGGAGAAGGCCCCGATTCCACTGCAAAAACAAAGAAAAAGACTGATTACACTCAAATCCTGCTGCAGCTACTTACATCGTATTTCTATTTGTGAAATATGCAGTGGTATTTGTACTTAGTTACTGTACTTAAGTAGCTTTTTATGTATTTCTACTGTACTTCAGTAAAAATAACAGCTCATCCTTTCTCCTCCACTACATGTCTCCACTGTCTGTAGTTCCTTGTTCCATGTGATGAACACAGTGTGGACTGATGTGAGGTCAGACTCTGCATGGAGGTGGTGTCACGCTGCAGCTGTGTTTCTATAATGAGCCTCAGTCATGATGCCGGTGCTCTGGCTCAGTGTGCTAACTAGTTAGCTGCTGTCTGCTAACACAGGTCCATCCATGAATGATGAACATGAATCATCACATGAATCTACAGCAGGAACACTGACACAGTAAACATGCTGAATGCCTGTTTGTTATCAGCAGCCTCTCTGTTCACTTGATGCCCACAGCCTGCCTCATGACACACAGACCTGTCCACAGCTGCTTCTGAACATGGACATTAACTACACATGCTCCATTTTACTTTGATTATTTTAACCTGTTCATATCCTTTGGAAATCAATCATATATATTCAGTGTGTGAGTACTTTTACTTTGAATACTTTAAGTACATTTAAAAGTACTTAAGACTTTTACTTAAGTAGGATTGTTGATGCAGCACTTCCACTTTTACTGAGTATATACACTCAACAAAAATATAAACGCAACACTTTTGTTTTTGCTCCCATGTTTCATGAGATGGACTTGAAGATCTAAACTTCATTCCAGATACACAATATTACCATTCCTCTCAAACATTGTTCACAAATCTGTCTAAATGTGTGTTACTGAGCACTTCTGCTTTGCTGAGATAATCCATCCCACCTCACAGGTGTGCCACATCAAGATGCTGATCTGACATCATGATTAGTGCACAGGTGTACCTCAAACTGCCCACAATAAAAGGCCACCCTGAAATGTGCATTTTGTTTCTGCTTTATTGGCGGTCTGGGGACTCAGAACCAGTCAGTATCTGGTGTGACCACCATTTGCCTCATGCAGTGCAACACATCTTTAGTTTATCAGATTGTCTATTGTGGCCTGTGGAATGTTGGTCCACTCCTCTTCAATGGCTGTGCGAAGTTGCTGGATATTAGTGGGAACTGGTGCACGCTGTCGTATACGCCGGTCAAGCACATCCCAAACATGTTCAATGGGTGACATGTCCGGTGAGTATGCTGGCCATGCAAGAACTGGGACATTTTCAGCTTCCAAGAATTGTGTACAGATCCTTGCAACATGGGGCCGTGCATTATCTTGCTGAAACATGAGGTGATGTTCATGGATGTATGGCACAACAATGGGCCTCAGGATCTCATCACGGTATCTCTGTGCATTCAAAATGCCATCAATAAAATGCACCTGTGTTCTTCGTCCATAACAGATGCCTGCCCATACCATGACCCCATCACCACCATGGGCCACTCGATCCACAACATTGACATCAGCAAAGCGCTCACCCACACGACGCCACACACGCTGTCTGCCATCTGCCCTGAACAATGTAAACCGAGATTCATCCGTGAAGAGAACACCTCTCCAACGTGCTAGACGCCATCGAATGTGAGCATTTGCCCACTCAAGTCTGTTACGGCGACGATCTGGAGTCAGGTTAAGACCCCGATGAGGATGACGAGCATGCAGTTGAGCTTCCCTGAGACGGTTTCTGACAGTTTGTGCAGAAATTGTTTGGTTATGCAAACCAATTGTTTCAGCAGCTGTCTGAGTGGCTGGTCTCAGACGATCTCGGAGGTGAACCTGCTGGATGTGGAGGTCCTGGGCTGGTGTGGTTACTCGTGGTCTGCGGTTGTGAGGCCGGTTGGATGTATTGCCATATTCTCTGAAACGCCTTTGGAGACGGCTTATGGTGGAGAAATGAACATTCAATGCACGAGCAACAGATCTGGTTGACATTCCTGCTGTCAGCATGCCAATTGCACGCTCCCTCAATGCTTGTGGCATCTGTGGCATTTTGCTGTGAGACAAAACTGCACATTTCAGGGTGGCCTTTTATTGTGGGCAGTTTGAGGTACACCTGTGCACTAATCATGATGTCAGATCAGCATCTTGATGTGGCACACCTGTGAGGTGGGATGGATTATCTCAGCAAAGCAGAAGTGCTCACTATCACACATTTAGACAGATTTGTGAACAATGTTTGAGAGGAATGGTAATATTGTGTATCTGGAATGAAGTTTAGATCTTCAAGTCCATCTCATGAAACATGGGAGCAAAAACAAAAGTGTTGCGTTTATATTTTTGTTGAGTGTATCTTGCTGGGTAATTGTACTTTTACTTGAGTACCGAGCTTCAGTCCTTCCTCCACCACTGGAAATACGCGCACATATATTCACATCTGTCATCTATTTGAGGATAAAAGGGGCTAAGTCCTTGTTAAGCCAATGCAGCACACAGGTGTAAACAGTGTGACAAATGAAAGCTGTCAACAACACACTGGAAACCACAAACCACCACAGGCAGAGGATCCGTACAGCAGCGGTTTCAGATTCAGTAATCACATCTAACCGCACAGCTGCAGGAGAAAAGTGAGAAACCTTCAACAGTTCACCTTCCCACGCACAACTCACCACATGTGTTGTCAGACCTAGCTGTTCCGCGTTGGGAAACGTAGAATCCGGTCTTACACCTGCAAAAAAATAACATCACATTATTGAAATGATGAGGATGCAGGAGGTTTTCTGTCCTGAAGAATGAACTCAGCACTATGACAACATTCAAAGAGTGCCAGCTGGGCCTCTGCAGGCGCCGGCAGCGTCCACACTGACATGACTTAGTCATTTGGTGTTTTCTTATTGATTTGTCACCTTGCTGCAGCTGTTTTAGGGGCACAGCCTTCAACATGTTTGCTCCTGGCTTTGCAGAGGACAGGCACTTACAGACTAATACTTAGCAGGTGTTTGGATGAGCCACCTGTCAGTCAGCATCTTTTAAAGCTAGCTGATAGCAGTTAGCATGTAAGAAGGTCATGAGCGGCTTCTTGTTGTCACCTTTGAACGGCTGAGAATGGGATGTGTGGACAGAGAGGCTTGTCCTGGTGACTCCAGCTACCGTGCTGCGATGATCCTGAATGAAAGTCTAACATTCTTATAATGGGATGAATAAAGTAAAAACAGCCATCCATTAGGCCACTGGGGCCACAGATAAACCCTTATTGTCCTGTCCTCTGCAGCTAACCTGACCATTAAACATGGATCCACGGTCAATCTGCACTGAACTGAACCACCAGGGGGCACTGTTTGGGTTTAGAGGGCCCAGAAACGACTGGTGGATACAGTACATTCAATACATTCTGTGTGGGCCTCAAAGAGCAGAGCTGCTGGCAGGGATTCACTAGTAGAGACATCTGTAGAGGCAGAAGCACCACCAGGAGCTACATCACCGCCTGAGACAGCTCACTGTGTGAGAACTTTTACTTTAAATACTTTAAGTGCATTTAAAAGTACTTAGGACTTTCTCTTAACTTGTACTGTTACGGAATAACAAGCAGATATCATGGCTGCTGCTCTGCAGACTGTGCAGCACTTTATCATTTATCACTTCACACCTAACACTGCAGATGCACACATCCTCTAGCCAGGGCCTCGGTCTTCTTCTTATTCACACTACCATTACTAAGTATATATATTGTGACAGTGTTAGTATTGTCTTTGTGTGTCACTTCATGTAGGTATACTCACACTGTCCACTGCTTACAGGCACCGCTCCAGGAGGATTCATCTGAAAAGGATCCTTCTGGACACTCCTTACACACGGTGTCATGGGCGTGGTCGCCTGAAAGGGACTTAAACATGAGGCGAGAACAAACAAAACTCATCCTTAAAAACAGGGCATTTAAGAAAAGGTGAGGCGTACCTATTGAAACAGCCCCTTCTCCTGGTGGGCAGCTTGTGTGTGGGATGCAGGTGATGCACTCCTTACTGGAGCAGTGGAATCCCTCTTCACACAGGCAGGTGGTGCGGGATTTCTTGCTGGTGTGGACCGCGGCCTTGAAGTTTTTATCTGTAAAAAGGGAAACAGACTCTGGTTGGAGGATGCACAGAGGCAAACTAGTAACTGAGAACATCAATATTTAGGTCTTACTCGGGTCACAGTACGGCTGGAGTGTGCACTTTTGCTCAGTTGTGTATTTGTCCTGATATTCGTTGTTGCCACATGGACTGCAGTTAGGTTCAGTACAGGTGCTGAGAGACGTCATACTGGTGCCTGAAAGACAAGTGGTTCACAGTAAAATATAGAATATACCACCGTGTGTCAGTGCTTTAACCTGTTCTGATGAGTTAAGACCAAATGTGAACCCTGGAAGTGTGAGGCTCCACATCACACCCTTCAGACAGAGGCCTGGTTCCAAGTGGAACCCCAGCAAGCTTCTGGAGGGTCAGCCGGACTGTGTGGTGGCAGTCAGCCATCTTTGTTCTCCCACAGAGGGTTCAGGCTGCTGTGTTAACACCGAGTCTGTACTGCAGTCTGGTAGAAGAGCTGCTGTTTGACTGACTGTACAAACAGATTCCACAAGAACCAAGTGGAACCAAGTGGAACCCAGCAGCTGGAACATCAGTCTGACACTCCTGACACGACTGCGGTTAAATGTTGATGACTTGTCTATTAAATATCATCATGATAATGAGATGATAATGAGAAATCAGATTTTTTCTGCTTAATACGTTAAAATGTTTGTTTGTGATCATCACTATATAGGTGCTAATAACACAGATGTATGTCATAAGGGTTGGAAACAAATGAATAATAATTACTGGTACACCCGCTGCACCCCGACTACGACTGCATGTCAGTGTTGATGGAGGTTTTCAGTAGGTTCACTGTTGATCGACCTTTTGACAGTTTTACTTCTGTTTTTAAAGTTTTCCTACTGTGGGCAGCCATGTGTTGCTGGTGGCTCAGAGGTGGTGTTGTGACGTCTGTGCGTACCCTCTATAACTGGCATACGAGAGGTCTTTAACAACAACAACAGAGGCCTGCTCTTGTTTGTTCCTGTTTGTAACCTTACACCTGTCTGATGTGGCAACATGATCGCATGCAGACACAGAGCTCACACAGACAGATTGAAGGGGGAGAGGCTCAGTCTGCGAGGGGCTAAAGTGAAAGTAAAAGGAAACATCTCTATTGTTGTTTAAGACCTTCAATGGTCATTGTACTCCACTGCCAGACTGCATCAGTGACACACTCAGATGATGGAGCTACGCTGAGCAAAGCCGAGGTTTCTGCTTTAATTTAAAGTTTAATGTAAGGCTGTTGAAGCAGTGGCACGTCCAGGTGTGGCCTGTTCTCATGACTGATCAAGCAGATCACATCCTGGAGGTGGTTCTGAGTGTTATATTTGCATTAGCTCAGTGTTCTCTGGAACTTTCAACATGAGGTGTGAGTGAAGGAGTCCAACGTTAGAGTTAAAAAAAACCCTCCCTCCCCCATCCTGATGAAAAAACACCACCCACATAAAGTCAGTAATACAGCCAACAAATAGAACACATGGTTACGTTAATGCTGAACACATGATGTCAACCACACATCAGACACAGGGCCGATACAGCCGCTGAAGTCCATATTCAAAGGCACAGTGAAGGCACAGGCAGTGCCCGGGCTGTCAGGTAAGAGTCGAAGGTTCACGTCCCCTGACGCTGCTTTATTTTTACTCATTGTTAAATGTCCAGGGATGGAGTTATGCATTAAAAACTACAGATTAAGATTAGGCATTAAAAACTACAGATTAAGATTAGGCATTAAAAACTACAGATTAAGATTAGGTATTAAAAACTACAGATTAAGATTATGGGAAAAGCGGTTAGATGGTTTGTCTTAAAGTACGTTTTAAAGGGGGAAGTGTTCCCTTTCAGCATCACGATGAGTCACTGCCTCAAAATAAAAACACACAAACACTCTGTTTCCACCAAACCTTCATCACATCAGTAATAAAATAAGAGGAAGAGGTACCTGGAGGACACATTCTGCAGCACCCATCAGTATTATCCACGTACTGAGTCACAGGGTCACAGGCTGGCTGAGCTGCGCTCCTCTGCTGAAAGGTAAAAAGGGGCTCCGCATAAATGAAGAGGTTTACAGTGTGTCTGTGTTTCTGTGTGTGTGTCTGTGTGAGTGAGTGTGTGTGTGTTTCTCTGTGTTTCTGTGTGTGTGTCTGTGTGAGTGAGTGTGTGTGTGTTTCTCTGTGTTTCTGTGTGTGTGTGTGTGTGATGACAGTTTGTTCACTTCCTCAGAGCCGCAGTAAGAGGGGCGTTGTGGAAAGTCCCGAACATTCAGGCTGCTGCCCTGCTTCCATTGTTCCTTTAGTTTCTTACGATGCAACATTTGTGCTATTAATTACACCGTGCACTGAGATTCACAGTCCACCGCAGTGTGAGTGTGTGTGTGCGTGCGTGGAAATCGAAAGTGAAAGTGTGCCGGGGCGTAGCCTTGACACACAATATTGCGCAGTTTTTTTTACACAAATATGTGTTTAAATCATCAATAAAACGATATCAAAGAGACCGACGGATGGAATAAATAGTCTTATCTTACAACAACACAACAAGAAGGCACCAACCAGCAGGCAGAGCCACTGTAACAGGTCGAAACATACACACACCAACACTCAGGAATCGTGTACTCACCATCAGAGCGCACACTGCGAGCAGCACGCAGGAAAACCCGCTGAGCGGTTGTCGCAGCATGTTGCGTGTTTCTACCTCCACAGGTTGAAGCGAGAAGTCTGGACTTGAAGAGTTTAATTGAAGACGTCTCGCTGCTCATCCAAGCAGCTTCATCAGTTCTACGTGTGTGTGTGTGTGTGTGTGGACTCCTTCTTAAACGAGCCGCAGGGAGGAGCCACGCGTGCGTGGGGCTTTCCTCCTCCGTCACTGACCATTTCCTGTAAAAGTCTCTGAGAGTGGGTCTGTCACTGTGCTCTTTAAAAAAGCCCAGAACCTGAAACAACACGCACACACATCACAAAGGAGTGGAGCTCAGAAACACACACATGTCCACCACTGTCTCTAAAATAATCCACCACTGTCTCTAAAATAATCCACCACTGTCTCTAAAATAATCCACCACTGTCTCTAAAATAAAAGAAGTATGATCAGAAAGGTAAAAACTATAGGCCTAGTAATGAATGTGTTTTTATGTCATTTGCACTTTACTCTGTTCTTACACATATGTAATAAACAAGTTGAATCATTGCTGTTGCTTTTTGTGTTTTTAAATTGAACATATATATAAAAATAAAAATCTGTAATATACAATGCTTTTTCTGTGAGGAAATACATGGAATATTTACAACGTGTCACAAAACGTGACAAATATTAAAGTCATTAATAGGATCAGAAACACCATGTTCTGGGTCAAACACCTGTAAAAGGTCCCAGCTAGTCCTCATGACTATGGTTAAAAAAGGAATTTAAAAAGTAATTTAGTATCTTTACAAACAGATAAATATGCTGATATTTATTGTTTTCATTGTTCCTATAGCCACACCGATTCTCTGGTAAGGAAGGGGGATTCCCATGGTGTAAACCGAACCCATTTACACATGTGAGAACTGAGCCTGAGGTGGTGCTGCTAGTTTATTCACTCAGAACTCAACCAAAGCACCTGCGCGTCAGATTCTGCTGCGCTCTTAATCTGGTCATTACGGCAAAGCAGGTAAAAGGGAGCATTTCTTCTAGTTGCGCTCTTAATCTGTTCATTACGGCAAAGGCAGGTGACAAGCAGCGTTTTTTTTATTTGAAGTGACTCTGAAACTTCTTCCTTCATCTACTTCCTGCTATTTAACATTAAATGCTGGTAACAGTCACAGAATTCTCCTGAAAAGTGTGTCCAGGAAAACACCACACTGGGAAAATCACAACACCGTGGTGTTTCTGTGTCTGCGCTCTTATTCAGGTGCTTCCTTTTTTCTCTCCTCTGTGTTTTTATGACAGTATTTCCTGTGTAGACATTTTTATCTTGTACACACAAATTACCCTCACATTTCACTGGTAGTAGCAGAATAAACAGTTTGTGGGCAACAATATAAGAAAAAAAGTTTTAAGTAAAGTGTTGACAAAGTATTCAAATAAGTAGTATTAAAAAAGCCACCCAGTTATGTACCCTATGTAGGTACCCTATGATGGTGTAGTGGGCCCTTAGCAACCATTAGCTTAGCTTCTACCTCATTCTAGCCTGTTTAAGCATATCAATGAAATCAATCATGTTTTTTATTGATACTGGGATTAATACAAATGAGTGATATTACATTATTGTCCAAAGCAGGAAGAGGAGAGACACAGGCTCCTTTTAGTGGACATGAAGTCAGCCACAGCGCTCTCTGCTGGAAACAGGCGGCTGAGACATGCTGTCCTGCAAGTGAGGACATGTGCACAGACTGGAAAAGCTGCTGTGTGCAGCTGTGGGAGTGTCTCAGCACCGGACAGACTGCCTTACCTGGAAGAAGTGAGCTGAAAGTGGGCGGTGGTGGAAGCAGAACAAATCACAGCAGTTCTTTCCCTCTTCTCCTCAGTCAGGGAAACAGGTCTGAGTGAGGCGAACACAGGAAGGCGCAGCTGTCTGAGGAAGAGTTCCAGGGGCGCAGATCGTTTTTGTTTTCATTGCATGGATTTGTGTGAACTCTAAACAGACGTGATGCCAACTTTAGGATCGAAGAAGAAGGACAGTCAGTCCAGAGCGGACTGGTACATTGGAGCCATGCCGCAGGTAAGAGTCCAGCTCAGAAACCAGACAGCAACAGGCGGTAAGATGTGGTCACAGCAGTGTTACCATCAATGCCTCCTGCAGATGAGTCACTAAGAAACATCTTCACAGTTCCAGAGAACTCAGCCCCCAGCAGGGCCGTGCAGCGGCCCGAGGCCGAGTTTTGGTTCACTTTATTTTCTCCCGTTCATTTTTTACTTCCTCAATTCAAAGCGGCTTCCCCTCTGTCAGTAGTTCCCCACGTTTGAAGAACTTATTTACTCAGAAATGTGACAGACAATGACAGATTTACAGAGGGGCTGCGCTCCATTCACAGCCAGATGCACATCCTGACCGTACAACACAGCAGGTTCCTGTCAGCCCAGCACGGCGGTTTGTGAAGTATCACTTCCATGTGTCCGATCAGCTATCAGCATGCACTCAGATATTCACTGAGACAGTGGGGGGGGGGGGGGGCTTTAAAGGTTCTGTAATGTTATTATAAGTTATTGATTTGTTCTGTTTGATGCATTTTGTGGAAAACATCAAACTTCTTTCCTCTTAAATATGCACATGAACCTCTGATCATCTGTTGCACTTTCAGCTGAGCAATGAGATGCAGCTGAGCATCATGAACAGGGTGAAGAACGGAGAGATCTCCATCGACGACGCTCTGAACCAGGCCAGGGAGGGCCAGGAGCAGCTGCTGAAGCAGAAGACTCTGACCGAGGAGGTACTTTACCCAAACCCCCGTACACAACACAACCTGTAACCTGCACAGCAACAGCCCGACATGAGCTCCAAGCATGAAACTGCTAATATGTCAACATTCAGAGCAAAATGTCCAAAACAGTGGACCTTTACCCGACCCCAGCCCGGGGCCTAGGGGTGTTTAAGGCGTGAACCACTGACTCTTTATGGAGGGCCTAAGTCAGACCTTATGGGACCTGACTCGACCCTGGAGATTCTGAGTGGGTCAGCCAGTATGCCAAAATTCTTCAAATGCAGGCGAGGTCACTCAGACAGCCACAGGCTGGCTTCCTGCTGCTCCCAGTCCTCTTTATGGCCCCAGCAGCTCAAGAGCTTGATATTAGTGTATTCAATCTCTGCCACTCTGACATCATTAACACTTTACTGTTTGTTTCCTCCATTTCTTGTTGACTGACCACTTTTTTTTCCAAACGTCACACCCTACACCTCACCTCCTCATTATTCATTGTTAACCTAATAAGCTGCTCAGCCTGCTGGTTCAGTTCAAACTAAATATATTCTTTATGGGCCTAGAGCTGAACATGGAATGCAGTCCTTGTCCTACAAACTGACACTGGCCAACAATTTACAAACAAACAAACACCTGTGGTAAACTGAGGGGGTTTCCCTGAGTGTTCAAACATTGTTTTTTTTGGACGCTGTTGCAGGAACAACAACCGTCACAGTACAACTTCAGTGTTCACAAGCACGGTCGCTACAGGTGGCAGAAGCGGGTCCTGCAGGTGAGAAAAGACAAGTAGCAACAACAAACACAGCTTAAAACTACAGTTTAAAGGTTAGCATGGTTACATTCTCACTATGATAAAGCTAATGTGTTGATGTTTACATGCTAATATTACTAAGAGTGTGAATATAAGCTAGTATGCTAACATTTTGCAGGTAAAGCTTTAAACATTTTAATGCATTAGCATGTTAGCTAACATGTTAAAATTCATCATCTTTAAAGGTCTAGATTTTTAGCTAACATGCTAACATAATAGGTTAGCGTGACAGCTAACTTGTAGTAAGCTGTTTTTGAAGGTCACTGTATTAGCTGGCATGCTAACAATTTGCAGGTTTACGTTTTACCATTTTAACTCATTAGCTTCTTAACAGTTAACATGCTAAAGTTTAAAGGTTAGCATAGGTACGTTTTACATCCGTTGTGTCATGCTAATAGGTTACCTGCTAAGGATACACAGATGTATGCTAAGATGTTACCGCTTAGCATATTAGCTTAGCGGCAACAAGCTTTATTCTGTTAAAAGGTTTAGAGTGTTACACAACAACAGTCACATAAGCATAACATGCTAATGTTGTGCAGATATGCTTTGTTGTGTTTGTTAGTTATGGACTGGCAGCATGCTAACATTTGTTAGCAACTAGCACTAGTAAAGATAGAGCTGAGTCTGGCTCCATTTTAAATTAATGGACCAGTTAAGTGATTAAAATTCAATTATAAATGTAAGCCAGGCCTGATAATGCTCAGCTAACATAGCTAACATATTACCTGATGTTTAAACTCTTCCTCTGTACAAATAATAATCCAGATGGATTTCAAGACCAAAATGCTGTGCAGCATAGAGAAAGGCATCGTCAAGCGGCAGCTTCCCTTCTCTATTGTCAAGAGTTGTGACGACGGTGTGGGCTCCAAGTTCACTATTTCCTTCAAAGGGCACCATGACTATGAACTGGAGGCCAAGTCACTGGAGGACAAACATAAGGTGAAGTTGATATGCCCGTCGTCATTTATGATGAAAATCTGTTCTGGCTGTTTTTGTAACGCTCTCCCTGGGACTGTGTCATGCCTGTGGTCCTCTGTGCAGATTATGCAGCTGGTGCATCAGATCATTTACGGGAACATTTACAGCGATCTTGAAGACGACGATGCAGAAACACACCAGCAGCCCAAAGCCCCACAGAGCCTGCGGGAGGGCGTGCTGTTACTACACAGAGGCGGCCTGGCATCATTCAAATGGGTCAAGTATGAATACTGTATGTCTAGTTATTGAACAATCATGGAGGATGGAAATATTGGTTGTATTGGATCACATGACTCAGCTGCTGCCTGCAGTCCTGTCGTTTCCTGTGGTGACCGAAACTTTTCTGGAAGAGGTTTCTGAAAGCAGCTGGATAGTCTGCTTCCTGGTGCACTGCCCATGAGTGAGCTGGAATGCAGATTTTATCAGCATGTTTTTAACTGTTTCCTGCATTAACCCTAAGCTAACAGGCTGCAGATTACATTTAGCCAAAGTTGAAGAGTTCTTTATGCTAAGTGGAACAGGTGGAGCTGAGGTGTGACCAGAAAATCTGCCATCTAAAACAGCAACCATCTGTCAATCAATCAATCAATCAATCAATCAATCAATCAATCAATCAACAAACATTCACTGGGGCTGGCTGCACCTTCAAGCTGCCACCTGCAGGACTCAGTCAGTAGGTGTGCTGCTGCGTCACAGTTCAGGTCGTGTTGTTCTCTGTGTTGTTGCAGGTATGAGGTGCAGCTGCACCCAGGCCAGCTGACACTGGTCCCACTGCGGCAGCAGAGCTTGTCTGAGGAGGACCTGGACTCCTGTGCACCAGTGTCCATCGTGATCCACTTGTCAGACGGCGACACCAGCGTGCAGAAGCCTCACAGCGCCGACACCTTCATCCTGATCACCCACAAAAACGAGTACCAGTGAGTCCAGAAGGTTCAAATATGACTCCTGGAGGTTGATCTCATCTAAAGAGGAACATTTCGGATCTTTTGCAGGTTCAGGGTGGATTCGCCTGAGCAACCATCTCCCCTGGGTGCAGTCGAGACAGAGCGGGACGCCTGGGTCCAAGCCATTGACAAACTGTGTTCCGACTGGAAGAGGAGGTCCCTGAGTAGACACATGTCCATGGAGACTATGGAGCTACGACACACCAACATAGCTGAGGACACTGAGGACACAGATCTGGAGTCAAGTAGAGGATTCCTTTATCCTCCAGCTGACCGCAGTGATGCTGATCATGCTGTGAGCAGTGGTCAGATCCACCGTCCAGCTGGTGACACGAGACCTGTCCCTAAACCACGCAGACACAGCAGAAAGGCTTCAGCACACGCCTCTAGACCCGAGTCTCTGTCCCCTGTTACCCCAGCATCACCCGCCTCCCCTCCACCCTCACCCTGCCCTGCTACCCCCTCACCCTGCCCTGCTACTCCCTCACCCTCTTCCCGATGCCCACAGCCTCCTGAATCCGGCTCTACTGTTGTGAGAGGGCCTTTACCTCCACCTCCAGCTCCACCTCCTCCACCTTTACCCTTCAGTCCGATTAAGAATTCAAACAAAACACTCACCAAAGCTTTTCACTGGGACCTCGTTGGCTCTGAGAAGGTGAGTTATGTAAAATCAGATCCTATCTCACCTGTTCCCATTGATGTAGTTATGAGGTAAGTTGTCTTATTTTTTGCTTCCTGCCAGATTACGAAATCATTTTGGATACAAGAAGGCAGTAGGAGGCCTGGGATCGACATGTCACGCTTACAGGAGCAGTTCTCTGTCAAAGATGTGGGGACGTGCGGCGCGCCTGAGGCCAGTAACACCCAGCACATCATGCTCAACCAGAAGATCGCTCACAACTTCAGTGAGTGTATCAATGTGTCTCATTTCAGCGTTTTTATGCTGTAGTTAGAAGTTATTGCTCTAAATTAGAAGGTGTCTTTTTTACAACCACCACCAGAGGGAAGCAGTGCACAGAGAGAGCTGTTGAAGGCTGTGCCGTGGTTATTCTGCACGTCTGCCTGCAGGGGGCAGTGTGTCACCGACACAGCTCTGCTACTAGAAGATATTCTATTTCTATTTCTAATGGTTTTTCACTTGTCATTAACCCCTGTGTGTGTTTGTGGCCCCAGTCAGGGGAGAACCTTTCAGAGGCTTCCTCTCACAGGCCCTCTGAGCGGCACAGTGGCTGCTGTGAAGCAGGCTGCTAAACAGAATCAGTGTGCAAGTGCAGACTGGCAACATAATTAGAGTTCACATATTCATGAAATATGTATAGGCTATCTGAGCGACAGCGGCAGTGATTCTTCCTGCCTTGATAGAGAATATTAGCCCTGCATCTGGAGACTGTAATCCTCCTCCCTGACCTGAAAAGTCGGGCTGTGTCAGGAGCTGAGTGACGGCAGCCTGCAGGCAGAGTGAGGCCGTACAGCTCTCTGCTGCGAGTTCAGGAGCAATGTAGGCATCTGATGAACAAAGGAGCTGTTATTATTTGGTCCTACCAACACCAAAACAGAAAGTATAATCCTGGAGTTAGATTCATATTGTTTAATCTGCATAATCCATGAGCTCTTATAGGTCTGGTGTAAACTGTGCGACCCCTCCTCTGTTGGAAACAATGACATAAAATGGCTATAGTGCATTAAGCTACATTAGCTTGCTCGCTAACTTTAATAATTTAAATAAATTTAATGAACCAAGGAGGTATTGAACCGTAATTAGTCCATCGACCACTTTATCCAGGGCCGGGTGGCGGGGGCAAGCTCCTCACCCTGTCTCTAAGGGAGCGCCCAGCCACCCTTCGTAGAAAGGGCTTTTCGGCCACTCGCTATCCAGAGCTCATGACCATAGCTGAGGGTAGGAACGTAGATTGGCTTCGCCTTAATCAGCAATTAGTCATCATCCAAGTGTTTAGCTTAGCACATATTGTCATGGTCTGATGTTACAAAGCATCTAAAGTACAGGTTAATCTGGTTTTTCTGATTCGACCTCGATGTCCTGCAGTCAGTTAGGTTAGTTATGGCAGGAGGATCTGATGTGAGCCACACATGCCATAAATATATTTCTATTAAACACTGAACAGAGTGCACACAGAGGTGCTGCCTGCGTGTTTGTCAGAATGAATTTAAAAGAAAAATGTGCTAATACTTTTCTCTCTGTGGCTCTCTCACACACACACACACACACACACACACGACCTCCATCCTTTTGTCTGCATGCTTCACACCACATCCCGGCCTAACTTGCTGCTGTTTATTCAGCTCATATCTCAGCATTTATCAGCCAGCATGCATGCACAAAGATAGAAGCAGCTCCACAGACAGTGAGACTTCACCTCCATGAGATAATATCACAAGAATGTGATCAATAATTAACAAACAAAAACCCCGAACTGTTAATTAGCATCAGATGCTGGCAGCCTAACTGTGTCTGCAGCATCTGGATAAACAACAACCACTGCTGCTGCTGCGGCGGCGGCGCCAGCTATACTTTAAAAAAAACAACAGTTTACACACAGATGCAGACGAAGGCAGACGGTGTGAGCAGGTGGTTGTTTTTTACGGCGGGTTTAATAAATGTGGTCGTTACAAGCAAGCGAGGACATCCGCTGCATCAAGATCCCAGAGAACAAAGCTGCCCTGATCCAAGTATTTAAAGTGTGGTGCGGGAATTCAAAAGAGCTTTGACAACAAGATTGAGGCTCATATTGATTTCTTGATTGCATTCTTTAGAAAAACACCTACAGAGGGAGATGTGAGGTCTGCAAGGCAACAATCATGACTGCAGGTAGCTCCTCAGCAAACCACTACAATGGTGAAATAACAGTCTGAAACACTCGGTTGGATGGAATCAGTTGTGTTATCGTGGAGTAGCATACAGAGCACACCATTTTGAGTGTCATCTCTACACATTTTGAGCTTTTCTGCCATCAATTTAAGACTTTTGATGGCACACTAGATAAGCTTCAGGGCTGAGGACACGAGTATGCTCTCATCTGCAGAGCAGTGATGCCATAAAACGAGTAGCAACAACATGACAGAGGAGGGGATCATATGATAAAAGGGGCAGAGACCGGACAATTTGACAACGGCTCATTCACGCTGCCACCAGTCGTCCTGACCAGCACTTAAGGGTTCCTGTGGCTGACAGGCTTTCACTATTATGGCTACATTAAATATACATGCTCAGAAAGGTTATTTGATGAGGGTGTATCATGATCAGTTGGCTGCAATCCCCAAGCCCACCACTAGATGTCACACAAACTGACACACTCGCCCTTTAAGGAAAGGAAATATGCAGCTAATGTTTTTTTTTACATATTTAGGGCCCGAGCATGAAGCGTGCACTTTAATGAATGCACACATGCTTCTGAAGACATGGCTGGGCAAAACTGATCAAAAGCGCAGATCAAAGTTACACCGTGTGGGCGGGGCAACGCCACAAAGGTGACCCTTCGCCACCATAGAGAAAGCTGCTGTGTTTGTTAATGTATTAATCAATCTGCCTTCCTCTTACTCTATCATGACATCAACCCCTGGGCACCTTTTCATATCATCTCATCGTCATATGTGGGCGTGGCCACATGGCTCAGCAGCGCCCCCTAGAACGACATCTGAGTCCCCGTTTGACCTACAGACAGGAAGATCGGTACACATATGTATCACCTCTAGATAAAAGAGGTAAAGTCTCTTGCAGGTCTCGTCTTTCTATTTTGGGTTCGGAAATAATTTAGAACAGTTATTTTGCACATATTTGTGCAGCGTTCTTACATTTCGAGCTTCACTTTGTGGTAAAATACTTAGTAGACCTCCAAACGCCATACATAATGAGCTTCATTATGAATTCCTGTTTTGAATGAGTATCACACCAGCACTGTTATTTACCTTGAGAGCTCTGGTGCACGCTGCCCATTAACTGACAGGAAATGTCGCTCTCCTAATTAAAACTACACCTGTGGCTTCCTGTGCTCAGTGGGGCACACTCCATCTCACTACTCTAATTTGCCAGGGCAGTGCCCAGTTTGTCTGAATGCCAGTCAACAAAGGGCTTAATTTGCACTTGTGTGTGTGTTTGGTGGAGCCTGATGAGACAGCCTATCCCTGACACATGAGGACACTAGTAGCGCTCCACGTTGTTTTGATGTTGTGATTTCTCATTTGAAAATTTGTCATGAAAGCCTTTGTTGGTCCTGTGGAGGGAATTGCCGTCTCAACTCTTTAATGTCAAGGATTTGGAGACGTGTTGATTGCTGCTTTGTGCCTCAGAAATGCTTTTTCATCTCATGTGATTGTTTCATTCACTTTGCCACAAGCAGATTTTCAATCAGTTTGATGATTTTGATTCAATAGGATTCAACCTGTCAGCTCTGTATGGAGCAGGTTAGCTTAGCTTAGCATACTACAAACAGCTAGAAACAGGCTCACATACAGCATCCCTGGCTTTGAGTTGATCAGTTCAGATTTATCTGAACATTTGTGTGATCAATTCAACTTAAAAAGCAGATCTATATTGCACAGCTAAGTTAAAGTGTCTACCTTTTTGGTGTTGGCAATTTCTAACAACAGCAATAAATGATGTAAACAGGGTTGGCAGATCTGAGTGACAGTTTCCAGCCCAAACTGAACGTAACTCCCACCCAATGCGACAAAAGCCAGCCCAAATCACAACCTCCCTAGAATCTTAATGTTCAGACTGCCACATACAACAAAAAACACATCATAAGCACACGTAACTTTGCTGCTGCACTGAATAACTAAACAAAGTAACACAGACAAGAGAAGTCAGGCAGCAGCATAGACTGACCATTTAATACCAACAGACACTAGAATCCAACTTACTGTAAAATAATGCAGGCAGGCTCTCAATAACTAGAACTCTGCTCTCGCCTATAGGTGCACATTGTGCACTCACGGTTGCACACACACACTCCAACAACTGCCGGTCTGAACGTGGCTGATGTTTGTGTTAATGTAGATTGGTCGAACTCTTCACTCCACTGATCAGTAGGATTTCATGTTGCCAGTGGACCAATGACTTCATTCTTGATGCCACCTGATCATTTTAAAACTAACATAATGACATAATATGGGGGGGGGGGCACTGCCATTTTCATTTAAATTGATCAAATGACATTTACTTTTTGCATAAAATGAAAACTGGAATATTTTCTAAAAACCTGCCAAATGCTGTGAAAAGCAGCCTAAATTTTACAAACAATGCTATTTTTTCCAGTCCAACATGTTTAAAAAAAGCCCAATCTGGCAACACTGGATGTAAACTAGCCAAGTGAAGCTAAGTTTAGCTAGCAGGCTAAACTTTAGCTATGGACCATCGATTACTTTGGAACACAAGGTAATATTGTAATGTGTAAATTAGCAAGCTAGACAAATGACTAGCCAGCAGCTGGCTAAGATATAATACTGGCTAAGGTAGTTACAGGTCATCAGGCTAATATTAGCTGCTAGCTGAGGTAAAACATGCTCAAGAGATCAATGTGTTGGGTTTTAAAGCAAAAAGCAAAAAAATGCTTTAAAAGTAACCTTTTCACTGAATTAGCTTAAACCACAAAATACACCTACACATTTTAAAGATCAATACATTTATTGATCTTTAAAATGTGTAGGTGTATTTTTGATGCTAAGCTAACTACATGCGATCATTCTTTTAAACTCAGTGTGTATTTTTTGGTGTTTAAAATTAGGCTTGAGTGTGATTCTGCCAAATCACTGCCAGAATGTCAGATATCTGTATTTTCACTATACATACATGTCTGAGACTCTAAGGCTCCTAATGAATGCTTCCGACAGCTCGTGAATTATGCAGAGCACTTTTCTATAAAACAAAAAAATCCCATCAGCTTTGACTTGATAGAATGCAAATTTGTGCATTTCCCTTAGGCATTTGAGAGAAAGTAATTAAGCAAAGGGCCCTTTGTCTTCGGAATGCTTTTTGAGTCATTTCATTGCAGCATAAGAAGACTATCTGTCAGGAGGAAAGCTTTCATGTACCATTGAGTGTGTTGATTTTTTTTTTCCTAATCTATTGTTCTTCCAGACATTTTCCTCAAAAGTTTTCCGGTGCATCCGGGGGAGCTGAAGGACAAACTGTTCATCCTTAATGAGGAAGATGGAGGCCTGTCTGATGAGCACATCACCTCTCTGAGGAGGTATGCCAAAAAAATGCTAATCTGTATTCACTCCTTGTAGCGTCACAAAAAGAAGCCGAGAGGTGAGAGGTTGTTTTTTTGTGTGGCCAAGTGTGTGGTTGGTGGCTGATGTGAGTGGGTAAAAATCATCAACGTGGGACGCTGAGTGCACGACTTACAGCCAGGGCAATATGTGAGGAAACACACACTTAGCAAAGCTTTCCTCACTGTGTTCTAATACTAAAGAGCAGATGCCAGAAACTTTTAGCGGAGCAGCTTACTAATAAAACTTTTATCTGGGGTTATTTGCGGAGATGGAAACTATTGACATGCCCTCAGGAATATAACACTCAAAGCGGGTAAAGCGCTTCCTGATTCCTACCTGCAGTTTGCTCAGAAGCTCCGGATGCCGACCCTCTCGGAAGGAAAGAGTGATCTTATGTGGAGGACTTCATTTATTTTATGAAAAGCTAATATATATTTTAATGCACCGTGGCATCGGCCTGAGGAATACAATCTTGAAAGATCCCCTCCCAACAGGTGCTGCAATATTAATGAGCAGCGCTGCTCCAAGTGGCACATGGTGGAAAAAGTGAATGCCTTTGGATCGAGGTCAGAATGCAGAGGAATGACAGAAAGAGGAAGCCCAATTTAAGACAAGCGGGGTTCAGATTAAGTGCAAGCGAGTAAATGGCTGTTCCCATCAGCGTCTCGCTGCTTTATGGAAGCTGAGGAGGGCCATCAACGCTGCGCGGCTTTTAATCGCTCGTCTTTTCCTCCAGGCCACTGGAAATAAATCCGATGGCATCAGACCAAGACAGTGTGCGAGGCAGCGAGTGATGAAATACAGGGGCGAAGGTCAAAGTGGGGGAAAAAAAATCAGCCTACAACTGGGACATGCATTTTTAAACTGAAGCCGTAGGTCCACGTGTTTTTATGTCTCTGCTGCATCAGTGATATCTGGGTATTTGATGGGTTACACTTTGACATGAGTAGAGAACATGAATCTAATGGCTGTCGGAAGGTGCTACGTGTCCAAATAATCTGGCGGTGTGATCCATAGTGTAAGAGGCAGGCTGTTTGTGGACATGTGCTCTTTCTTCTCTTCATAATAAAATATTCACCGCCGCCCCTGAAGAAATCCGGTGTGGAAGGAAAGTTTCGACTTTTTGAGATTGTTGCCAAGTTTTCCTGCGACCTCATGGTCAAGTTTGTTGAAGATTTTTTGGAAATGAAAAAAGATGGGTGTGTATTCATAACTTCTTTTTAAGAAATTAACTCCCTTTTAAA
This sequence comes from Parambassis ranga, assembly GCF_900634625.1. Lineage (NCBI taxonomy): Eukaryota > Metazoa > Chordata > Actinopteri > Ambassidae > Parambassis > Parambassis ranga. Next base: position 502,824 of record NC_041028.1, on the reverse strand, counting down.
ACATAATCAACTTTATTAATTTATTGGCTCTGTGCAGCCTTCATTAATTTAAGCTGTCTGTCTGGTTTAGCTCAGTTTTGTCTGTGTTCCCTGGGTGGATCCATTAATACTGATGAAGACGACCAACAAGACGAAACACACAGGGAAAAAATGATAGAGGAAAAGACTAAACATCCCAAAAGACAAAACACAAAGAGCACAAAGAACACCTGGAACACACACACACACACACGGCATGCAGCTGCCACACAAAGGCATTGAGCATTAGACATCTCATTTATAGACTTACAGAAGACACAGGAGGACACAACAAGAGGGAAACATACTATAAACACTTCTGAGTGAAACTCTTTGTTTTTCTGTTGAAGGTACGTTCCCACGGCCGATGATGTGGAAATGTACAAATCACACAAAGGACCCGTGACGGAGCTGCATATTGTGGACCAGTACATGATGGAGGTACAGTTTCATGCTCCTTACATTAAACATGTAAACCATCAAAACAGTTCGCACACACAGGGCTGACTGAACATATCAGTGCCTGTGGAGAGCTCCTCACATCCAACCTCCACAAAGGTTTAATGTGGAGACCGGTCGGCCCCAACGAGCATGGTGGAGCCGCATGTAGGAAAAGTTAGGAGGTTTCTAAAAAGTTCCTGAAGCTTCAGATACAGAAAAATTTAAAAAATGAGAACAAATGGCCGATATTATACTGAGTGAAAATCAACTAATATACCAATACAGCCTATCAGTAGATGCCAAATGCAGAATAAGCCAGTTTTGAGTAAACAGGTAATGTTATAGCTCTCAGATTACCAAGCTAACACCTGGTTTACACTGTGCGATTTTAAGCGATCTTATAAGACCATTGCATGACACACTATGCGACGTGAAACTATGACGTCAAGTTTGATGCGTGCAGATTGTACGATGACTATTTACTGAATCGCAGGCGAACGCAGGTTACGACGTACGTCAATATGTGAGGAGGAGGAGGAAGATGTGGATGGGGAGTGACAGGTGGTAGCAGCTGTCACGCTGTGAGACAGTCATCCTAAATTTCTGACACCGCTAGAATTTTATCTCAGCTTATCTTTGGTCGTAAGACCACCGATTTAGAGTCGGACCAAAGATATCTCCACGATTCTCCTACGATGCTCGTCTTTCATCTGTGTTAAGTTAATCTAGCCACAGACAGGGCTGAAGTTACAACATTCAAAAGGACAGCTGTACACAGCATGTGTGTAGTTACTACCACTGCCAGAAGGGGGAGACAAAGGTTTCCCACTGCAGCTTTCCACCCAAACATCGCAGTTCAAGCCTGCACATTAGCAGCCGCCCGGTCTCCTTGTCTGAAGAAGGATCTGTTCACACACTGTGGTGTCATGACATCCTTCATCTGCTTATCACCTTCAAGCCCACCTGGCCCACACATGGACAGCTCCAGGTTGCAACAGAGCCGCCAAATCAGCCCACAGTTCATATGCAAAAATAGAACGGGTCGGCAGCACCTGTGAAGCTGCACAGCCTGAAACAGACGGCATAATCAGACCTCCGAGCTGCCACCAACATCTACCTAACTACTACTCAATCAAAGCACTGGAAGTCCTGAGACTGAAGGTGATTGTTTGAATTTTTAAAATGTAATTCTGTCATTTCCTACAATGACTCTCTTTGAATTATGAATGAAAATGACTTTGACAGTTTTTGTCCTTATTATTACTCGTCAGCGTGACTGCTAGAATATTCAATGTTCTGCATGGCACTGCAGTTTAATGTGATTGCCGCTGCACTTTATATTACAGCCTGTGAGCGGATGCTCAGAAGTTCAGGCATTCCTCAGCAAATTATGGGTTTTCTTGATTTTTGAAGTGAGAACGAGTACAAGGCCACGCTCAGAGTCGTTCTGTTTTTCACTTACAAGTCTTCACCTACGCCAGACTCATTTCATAGAATGCAGCATCCATCCACCACTTTCAGTGATCACAGTCAGTCTGGATAACCGTTTTCTTGGTCTTCTAAATATTATCTTGACCGCGACAGTTTCCGCTTTAACTGATATTTCAGGACTGAAACTACGAGCAGTAAGCATCCGGATATCTTGTCAAGAAGCATCCTTTTCTTGTTGCTTAGCAAGCCAATAGCTGTCTAGTGTAACCACAAAGTTAAGTTTATCAATCTATGAACTGCAGACAGCTTCTATTGATCCTTTTCTGACTGACATGAGTTATGACTCTACTTCAACCAGTCAGATTCACAAAAAGCTGATTTTACCTTTTTCTTCTGTTAATTTGTGCATAAATGACGCCAGAAGCAAAAAACTGTTTTACAGCATGTGTCGCTGTAGTCACAGCCGTTCTAATGAAGCTACTAGTTGTAATTCACCCAGAGGCCGCTTGTAAGATAGTCCTTTATAAGTAGGAGCTAAATGATTATTTATACTTGCTTCTATGAACAAAAGCTCACATTTTATTTCACTTCTTGACGACAAATGTCCTCCCCTCCTAAAGTTGTCCACAACAAGCTAGCATTCTACTAACAGATGCCGATCGGTCACTTCAGATTAGGATTGATGGATCTCTAAATAAAATGTCAGATGAACTAGATTTAACAGGTGTTCAGAAAACATTTTGTCTTTCTGATGTGTTCCCAAATGGCAGACGGCCTCAGATAATACTGTATGGTCCGTTGCTGCTTATTCAATGTATAAAAACGGCGGATAATAAAGGTGCTCATGGTCACAGAACGCTCTAAAAAGTTTGAACTGTATTTGTCGTTCCATCCATTTTAACCTCATCATGTCTGGGCTCTAACTTCAACGCCCCCCTATGGAAGAGGAGGCTTTGAGGGTTTTCCTGTATAGGCACCGCTACAGACACATGAAGCCTGAGATGGATTTCTGTTAAGTTGTGATCTCATATGAGTCATATATATATATATATATATATATATATATATATATATATAAAAGCAATAAGTGATAAACAACTATTAGATAGAGTGATGACATCTGAATCAGGTGGTAGGTGAGCTCTCACTGGCTGTCCCACAGCAGACGTCCTCAGAATATAAAGAACTTAAATAGAGACATGTGTGAAAACATTTTTAGCGGGACAGGATTTCCTTAGTGTTGAATCACAGTGATTGCCAACCTCTTATTAGAAATGTAAAATGTGTTAAAGCAAGGCGACGAGACGAGGCGCACGGCGCTCCAGCGCCTGGGAGATGACACATTCAGGGACATAAAAAAAAAGCGAGCTGATAGTGTCGACTTCTGATCCTAATATCTCTCCTTAACTATCCATCAGATAGAGTGCCCTTTGGCTTTGGGAGATGGTACCTGAGTGCAAGTGAGGCGGTCTGACAACGTAGAGTGATTTATTAACGGTTAGCACAGACACAAAGGTCGACTAGGCAGCTCAGCCAATCGTTTCAAAGTGTCAAGCCTTCAGTCTCTCTGTTAAATCAGCCTGTCGACAGGCCTGCAGCACTTCGCCTCGGGTCAGTTTTTCCAAAGAACTTGAGTCTGAGTCTCCCGCTGGCACAGTTTTTTTTCCCAGATCATTCTGAATAATCACGTGGAAACAGACTGTGTGATGATGTGATAATTGCACTCTCCTCTGTATGTACACAGCTCATTAGCGATACATCTTCCTCCGCAGATGTGCAACATCCCGTACCTGAGCACGCAGCTCGACCTGCTGTTAACTGTGAGAGAGCTCCCCGTCAGCGTGAACGACCTGCAGCCTGTGAGTGTACACAGTCCTCCACACAGTCCAGTCAGGCGTTCTAAAAACACAACGGCCTCCGCCTCAGCGAAGCACACACATGCAAATTTATTCTGCAAATGCAAACGCTAATGTTCAGACACATTTGGGCTTAAAGTGAAAAGAACATCTGGTATTAATACATGAAAGCTTTTTCCACTCCTGTTTGACTTTTATGTTTGAAGTGTTGGCTGAAGTAGTTTCTGTTCCATCCACTGCATGATGAAGAGTCTCAAAAACACAAAAAGCATGAGAGGCACTTTCAAACACTTCATTGATGGAGGAGCAAAGATGGATCTTAATCAAATCAGGTTGTAGGTGGTTCAATATATATATATTCATATTCATTAGAAATACAATGAAAACCCACTTTGGAGTTTTAAAGAGGAAGAGATGTTGAATCTTCCTCGACATCCACTTCATATTAACACGAGTAAAAAAGTCACTGAATAAATGTGAGGGCTGATTGATTGGTTACTTTGTAGTCAAGGAGAGAAAACCTAGCATCATTTCTGTCAGTATGTTCCTGAATTCACATGCGGAGCGTCACGTCCTGCCACCTACGACTATCATGGGTGAAATAGCGACAATGGAGCTCCTTCTAAGTAGGAGTCTAAAACCCGTACACAGGTGATGGATCATGGTGGACTTGGGGTCTTCAGTGTTCCTCCTAGGTGTTGATCAGTGTAGTTACTGTAATAATGTGACCCTTCTCTGGATCATGCACCAACAGCACTCAGAGGCCATTCATGATGATGCAGACCTCACTGATTCGGAGCCTCTGGCTGTTTTTTGGTTTGTTCTTTTTTGGTCTGGGTGGAAGTGGTGGACCAGAGTCTCACCTACTCTAAGGAGGAAGCATGACTCAAGTTAGCATAACTTAAAATTACAACGACAGATGAACCTTTAACACTGACAGCTTTAGTAAAAATATGTAAATACAATGTTGTTTCTTGACCTCAAAGAGTTTGAGAGACTCTCTCTGCAGTCTCCATCATGCTGGAAGGAGGAACCCCCTCCACTAGTGATTGTCACCATGGCCTCTGATGTCATCATCACCTACCTTTGGCCACAAAGTTATCAATCACCCCTCACTTAGAGCATCTAAATGCTACCATTAGCACCAAAATGTTTCAAGCTTGTGTGCTGTTAATACCCAGCAGTGCCAGGTCCATCATTAGTCAGACAGATCAGTGATGCTCCTATGGAGGACTGACTGCTGTTTATTGGCACTGGGGACTGCAGGGTGTGAAGATATTGCAGACAGAGCAGAATGCACCTCCCAGCTCCTCGGCCAGATTTTTTATTTTTTTATGTGAATCTCTTCTGGAGAAGCTTCTGTTTCTTTCAGCATGAGTGCTTCAGTCCTAATCTCTCTGTCTGCTGTCTGACAATGGAGAGAAGCAGCGGATAAGAATGATGGCACTGTAATCCATGGACTCTGACAGTAATTTCTCTTTGTCTAAGACCCAGTGACAAACAGGAAGATGACTCAACATGAAAGATTAGCAATTTCATTAAGTTTCAATTTATTCCCAGCTTTTTTTGTTTTCTCTCCTCTGCCTTTGATTTATTATGAAAAAAGCTCGTTCAATCTAAACCTTGGTATTTCTGTGCATGTCATGCTGCACTCCTTCACAGTAAAGGATTCAAGCATGGATCCTCGTCTCAGTTACAGAGTACTGTAAATCCTTTATGCTACTCTGACATGTCTGGCTCCTTTAGGAGGATTTTCACCTTCTGAAAAAGGTGAAAATCCTCCTTAGACTTAGTGATAGCGGGCTGTCCCCATAGACCGGAATATCAATAACGCCATATTCTCAGGGCTATTCGGTTGTCATTACTGTGCATTTTTAACGATTGACACGTCATTTCATGTCACTTTTAAGACAAAACATGATCTTTACCTAACACCTCACCCTGTTTTTTTTACCTTTTTCCCTAAGCAGTACATTTTGATGCCTAAGTCCAACCACGAGTAAAAAAAAAATGAAACCAAACAGTGTTAAATAAAACAGTCAGGGATGTTGTGTCAGGGACTACTGGGGGAAAGTCGACAGCCACCATCCTTCTCTGCCTCTATATGCAGACTTTGTTTGGTTTACCACCAGCACCACTGATGTGTTGTTGTGGCCAGAAACTGCATGTACTAATACATGAGAAGCATAAAATGTGACTTACTGCAGGTGAAACAGTGTACTGCACAACATGTCATTAAAAGCTGCATATTAGTGTACTGGCCCTGTTTGCAGCACACAGCCACTTGAAAACTCCCTTTTCATTTCACCTGAAACTCGGTGTGATGCCTCACAGGACACAGCAGTGTTACACAGTCAGACATGTGCAGCAGTCTGAGTGTGACTCTGTGCTGGCTAAGGGATTCATGATCTTAAAAAAACATGCAGACACTGCTGCTGCTTGTTCTCACGTCAGTCTTAACAACAGTCAAACATCAAACTCCTGCCATTAAGTCAAAAACCCACTAACAGACAGTCACAATAATAGGGAGGCTGCAGGGCAGACCGGGGACACAGTGGAGGGGTAGAATCCTTCGCCTGGCCTGGGAACACCTTGGTATCCTGCAGGGTAAGGAGGTGGGCAGGGAGAGGGAGGCTCTTCCTCTTTAGGACGTGGAAGAAAATGGACAGATTGATGGATAGAAGTGATTCAGTTCTTTCTATTTTAATGGAAAATTAGCGGTTAAAAATCATAATATATGCAGCACATGATGAGAGTTTTACTTCTTATATTACACTAATTATTATGAACCGCACTTCATGTGATCGCCCTGTGCAAAAATAAGGCAGCTGGATTGTTTGAATGGAGGCTGGTGGTGGGAGGTTATTCTTAAAACAGGAGCATATGGCGGGGTGTTGTTGTTGGCTGGCTTGGACCTTATTTGGAAATGCTAACTCTTTGTCAAGGACTGCGGCTCTCCCAGCGCCGACTCCTCTTTTCTCTGTTGGCGAAACCTAAAATCCCACTTTAATTTCTTCCAGTTTGGTTCCTATCCATATTCAACAGGATCTGTTCAGAGACGGTTAAACAGGGAGATTGCACGATAGTCTAAAGGGATATTTGTGCCTGACACAATTGCATACCAAATAATATTAATCCAGCCACACAACAGGGTTCTGATTACTCATTTCAGGAGGTCAGATGAGATGACTGTTTGTATTGTGGAATGGTAAAGCCTGGAGTTAGTTTTGTTGTGTTTCTGTGAGCTCAGAGAGTCCCTGAACAAGCCTCAGCCTTACTCCACTTAAATTTCACAAAGCTGTTGTGTAGGGAAATGACTGCCGGAGCCTGTATGCTGCTGGATTACAGGACAGAATGACTTTGCTCTGTGCCCCTGTGTTTGTCTTCCAGCTGATTAACCAGAAGATCAGAATGTGCACGCAGCTGCACAACTCCAGGTCATTTGTTTCCGTGCTGGAGTACCTGCTCGCCATCGGCAATTACCTCAACGAGAACGCCGGGAAAGAAAAGGCCAAGGGATTCCGCCTCTCCTCCTTAACTAAAGTATGAATCCACCACTGCTGCCTGACCTTTGATTGAGTTGCAGCTCCAAGCTAATAAGAACGTTCACTGACATACACAGCAGGGCTTCTGTGCATCTTTCACGCTCTCGGTCTGTCAGTTACAACAATTTGTAGCAACCTCGTAGAGAAGGTAGAAGCAAGGTGTCTGGACTTGCAGAGTTTTCATGAAGACGTTTTGCTGCTCATCCAAGCAGCTTTTCTTCATGAAAACTCTAGTCCAGATGCCTTGCTTCAACCTTCTCTATGTATGATGACCTGGATGACTGAGAATCTTCATCAACTTGTAGCAACCTCTGAGGCTGAAAGGTTCAGTTCTACAAGTGGCTGCTTAGGAGTTCAGCAGAAATGAGACCTTAAACCCAGAAATTGTTATACTTCTGGGGATCGTATCTAGGCTTCAAAACAATCATAAACAATTTCTTGTCCCACACGTTCTGTCGGGGGACCTCAGAGATGCTAACCTCCATGTTAGCCTGCTGACTCTATTATATATTAATATTAAATCCTATTACGCCCTTATTTTAAATTAAGGGTGTTGCCACTATAACACACAGGTCCCTGGTTGTTTATTTAGCATCACACGACCACCTCAGCTTCACTCGCACTCCACCTCATATATGAGGTAAGATTGGAGTTAGGTGGAGTCAGTTACTGCCAAGATGGCAGCTGTTCTTTAGGGGACGTACGAGATTTAAAGATGGTTCTTCCATCTAAAAGTAAGAACAACAGAAATAACTTGTCTGGATGCAGCTTGTAGCCTGTAATGCTAAGCTAAGCTAGGTATCTACCAGACAAAAAAGAAAGTTATCCGTCTTCTCATCTGATTCTGAGCACGGAGGCCAGTTAGTTTTCCTGTAATTCCCCCCTGCAGGATGATGTAGCTGATGAATGCACAGTCTTTCCGGCTGCCGGGGGTTTGCAGTGTTTTCTGTGCTCTGCTGAATTTAGTTTGAACCACTCTGTTGTGAGTGAGCCTGTCTGCTGGGACGGTTTAAGGGGCAGCGCTCACGGCACAGAAGTGAAACGTCCTCTGCTCCATTTAATGAAGCCGAGGCCTTGCTCTCCCTCAGAGGTGTTTCCAGGTCTAATTGAGAAGAGTAAATTGTTGCTGCTTCAGTCAGACTCTACTCAAATTAATGGCTGACTGCTTCCCTGGTTATTTTTCATTTTTATCAATACTTGTGTGGAGTGTGTGATGCTCAGAGGCCAGGGCACAAACAGCATGACCCAGAAAAAGGCGAGTTCCCTTCACAGGATTAGAGAGAGATACTTCCTGCATCTTGATGGTGTGTATGGATTTATATTAGCACTCACACAGTGTGATATTAGACAGAAACAGTGCCTACAGATGAAGGTGAAGTGCACAGAAATGGTCGAGGGATGAGGTAAGGAATGCCAACAACGCCATGTAAGGTTGATGAAGATGATGATAGGACCATCTATCCTTGTCTTTAGCCATCAAGCATCTCCTTTAATTGCATAAAATTACATGTGACACTTAAAGGGAAAGTTTAAATATTTTCCCGTGGTCTGCAGTCCTATTTATCCATCTAGATAGTTTTGGTGTGACTTTTAGCGTACAACTGCCTTACCCCTTGGCATCATTTGTCTAAAACCTGAAAGAAATCGCACAAACTAACCTGCATGAAAGGCGTGTTAGTCAGCACACACACTGATCAGGCGGCTCCTGAGAAGTCGTTTGGCCACAGAAACATGTTTGGCTGCTTTTCAGAGGAAGAACCTCCCGGCTGTGAAGCACGGAGGTAGAAATGTTTTCGGTGTAGGGATGCTTCGGTGCCTCAGGGACTCCGATGCACTGATTCAACCATGATTTCTGCATCATATCAAAGAAGTGATTGAAGATAACGGAGGCAGTCTGTTTGAATGCTGAACAAGTGGCGGACCTTTCAGCAGGACTCCAAAAGATGGCTCTATCAAAGCCATCCCGAAACACTTTGGAGGGATTCGAGACAGAATGTGCAAAACCCTCATCTTGTAAGTGAAGTAAATCTGACTGCACGTTCAAATAAGTTGAATAATTTGACAAGGACAATTATGAAAAACATCTACGACATGTTCTTTCTGAGGGCAAAGCTCTGACAGTTACTTACTTGAATAAATCAAAGAAACGAATTCCTTCACCTTCCTCTGTAGGCAGTGCAATGGTTATAAGTGTTAAACACAACGGACATATTGAAAACAGAGAACAATGTCCCTGTGAGTGTGAACACAGTCCTTACATTACCCGTGTGCGCCACATGGGGACAACAGGTTTGTTAACTCTGTGCTTTTCGCCTCCATCCGCAGCTCTCCCAGCTCCGTGGGAGAGACAGGAGGTTCACCTTGCTCCATGCCCTTGTGGAGCAGATCATGTTGCAAGAACCGTGCCTGGCCACTTTTACGCAGGAGTTGGCGGAATTCGAAACTGTCCCTGGAGGTATTTTCTAGACAGGATTTAATCACAAAAAATCAGTGTGGTTCTATTCACTTGAGTGAAATGTGTATTCTGTGTGTGTGTGTTGGCCAGCTTCCATCAAAGGCTTGACCGCAGAGGTAGATGGTGAGTAGATCGCATTTTACTACCGTGTTAAATATGCTGAGACGGCTGTAATATTGACCCTCCATTTTTGTGCTAACAAAGTGTATTGATGAGAAAGTGTATAGTAACATTTCACTCCATCTTTCTGCAGCTTCAGAATACTTTCACATGGCCTTATTGTCTAGGGACTGCATGGTCTCAGTCCAATATATGTCCATGTGATGACTTACAAACAGCACAGATATAACAACACTGCACAGAATCACACAGGAGACAGCAACTGATTTAAAGCAGCTATTTGTTCCACTGTTCAAATATCATGGATGGTGATGAAGACGTGTGTGTGTGTGTGTGTTTCAGTCCTGAAGAATGAACTGCAGAAAGTGATTCAGTACAGAAAAACTTCCAAGAAGAGAAATGCCGCAGCTCATCCCCCAAACTTCTCCAAAGACCTGAAGGTGTGGTTTCTCCTCCATATTTGCTTTGTTTAAATCAGCCAGTGGTCCTCTTATGGCCTCTGGTTTTATTTGCACATTTGCAGCTAATTATATTATAATTAGCTGCAAATATATATATATATAAAATATATTATATATTCTTCAGCACTTCTGTGAAGAAGGGTTTTAAGAGGTACTTATCCATTACTAGATGGTGGCTGTTGTGGCCCTAGCTTAGAGAAACGCTGACACCTTAGCTACAACAAGACAATATCAATATCCAAGTATCATGTTACATTCATATACTCATAATTCACTTTACCACAGCAAATGTCAGATTTGTGTGTATGCACCATTGACTGTATGACGATATACGACATGACAGCTCCCTAAAACGAAGACAAACATCTGGATTGCCCCCTAGTGGCTGGCTGCAGTATAAGTCATAAACTCCACCTTCTCCATGTTAGTGGACCAGACATAGGCTGTGTTTGAAATCACTCCTTACTCCCCATATGGGGAGTTCAGTGTAGGGCACCATATAGTGAACTCACTGTGAAAGCATTTTTGGACATTTCGGACTCTACCTCCCTCATTTTCTGTCGCCGTCGCCGTTAATGACGTCATTGCGGTCGCAAATTAAACAAGCCGATCTCTGCCGGCTAAACTGACTCTCTTGGTAGCAGTTATCATTTGTGCCTTTATAGCCCAATAAACATTTTATGGCAAAACATAAATAAAGCAAACACAACCGCTCATTCTGCAATCTTTAAACCATCATTATATTTATAGAACAGGTGACGTAACTTCTGGTCCCGTTCTTTTTGACGGTCTGCCGTACATGTTGCTAAAAGTAATGACCGTAGGATGGACACTACTTCAAGATGCATTGTGGGATACACTGAGGGCCCTATATGGGCTCTGTAATTTCTCACTAAGAATTCGGACAGCACTACAATATGGCGGAGGCTCTATATAGGGCCATATGTAGTGGTCAGGGAGTGATTTCAAACACAACCATAGACTAAAGACTAAAATGGTTTTGGCCTGTTAGCTAGTTCTTTATCACACGGATCTGTGTTCAAATGCTCACTCTTTAATAGCTTTGTATTTTATTTGATACTGTTGGCTAAAAAGGAGGAGATGACATCAGCAATCAACCGAAAAAAGTCATTAATGTGCAAAAAAAAGTAACTATTTTGCAAAAAAGGGGGTGACTTGTGTAAATATTTCATGTAATGGCAATATAATGTGAGATTAGCTTGTTTTATATTCTTGTAAAGACCTCTGCCTGTCTTCAGAGTCAGAGGTTGTACTGGTTGTCTTTAAACTGGTGCACAGACACCACACAGAGGCCTGCTTACAGACATGACGGGTATTTTATGCAAATCAGCACTTGATGTGGTCGAGGAGCCATAGACACAATGCATTATTTTTTTCCCCTCAGTCCTCGTCTGCATAATTTAAGTGTGGAGCAAACCTTACTCTGATAATTATCCTGACCTTATTAAAACTAGCCAGTAGCACTGCTGGTACACGACTTCATTGTTCATTATTCCCTTCATAAATCTCTCCTCAAAAACATATTTTTAACCAAATATTGTCATTAAAACAACGACCATCAGCTGGAGTACAGCTCGATCAAACTCACCAGGTGCTGCTTGTGCTTCTGTTTTTTTACCACAGGCGACTATCGATAAGTACAACGTGGAACTCTCTGCACTGACGAAGACGTGTGAGGAGATGAAGAAACTCTACTCTGTCATACTGGTAACCCTTGAGTTATTATTTCAATATCTCTTTGGTGCAGCTTCAGAGATGGATGGGATGCTGTTCCGGTACTGTCTGTCTGGCCCTCTTCAAGTATTTGTCATTTTATCCGCCCCCCCACTGCAATGAAAGAGTCCGTATATTTGAAGAGAAGAAGTCCACAAGGTTACTTGTTGTGCACCGAGTGTCCTTCAGAAGGCTTAGTTAGGTAAATAAAGCCTTCCTGAAGCAGTTTATAGCCCAACATTATTTAAGCCAGCGCAGCTCATTTGCAATGAAATATAAAGTGTTTTTGGATCATTTCTTTTAGAGTTAGTAAACTGACATAATTTCCTACCGCCAGAGAGGAGTTGGTGGACCTGGTATATAAATCTTCAAATTCATTTTTCTGTACAGCAGCTGCTCTTTTAAAGCCATGTGTGTGCTCATCTGACCCTGTTGCAGACACACTGACTCACATTTGAAGCAACTTGTGTGTAAATGCATGACTCCTGACCACATTTGAATACAGGTGATGGATTTGCCCAACATGTCACCCAATCCATGGATGCATTCTGGGGTTTTTAAAGTTTTTCTGCTTCTTTCGGCGTGAGGATGACAAAGTCCGTCCTCTGTGCTCGCTGCTCCTATTGCACCAGTTTCCTGCTGTATAGTGAGTGAAGATTTATGAGGGGCAAAGCGTGACTGTAAGGGCTTTCTGCTGCTGCTGAAAATGGTGATATTCTGCAATAAGTTTGTCTGAGAGCTGCACTCCCCTTTAAGCATGTGTCTGGACGTGAGATCCCTCATAAAGAAACGTCCTCCGCCTCCAGATTTAGTGGAGACACCGGTCCCTGTCTGTTCTTCCATCACAATGCTTTTAAAGGAGAACATTTTCTCTGCTCGCTAACCTGGTTAGATTAGGTTTATAGAGCTCCAGCCTGCTTTTGACATCTTAACAGGCGCTACGTCTTCTTTTTATAGCCCCCCACCCCACCACCACCAAAAACAATCAATACAAAAGAAGTGCCTATTTTCTCATCTTTCCCATATCTCTGAGGAACATCCATCATCATACAGAGTCCACTTACTGCTCCTGCTGAGATATGGTAGCGCCAGCTGCCGGCTTCAGGCCTGCTAAGAGATTGTGTTAAAACAGCCTCCTCAATTAGATTCCAGTGCACAAGTAAGCAAAAGGGAGAGCTTTATCTACATCTGTGTGACTGGTGCCAAGATCTCAGAGAGCAGCCTGCTTCCACCTGAAGGTGTGCAATCATACATCAGCTGCTGCATACCGTTTGGTTTTCGAAGCATCAGAGGAACACAGTTTGTTGAAAATGATGCCTAATAATGAAACCTACAAGCAAGTCAGTCCAGCTAGAGCGGGATTCAGGCCGTATCTGCATATATCTGGATAGTTTTTTTTCTGAGTCCAGATCAGCTTACATCTGGCTCAGGTCTGAACGCAAATGCAGCTAGTAAATCCGGTTAGCAACATGGTCTTCCAGGTTCACTGGGACAGTGTCTGGGTCGCGTACAAAAGCCGTGTTTAACAACTGTCAAACTACGACAGCTTTGCCCCGAGTTTATTTTAGTCAGAGCTACAAAGGAATAAACTGCTTTTTGAACCGAAAAAAAAAAGAATGAGCGACACGGGACAAAAAAAAGCACGACACATGCGCACGCGTCCGTCCTCAACGGACTCTGTATATTACGAGGCGCCACCTAGTGGTTTGGAGGTCAACGAACAAGCCGGGTTAAGCTGGATTGAGCGTGGACACGCGTGTGTGATAGCCAGATTTGAACATGGGGCTGATTCTATCCAGTTTACAAGCTATCTGGATTTAATCCTACTCTAGCTGGATTGACTTTCTCCAGTGTGAACTGGGCCACAGTGATGTAGCTTAGGTGATGTTAGCAATATGTCGCCAATGTTTTGTTCCAGAAATAGCTTCAAATATATTACAAATACCTTAAATTGCAGGCAAAATATCCTCAAAATAACACACGGGTGGCTTTTTATTTTTTATCCCTTACGCCATGATATCATGTTGCAGCGAGGGGTGATGTGTGATATTCAGGCTGCCCTAAGAACATTTATATTGAGAAAGGTGCATGTGAGGTGGCTAATCAAACTCAGTGTGATGCTCATGCAGAAACCAGTGAGCTAATTTCCTGCAAATATCGCCTGTCATGTCCCAAATTTCCCTGAGGGACCTTCCTAAAGGGATTAATAAAGTATATTCTATTCTAGGAAGGTTAGCAGGTTAGCATTTGATTTTGGCAGGGAAGCTGTCAAAGGGAAGACTCTGAAGGAACCCTTTAGATATGCCTGTGTTACAGCTGCTCGTCTTCCCTTAGCCTGATAGCTTATCAGGATGCAGGTATGTGTTAAAATGCTGAACATGTGTAAATTCTTATTTATTCCTGAGGCTTAACGTAAATCACCGCACAACGTGTTATTAAACATGCACGTGTACTCTCTGTGGCCTTTTAAAAGTTTAACAATCTGACCTTTAACTGCTGTGTCCCCTTCAGGCATAGAGTTATATTTTAATCATCAGGCAGGGTGTCCAAAACGTAGCATCCGCCCTGCATGTTTGATTCTGGACACTGTAATCCCAATGGATAACTTTCCACTCTTAGGCAATACAAAGACAAAAAAGGTCCAGTCTGGTCCACCTGCCCTGACCTCACTGTGTGCATGTAAATCCTGCTGAAACAATGATGAAGACAGACCAAGCTTTGGGGAAACGGCGTCATATTTAGTGACATCTTGTCATGTGGGAGGAAGAAATGAATTCATAATGATGCCCTTGAATGCACTACATGCAAATTTATTAAACATAGCTGATGAGATTTTTTGGGGTGAGAGGCTTGATTTTTAGTCGCGCTAACAAGCTGTAACAGCTATAATGTGTCACATTACAAGTGTCTCACTTCTTAAAGGAGCGATTTCTGCAGATTAATTCAAAGATACTGTCATTGATTATCTCCTTAGTAAATATAGCACTCTCTATCCAAACTTTGGACACGCTTCCTTATTTGATGGTTTGTATACATACATCGTAGATTAATACTGAAGGCTTTAACACTGTGAAGGAACAGCACAGGTTCTTGCTTTGATGACAGCTTCACAGGTGTTTTTCTCAGGCAGCTCATGCGGTCGTCACCTGGAGTGGTTTAAAATGAACAGATGTGCCTCGTCATGAGTTCATCTGTGGAATTTCTTGCCTTTTTTGTGTTTGACACCATCAGTTGTGATGGGGCTGGTAGACAGTTTTCTACAGTGAAAAGTCCAATATAACTACTGTTCACGTCTATATTATGGCACGTGCTCTGATGAAACTGGCTCTCATGGGGACAGAAACTGTAAATGAACAGCACCGAGGATCAGAGCCCACATAAATGCTTCACAGACTTCCAAGCAGTAGACACATAGGCTGTGTATAGGTAATCATGGTCAAACTTCTGCACAATAACAACAAGAAGAAAACTCTCCCTGGACCCAGAACCTCAAGGAATAGACATCAGACCAGTGAGGATTGGAACTTTAGGCTGATCAATCCAAATGTAAGAGTTTTGCTTCCACCCTGTCCTTTTAGATGCAGAGAGTGTGAGCTGGTGGTTTCTACACTGTGTGTCTCACTGTGAAGCATGGGAAGCAGGAAACTCACGCTGTGATACGTCAACCGTCTGTCACTCAAGTGGCAATGCCCATAATTAAGCGTAATTTTAAGTCCGAATACAATTGAAACGAGTGAGTTGTACAAAAATTCACCCCCCCTACAATTGACACTAGAAGAGAACCTATCATCTGAGACCAGAGTGGTTTTTTGTACCAGGCTGTAAACATGTTCATTTCTGCTGTGAAGTCGGCCATTTTAACATGGGAGTCTATGGGAAATGACTCGCTTTTGGAGCCGACCCCCAGCAGTTGTGGCGTGAATTACAGGTTTTGACACTTCTGCATGGGCTTCAACTTTGAGCCCCAAAGGTTGCCGCTTGGTCTGCACTCATTCCAGCTTAACCCAGCTTCTTTATTGTCCTCCAAACCGCTAGGTGGCGCAATGTAAAATTTCCTCCACTGCCGTAGTTTGACAGATGTTTACATGCGGCTTTTGTCTGTGACCCGGACACTGTCCCTGTGAACCTGAAAGTATGACATCCTTAGCGGGATTCAATAGCTGCATTTGCGTTCAGACCTGAGCCAGATTTAAGCCAATGATATGATTAGCCTACCACTGACATTCTGCAGAGACATGCCACATCATCTGGTTAGCGGGACCATCATTTGTTTTTCAACAGGACAAAGACAAACACCCCACTGGGCTATGTAAGGCCTAAAAGGAGTGTCTCAGAGTGCTGCGTCAGATGACCTGACCTCCACATCCACCTGACCTAAAACTAATTTAGATGGTTTGGGATGAGTTAGACGGAAGGTTTGACATCACTTCCTGTTAGCATGAACACTTCCAGGGTGACTCTGTGTACTACCTAGTTAGTACCCTCTCATGGAGGAGTGACTACATCACAGAGCTGACTGACCCCAACATGGACAAAGCTGCCATCAAAGCAATAGGTGGCTATTTAGAAGAATCTAAAATACAAGACATTTATTTCTTCATGAATAAAAATGAAGAAAAACTGAATGAGAAGGAGTGTCCAAACTTCTGACTGGCAGCGAGCATTATACAGTGCTATAAATATGTATATTAGCAGACTACTGGGTAAGCCTAATTGATATTTGCTTTGATTCCTTTCACTGAAGTGAATTCAGTATAATAATTATGTTTTTTTGGATGCCAGCTTGAGGCATTGATTAATTAGACACCTCTTTCTTATTAAAAAAAAAATATTAGATTTTGTAGCTTAGAGTTTAACACCACGGTATGATGCACAAGCAATCAACAGTTGATCTCGTTATCCTTCTTATCCTCACTTGTTAAAATAGAAACACTGATTCAAAGAGCAGACGCTGTGTTTATTGCTTCTAAAGCCTTTTTTGAAGTGTGGTTGTAAATTGGCTTTATAGTGGACACAGCAGGTGTTAAAAAAACAGCACAGCTACACAGAGGACGCCATTTAAAGTGGATTCAAATTGAAATAAAATAAAGAAAAAAAGTATGCAAAGAAACTAATTTGCACATTTGATTGTTGCTTTGTGAGGAGAGAACAGGTGTTGATGTTTTTACTAGCGTGTTCTTTTCGCTGCCACATCGTCTGTACGAACCTTTAAGAGCTGTCAGAAGACAGCAGGAACACAAAAGACTCACTGTGAGCTTTCAGAGGAGCCGAGGAACACTTCACAGGCGGCACGATTGTTGCACTGATGTTCCAACTGCTCCGCCAATTAACCTCCTACTAATACTGTGTCTAATGATGAGTGTGGGTCTTACACTGTGACGGGGACACATGCATTTTAAATTCATTTGTGGAAAGTGATTCTCAGATGCAGTTACTAAGAAACATAAATTCAGTCAGAGGAATGTCAAGGACTTTAACATTTATCACAGGTACCTTCAAACAGCAGCAAGGTTTCTGCTGAGAAAAATCACCCCCCTCTTATTTTCTACACAGAGCTACACATGCAGAGGTGGCATGAGGAGCTCATATAATGCATCATATTATATGAGCTTAAAGTGCTAAGGATCCTGGTTAGCTGATGCAGACACATGAGTCGAGTCAGTAACACAACAGAGATCAGGACCAGCTAACAATGCTATTCCCAGCAGTTCTGGAATGGACAATATTGCCTTTTACACCCGGACATATAGCACAGCAGACAGACATCCAGGCGTCTAAAGAAGCCTATTTTATGTAGTCACTTACATCTATAGCATGTACAGGTAGTGTAACAGCATCCAAAAGTCCATGACCAAAAATGCTATTTGCACCACACAGATGTAGAGCATGGCTGTTTTCGGCTGAGGTGGAATATCAAATGAAGCCATGTGTTCCCAGGTGTACACACAGTGCTTTCTGCATGTGGTCAGCTGTAGGGCATGACAGAGACATGCACTCTGGTTTGTATGGCCCAGAATGCTGTTCTCACCCAGCAGGAAGTCTTCCAAACCCCCAAACCGTGAAGTTACCTACACAGCAACAGCTGTCACTTATCAAACACTCTGCACTTATCTTAGTATAAACCAAGGGCATCATATGAAACAGCTGCTTTATAACTTCACCTCGGAAGCTCTCTGATCCATTTAGTGTGTGTGACATAAGGTTTCTACTACACAGTGTTTGTGTGACAGTGCACAGAGTGATACTACAGCCTATAATGAGTGTGAAACATGATACAAGGTGGAGAAAGCAGGCAGCACTTTGAGTCTGAACTCCAGTCAGCACAGCCAACTGCATACAATAAGCCAATTACCACAGTTAGCCACTGTGACCCGCACTGAGAAAGTTTGACTCCAGAATTAAGAATGAATATAAATAGATGTTTATACCAGTGACCCTTAACCACAAAGGTCCAAGTAGTAATTTAACAGCACACGTCCACCTCATTGTATAAGGACACTCGAGCAGCGGATGGCATGCTGAGGCAGCATATGAGCTAATTACATCAAAAGCCCATTGTTAAGGAGAACATGCACGCCCCAGCAGCGGTTCACCAATGAACATGAATGCAGCTGTTAATTATAATTGTAATTTTTACCAGCTCAAAGGTGTCCGGAAGTGTAATTACTGATATATATATATATATATTACATTTTCCAATCAGCTAATCTTGTTTTTTTTGTCCAGGTGAAATTTGGAGAACCGGCGGATCAAGACTCTCAGGAGCTCTTCGGGGTGATCAATCAGTTCATCCACGACTTTAAAAGGGCCAAAGCTGAAACTGTATGAGTCAGCCTGCATGTTTTAAAGGTACAGCTGGTGACTGGACGTGAACATTAATGGCGTCCTCCATGGTTGATGTTTGAACCTTTAGTGGACTGATACACTGAGTATCCGCAACCAGCTGCCGTAGCTTCATCATAAAAGGAACCATCACTCCTCTCCTAAACCTTTGTAAATATACTAGACCATACTAAACCATACTGCAAAGCTAACTACAGACTTAGCTTTGCGGACAAGCTAACCGCTCGCCTTACTTTGTGCTAAAGTAAATAGGACACAGCAGGGACTATTTTCTACCAAACTAAACCTAAGCTACTGCAGCACTGCACAGAAGGCAGCGAGTCTCCTCCTATAGGAAGGGTTAGAGCACTACCGGCCTCCTGCTGGGTGGAAGTAACGTTCATCAGCGGACTGGTACGTTCTAACCTGTGCAGCTGAACTTAAAGGAATAACAATGTGATGATTTTTTTTTTGGTGCTTTAAACACAAAGAAGACGAAGGCCAGAAATCTTTGTGGGTGATTCCTCCAAAATTCTGCTGAATCTAAACGGGTGAATGAAGAGAACTGTCGCCAACACTCCAACAGAGCAAAAACCATCATTTTCAAAGGGACACACATCATATATGTAAATACAGAATAACTGAGTGAAAGCTGGGTTCAAATCTAATGTGTATAGATACTTTATTTTACAATGATCAATGGATCGTGCACTGATTGTGGTGCTCCTGGAAGATGCTTCAGTTTGTGAGTATAAAAGTGATCTGTGTCACCACGTTCTGTGTCAGAGGTTGTGTTGACTTTGTGTTTCCTGGTAATTTGTTTGGAGACAAATCAGAAACGAATGATTTGCTGAAGTGTGCTTATACTCACTGCGTTCTGCCGGCAGACGAACCAAAAAAGCGACAACCCTGGAGCGGCCGCAGCTGAGGCAGGCGGACCGGCAGGTGTGTGATGATTCTCAACATTCAGTTTGTGCTTCGGCTGGGGATGTTTTCATCCTTCCAAGGCCGCCTGCCATTCAGGAACACATCAGCACTGTGGAGAAGCAGCGACGCAAAATGTAAAAAATGTCCGCTTTAACAGGGTGAAAAGGCACCTGCAAAAAAACGGGTTCATTCTAATCAGATAACAGGAAAAAACCAAGCTGCTTATTTTTTAATCAGAGACCTCGAACTGAGAAGTCGAACACTTTCCCCCAAACAGATGAAATTAATTAAAACTTTACATCTGCAGAAAATGGTGATTAACTAGCAGGAAGCATATTAAACTGCAGCTTCACATTGTAAATGTATTCTGTCCGAGTAATGTCACCTTGTGTGTTGCGTCACCGTTTTATTTTCCAGCACTCGTCAGGGCTGAAGCTCAGTTTGTATCATTACTGTGCTTCAGGAGGTCTGACGGAGATCTGTTCCACCGTTTCCTCTTTAAAGGTTTATTCTTATGTCAGAATATTTTTTAGCTATTCATCACTTATAGTACGTGGACCAAGTGTTTTGGTTTGCTGAGGAGGAAAAACACTAATTCTCCAAATACCAACTCATTTTTGCTGCTTTATAAATGTTTCTAATTAAAAGTGGATCAAATGATGTGAAAGGTGGTGGAACTATCCTCCCTGCTAACCAACGGCTTAAGGCTGTTTTAGCTTTAATTTAAATTTAATTTTTTATTCAAAGTTCTGAAAGATGCCATTTTCTTCAACAATAGAAGAAACAAAGAGAATTTTTTGGTTTTATTTCACTGGCACCATGTGTAACATTCGCTTAAAACAAATCAACTGAAACTCTGAAATCTTGACAAAATTATGGCTCGATTGACCAAAATACAATCTGATCAAACAGGGTTTAAACATACAGACCCACAGGTGGGGAACAAGCGACACAAAGGGAGGAAGAAGACTGAACACAGACCGACTTCAAAATAAAACAGGAAGTGATCATTATCCTCTATCCAGACCATCAGAGCTTAGAGCCCTCAGCACAAAACTAGAGAAAAGATGTTGGGTCCCAGGTCGCAACATCTCAACCAAGTCTTTTCCAAGCAGTCAAGAAGATGCTGGTGTAGCAGCAACAGGGGTGTAGAACTGGACAGGAGTGATGGGGACATGTCCGCACCATGATCTATATTTGTACCTACAAATATTAGTGATCAATATGTGCAACTTTACAGAGCTGAAGACAAGATAAAGACCGCGTCCACACAGAGACATCTTTACGGAAACTTTTTGTTTTTAAAAAGTTTCCGTAAAGATGGTGTGTTTCAGGAAATGCGTGCGTCCACACGAATCCGCACAAAAAAAACGCTGCAGTACATATGCCAGGCCTGTGAGTGGCGCTGTAACGCCACCACAGAAGCACTCCAAAATCAGAGAAGAAGACACAGGGCATGCACACAAAACTTGTGCGATGAAAACCGAGCGTCCACACGGGACCAAAGGCTGCTCTTCTTCACTTCAGCAGAGCTGACATGATTTGTTTGTTTGTTTGTTGTGTGCACACCTGCTAACAAGCTCCACTAAAACCTGGATTCATCATTTACACATTCAATCACATTTGTTGTGAAGGTGCAGATAAAATAGCTGCCGTGTTTTTTGGTTTAAAGGACCCTGCAGGGAGCTGCTGTCTGTGTGGTACCACTGAGTACGACCCGGGCTGATACTGACGCTCCTGACTGTCTCTCAGTGGAGGACAGGAGCTGCTGTCTGTGTGGTACCACTGTGTATGACCCGGGCTGATACTGACGCTCCTGACTGTCTCTCAGTGGAGGACAGGAGCTGCTGTCTGTGTGGTACCACTGTGTATGACCCGGGCTGATACTGACGCTCCTGACTGTCTCTCAGTGGAGGACAGGATCTGCCTGTGTGTGACTGACAGCTCTGATTGCCTCTGGCCTGCTGCTCGTGTTGCAGAAGTGGCACATGCACGACTTTATGATTCATTAGTGACAGTGTGCAGCAGGAATCAGCCTTTCTGAAGATTAGCGAAGCTGCTTGTTATGTGTACGAGGCAGAGCTGACCGAGCCGGTCAGAGTGGTACATGCAGAGCACACTCTCTGCTAGACGATTAATTCAATTCCTTAGAGGCTCTGTCTTTTTCTATTAAGACCCAGCGGTGGGTCTTACTTTTTATTTGTCCCTTTCAGATGATGAAACACTCCTGGACTCCCCTGTAGAGCTGCATTTATTTAAGCTGAAATTATTGCTGTGAGTAAAGTATTCATATGATTTGTTTCCCGACAGATAATACATTTGGGGATTTTTAAACATCTCTCCTAACCTGGAGGATCAGTGTATGACATGCACGAAAAGGATGGATTCTAGCGCTGAATTATTGAAGTAGGTCTCAGGCCGACACCTTCACGTCTGATGATGTTCCACGGTGAGTGTACAGTCAAGCCTTTTTCCAATAAACTGAGGACACCTGAACACACCTGAAGGAGGACCCCTGGTCACCTGATCAAACACACTAATATTGGCTTCATATCTCGACTAATTCATCCTGGAGTACGAGTGAAAATGTGTGCCAAATTTGACTCACTTCCCTCTGTTTCTGATATCACGTCCACACAGATGGGGCGGAGGGCCTGAACACTCAGCGGACTGCAGCATTAAAAAAAGGCCTGTGAGTCACTTGACCCTGGAGGCTCTGCTGCCGTCTGAGGTCCTTGAAAAATCATTATATCCTCACAGACAATTTAGGAGCTGTTGTGGTGAGACACTGAACGGAAGATTCACTCCTCACAGATATTAAATCAGTGACACAGAAGCTCCGCTCGGCCTCAGCAGTGCAGGTCACAGCTTTTCAGACACGCTGGATTCTTACATACCAGATAACATTAGCTGTTTTTAATTAAAGAAGCAGATTCTGAAGAAGTGTAGGACCAAACAGAAAACTCCAGGACTGTGTTCAAAACTGCACTTCCTGCTGCGGCCTCTGGGGGCTGGTTCCAAAAGTGAATCAGTCAGCCTACATCACCATGTGACAAGGTCCGACTTCACAGAAACAAACATGTTTACAGCCTGGGACACAAACGGGTTTTGGTCTCTGGTGATAAGTTCCCTTCAGGTGAGGGGAGGGTGCTAACTCAGAGTTCGACTCCGCTCAGGCTCCACCTCTTTGTCTGTATTGACATCGTAACAAACAAGCCACACGTAGTTAAAAATATTACATTTATGCTAATGGTACAAATGACTGTACAATGTCTTCCGATCTTACTGTTGGGATTATCCAAACTCCTTGCAACCATCAAAAACAGTGTAAGCGTTAGATAAATGTTATTGTCTTAAAACTAGGGCTGCAACTAATGACTACTTTAATGACTAGCCGACTTGACGTCTTTGGGCTGCTAATTTATCACTGCTTTATCCGCCTCCCTCGCCTTCGTGTGTGTCTGTGTGTGTCTAATCCTGGATTCAAACCATTGACAGTAAAAACTATGGACAGAGCTTCCGTGACGTCACCCGTTTGTTTCTGAAGAGCTGTTCTGAGGCTCGGTGGGAGGTTCCAGGACGTAGATGACCGCCGCCATGTTGGCAGCTTCACGTCTGCCAAAACTCCAAATATGGACAAAAAGGGGGAGCATGAGCGGGGTTTATGGGGGCGGGCGATCGTGGAAGCAGGAAACTCGCGCTGTGATACGTCAACTGTCTGTCACTCAAGCAGCAACGCCCATAATTAGGCGTAATTTTAAGTCAGAATACCATTGAAACGAGTGAGTTGTAAAAAAATTCACCCCCCCTACAATTGACACTAGAAGAGAACCTGTGGTTTTTTGTACCAGGCCGTAAACATGTTCTTTTCTGCTGTGAAATCGGCCATTTTAACATGGGAGTCTATGGGAAATTACTCGCTTTTGGAGCCAGCCCCCAGTGGTTGTGGCGTGTTTTGACACTTCCGCATGGGCTTCAACTTTGAGCCCCGAAGGTTGCCGCTTGATTCAAACCCACGACCTCTTGCACCCAAAGCGCCAATCATCCCGAGCCAAAGAATCATTCCCCGCTGCCATGCAATGACATCACTAACATCCCATCGACTACTAAATTAGTTTTCCACGAATTTTGCCATCGACTATTAGACGACTAGTTGTTGCAGCCCTACTTAAAAATGAATAACATTAAACACATTTTACAGGGATAAGTGTGGACATTTGTGGTCACCATTTTAGGCTACAACACGACTGAACTAGTAACCTCATGTCATGTTCACTGTGAGGATGGACATGTGGGCAGCATGCTACCAAAACAGCAACGGACAGAGGCTCAAAACAGCTTTTCAGAAATCTGTGGGTGACATCACAGCTGCTCTGTCCATAGTTACGATGGCTCTAACTTTGCTGCAGACTTTCACCCCAGCCCACCATCACCAGGAAAACATAATCCCATATCAGCATTTCGGGGCCGTACCAACAGCTACTGGTTCTATGTAAATAATGACTCGAATGTGTTGTTGATTGTCGGGGATGGGACTCGTCACTATGGCAGCAGGAGATCAGAAAGTTTTGCTCCATAAAGCTAACCACACAACAAACAACAAACTTCTGCCTATTTCTGGGTATCCATGGTAACGCCTCCCATGCCCAGCAGGTGGACACCAGGCATGTACACACAGTGGTCGTTTCAGAGGCCTGGACCTTTTTCACCATTCTCCTGGAGAGGACGTGGTGCAACAGGCTGCTTTGGAGGGTTAGGTGGTGAACAGAATAATAAAAATGGACGGCGCTACCCTCACCAGCCATCACGTCTCAGCTCTCTATTGCCATGGAAACATGTTGACATGCACAACATTAAGCACATTTCTGCAGTGATGACACAAACCTCACACAACAGCAGCTGTTCAGGCTGGATGGGCCGGTGTCCAGAAACAGGGTCAGACCTAAAGTCCACACATAAAGCTTTTCAGCTTTTAAATGACAGCGAGGCGGAATGATATCTGTCCTCAAAAAGAACTCTGCCTTCCAATTTTAAACTGCGGCAAGTGTGGATAAAAAAAACAGAGGGACGCTGACAAGGTAGCGCTTTGTAAGTCAGAGGAAGGACACTAAAATTGATCTGCAGGTTTATGGGAAGCATTTAGTGACACAAGGACAGAGGCGACGCTCCCATCGCTAATCTCTTCTCAATATTGTCACAGGGGACTTTGGGGTGGCTTTGTTGATTTAATGCAGCCTCCAGAGTAGATTTTACATCAGATAATCAGGATGGATGGGATTAATGAATGTGAAGTGACGTTTTGCCCTCTGGTTTCTGACAGCCAGACAAACATACAGAGAGTGAAGGTCCCATCAGAGCCGCCAGTCAAACCTGAAAGGTTTTCAGCCCACCTGTGCAATGAGATTGTGATGAGTCACCACATTGCAGTGAAACCTGCAGCCACCGTGGACAGAGAGGGAAGAGGAACTCCGGCTGGAGGGCAGATTCAGTGCTGCACTTCCACTGTGGACTCACCTAAACCGGGAGAAATGTGTGTGGAGGTGATTAGTTCGTGGATTTGTTCCTGGATCAGTGCAGGCGTGTCTTTACTTCGCTCATAACAGCCTCAGCAGTCTCACTGAGGGATCAGGAACACTGTTCGGCAGTTATTTCTGCGGAGAATCAGATGGATGTAGGATTACGCAGACACCGTTAATTGTAACTTCTGCCTTATGTGCGTGCGTAAAGTGGAAGGCGCGCACAGACGCAGCGCATCACTGCGGGACCAGCTGCTGTCAGGCGCGTTATTTGGAGTGGGAGTGAAGGCTATGGACGCTGTGTGGACTGATTCACCTCTCAGGCTGGGAAAATCCTCCAGTTCACACCCCACACGGTCTGATTCCGTCTCGTCCACGCACCTTAAATACCCTGAACATGATTGCTGTGTTTTTATCACTGTTTGAATAAGAAGATTGAAGTTTGAGGATTTTTTCTCTTCGCTTGGATATGGCACATTTCTGGACCCAGTAAAGAATTTCCAAACGTCGGGCGCGTGTGCAGCAGCCAGCGCAGGGACTCGGGAACTTGGTGTGGCGCAGGGAGACGGACGGTCCCTCTCTTTCGACTCGGCGCTGCCACAGCTGTCACAGGGGGAGAGAGGGGGAGTGTGAGAGAGTGTGAGAGAGCGCAAGCCATGGTGAACTCCCTCATCCTGGTGCTCAGCTGGACTCTGATCTCGGAGGTTGTGAGAGCTCAGAATGACACCGAGCCGATCGTCCTGGAGGGCAAATGCCTGGTGGTGTGCGACTCCAACCCGGCTACGGACTGGAAGGCGTCCTCCTCTCCGCTCGGGATCTCGGTGCGCGCCGCTAACTCCAAGGTGGCTTTCTCTGCAGTCCGGAGCAACAACCACGAGCCGTCCGAGATGAGCAACAAGACCAGAATAATCTACTTCGACCAGGTTTGGGCCGCTTTGTGTGCCTCCCTGTGTGTGTCTGCACTGGTCTACTTTGGCCGATTCACAATAAGTTTCATTATGACAGGTCTGCGCGCAGCTGCACCGCGCTCACACTTTACCTTGAGTGTGTTGCGGTTGGCACAAAGTGCGCACATATCACGCGCAAAGCGGCTCCATTGTGGAGAGGGCGTCCCGCATCCCGCAGAGGCTGCACGCGCGCACACACACACACACACACACACACACAGATCACCTACACACACACACACTAAACAAGCCGCCGCGCTGACAGCAGGGCTGTGATTAGTCATGTCCTGTGGGCAGCGCGCTCTCATTTGAATTACATAACAGCAGCATGATCTGACTGGCGTCCTGATGTGCGGCGGGTCGCTCCTGGCCGCTGGCTCCTGAGTCCCGCAGTGGTCGTGAGCAGGTGGGGTCCCTGAGAGCCTTTCTAAGCCTCCACATTAAATACTGTATGTCTGATGAGGGGAGTGTGCTTCTAATATTTTAGTGGTACTCCTGAGAGGAGGTTAAGTGCTCTGCTGACTGACATATTCAGGCTGGATCTTTCTTAGCAAGTATGAACATTTATTTATTCATATTTCACCTGTAAGGAAATCATCATTGGAAGTAAAAAAATCTGTTTTTTCTTCAGCTGTTTCTTTTGGCTCCATTGAGAGAAAATAAAGTGTTGAATGAAATGTTTTCTGAAGCGTGGAACCCTCACTGTGTGTCTGACCCGGAGCGAAGCCCGCTGGCCACAGCAGTGAGGGGTGCACGGCTGATGTCCCAGTTAAATATTTAGTCCCAGAGCCGGGTCTGAAATGAAGGCCCGTGGAAACGCTGCCTGTATGAACAGCTTCCTCATAACATTTTTTTTCTCTTCATCTCCTCAGGTTCTTGTGAATATTGGAAACTACTTCACCTTTGAATCCGTGTTTCTGTCCCCGAGAAAAGGAGTCTACAGTTTCAACTTCCATGTGATCAAAGTGTACCAGAGCCAAACCATACAGGTACCCTTCAGTTCAAGGTTCACTCAGAGGTCAAGCCTCCAGTGGACAACAGTTATTAGGTTAGCACATCTTTAGCATTATTACTTGGTAGGAGCAGTTTTGTAGCTCAACCGTCCCCATCTTCTTGAAGTCGTAGCCTTTCCAAATATGGGCAAAAAGGCGGAGCTTAAGTGGACCCGAGGAGGACAGGTGATGCCTATAAGCAACCACCTGTCAATCACAGCTGCCACACCCTTAACTATGGATAACTTTAAACCTGAACATCATTTTAAACAGTGCTTTAATGAAACTAAAACTATCTGTAATGGACATTTTAGCATGGAGGTCTATGGTCACATTTGGAGCTGCCCCTAGTGTCCACTTGAGGAACTGCAGTTTTGGTCATGCATCAGTTTTCCTTAAAGGTAGGGTAGGAGATTAAAAAACTCAGTGAGAGTCAGCCAGATTTCAAAGTAAACACACGCCCCTTTCTCTGGGAGCTCACCCTGAAGCCACGCCTCCAATCACATGGACGCCATCACCTGAAGATGAGCTGCTAAAAACGTTAATTGAATTTTCTTTTGCTTATTAATGAAAACAATCCCTGCTGAAGTTTCCACACCTACATGTTTTAAATGCTTCATAACAGGTTGCAGAGCAGCTCGGTGTCTGACATGCAGCTCTCTCTCTCTCCCTCTCTCTCCCTCTCTCTCTCTCCTTCTCTCTCCTTCTCTCTCCCTCTCTCCCCCCCCCCTTCTCTCTCACTTCTGTTGGATTATGCAGGTAAACCTGATGTTAAATGGAAAACCAGTCATCTCGGCCTTCGCGGGTGATAAAGACGTCACCCGCGAGGCCGCCACCAACGGAGTGCTGCTCTATCTGGAAAAAGAGGACAAAGTCTACCTGAAGCTGGAGAAGGGGAACCTGGTCGGCGGCTGGCAGTACTCCACATTCTCTGGCTTTCTCGTGTTCCCTCTGTAAAAGAAAAAAAATGAAAAGAAGATCGTGAGCTTACTGACTTCTTCATAACGTGTTGTCACAGTATAATCGAAACATTGCTGCTGCATCGGGTCGGATGTCGCCAAGTGGTTGAAAAATGGCTGACAGCAGAGAGGAGAAAGGACTTTGGGAATCATTCACGTTGTCTGGAAGGCCCCGTCCAGATGAGAGAGACTCGAAGTGTTCCCTATCGCTACTGTATGTTCCTGTCACTCAGCAGAGACGAACACTCAATCATCCCTGAAGTACTTCTCAAACTGTGAATGCCTGGACTATGCTTAGCATTCTGATTTATCTTTCATCATTCAACTGTTGCATTCAAGAACATCTGGGTGTAAACTGTGTATGACCCGTCATCATTCTCTGGAGGTGAAGCAGCATCAGAGGGATGGCAGAGTTTTAAATTTAAAGGGATTATTATGTTTAGTGATCACACGGTGGCAGCTGGAAGTTTAAACTCACACTATGATCGTTTCCTAAACCTAACCAAGTGGTTTTTATTCCTAAATTTGACTATGTTTAAAACTGGAGACAGTCCCCTTAAAAGACACAAAGCACCACCCCCTCCAACCCTGCAGCTACGTACATTAGAGGATATTTTGCGGCCTTTATTACTATATAA
This sequence comes from Parambassis ranga, assembly GCF_900634625.1. NCBI lineage: Eukaryota > Metazoa > Chordata > Actinopteri > Ambassidae > Parambassis > Parambassis ranga. The sequence continues at coordinate 473,962 of NC_041028.1, read as the reverse complement.
TAATTTAAAGACGTTCTCTGTCCAACAGCGTGGTCAGGAGAAGGTTCTTTGGCATCTGTCTTTCAGTGATAAATGATGAATTTCAATAAGCTCCATTCAAATAGGGTGGTGGAAGTCGTAACCGTGGTAACCGAGACCCAAACCTGGATGTTTTTTGGGTTTTGAATCTGTTTTTCGAAGCCTAAATTAACAAATCGTATAAATCTTATAAACTTTGGAAAAAAGTGTTTTTAGAGAGACTTAAACCCGAGGTCCGTCTCTGCATCAGCTCTCATACCACTAAATGTGACTCCATCATGTGATAAGACCTTTTGGGTGGGTGACAATTAAACACTTCTGGTGCTCATGTAGGATCCGATTTGTCCCAAAATTCAGACCAAACCTCCACCTGTGTATTTAGAATTGATCATACACATTGTTACAGAGCTGAAGAGCATCAGAGGACATGCTGCCTGTGGACAGGCAACACATCAGCAGAGCTAGAATGAAGCCACAGATATGGATGCCCATATGTTTTCTGAAGAGCTGCCGTCAGGCTGTGTGGGAAGACAGAAAGCAGGAGGCTCGCACATCTGTCACCCTTATTAATGCATCATTTTAATATATTTAAACAAATACCTTACATAAATCCACCCCCTGTACAGCTGTCAGGGAAAGGAATTTATCAACAGAGACAAAAGAACAGGGATTTAAGTCACTTTCAAAGCCCCCAGAGGCCACAAAGGGAACTGCAGTTTTTAACACTCCAAATTCCTGATTCTAATGCTAATGCTAATTCTCATAAGGTGATAATGTTTTCAGGGATGTTATTAATAGGTGATGCAGCTGGCTAACAATAAGCTACATGCTAATGAATACCACACCGGTTCTATTGTGAGTACTTTTCATCACATGTTCATTCGGATCGCCTCCTTAATTTGCTGCAGTATTAAACTGGTTACCATGGCGATAATAAACAGATTCCTGCCACAGCTGGCGAGCTTCCAGCAGCCCGGGATATAAATGATGAATAAACTGCTCCTGTGCTCAGCGTGCGCTCTCATGTCAGAGAGCTTCGTTCATTACTTAAACCATCTTCTACGCTCCGTCATCGGCTTCACCCTCTCTCCGAAGCACCTTCCCTCCTCAGGCTTATGCTTCTGCGGGCTCACCCCTCGCTTCTGTTGCCCTTGGCATCACAGTCACATCTGATAAGCAGACAGAGAGCTTTGTAAACTGATAGTTCTGTTGAAGATAGGAAGGAACATTGTAGCCCCTGAACAGTTAGAGTCACACATCCACACAAAAAAACAAGCTGAAATGACGGCTAACACACCACTGATCCATTCTCTGCCTGAGTGTTCATCAAGCTCCGCATCCTTCTTAGTTTACTTCACATTTGTGCTCACTCACACTGGCTGTGAAGGCTGAACTGTGCCCTGAGATGCTCATATTCAAGATTCAATTCAGATTCAGTGTTTTTTTAAATACAGTGTTAATTGTGTACATTAATGTATTGAAGAATTCTGCCGTTAAATGATCAATAAAACCGTGGTTTCTAAAAACATGGATGTAGTTTGAATTTTCATTGGTCAGTCGCTGTATTATAAAGATAAAAATATATATATAAAAACTTCCATTTAGTTCGTCCTGAATGTGACAAAAACATGCATTAATGAAAACCCAGAGAATTAAACAGTATGTCCAAGCTGCAGCAGTGTATTTATCATTCATTAACTCTTAATGTCAGTAATGATTCAGTCAAAGTTTGCACACATACGAACAGGCCGCCCTCACCAGGAAAACGACATGAGCTCCATGTCTCTGATAAACAGGGTGTGTGTGTGTGTGTGTGTGTGTGTGTGAGCCTCTCATCATTCTTTAACCACACCTGACTGATGTTACACATTAAAAGTTGCCACAAAACGTGACAGATATTTAGTTTTTGACAAAATGGTTAAATCCTGTACGCCCCCCCCCCCCCCCCATCAATCAAATCTTTACATTTCGCATTAAAAATGTTTTGTCTACACTATTTTATGTCATTTCATTTCAGCAGATGAGGACGGTTCCTGTCACTGTTTGTGTGAATAAGTGCGTTTACAATCAGGCAAAGCCAAGAAAAATGTGGAGAAGTTTGTGGAAGAAAACTTAAGTAGTTTTCTCTGCTTAAAACTCGTAACAGAAAATAAACTGGAGGACATGTACAGCCTGTACTGTACCTCTGTGTCCTCCTGGGCTTTGGGAGGTCTGCTTCAAATGGTGATAATCATTTGATATTACATTTCTGGTTCAGTTGAAGGATATTATCTGAATTTATGACACAAAGAACAACCGCTGGAGTGCTGATACAAGTCTGACCTCATGTGTGGGCTGTTCATGACACTGAATCACCGCTGCTGAGGTTTGGTGCAGGATGTACTGTGGTGCTGCGCTGCCATGGATGTGTGTCTTCTGTAATTGTTTCACAGTGTGATTAATGGCCTTCTGCTAACATGTATTCATTGGAAATTAAAGCGCTGGTAGACAGTGTTTGTGTCATGTGTTGGAAAAGCAATAAAAGCCTCCGTTAATGAATCTAATCCTGAAATCATTTGCTGGAAGATTATCCGTCACAGGCAGCCCGGTTTGTTTCCGGGTGGGTTCAGATCGACTGTTTACCAGATAAGAAAGTCATTTTTAAATAAACTGCATATCGCTGGATGAATTTCATTAAATGGCAAACACAAGGTCATCCTGGGAGCTTCACACTCCGCGGGGCAAAACTCCGCTCTCAGAAAAGAGGATTTGAGCTCCTGCAGCAGCAGGTGCGCTGTGCTGAATTTCAAACTTCAGTCCGACCTTTCCTCTGGCCTTTCAGAGGACAATATCGAGGTGCGACTGAATACGTTGTCTGTAAACAGCACAGCACTTAAAGGCGGATCGTTCCAGCACTTGTCTGCAGATACGCAGAGCGCCGTTCACTCTGATTGCACCCGGTGGGACGCACACACACAACCCCTGAACTGAATTGTAACGCAGCGTTAATCCAGGTGAAACAGTACAGGAGCCGCCGGTAAACACTCCAAATCACAGCAGGTGTTTATAAAAGGTGTCTGCTGCTCAGCACGAGCTGTTTTACATTAAGAAATTGCAGAAGGGAATTTTATAAATTGTGCAGCTGTGAGGATCTAAAACCTTCGTGTGCTGCAGCAACACAATTTGTGTTTAGTGTGATCACAGAGCACTGAAGCAATGAAAAGAGTTTCCTTCATATTAATGCAACCTAATCATTAATTAGTTAATTAAGTAGTAAGAACATTTAGCTTAAATGGAATGGAAGACAAAAGTTGCTACAAAAACAGCAGGTATTAGTGAACTAGCTAGCAAGCTACCAGATACAGGGCATCAGGCCCCGGATAAAGGGTTGAAGATGGATGGATGGATGGATGGGTGGATGAATGGGTGGATGAATGGATGGATGGATGAATGGATGGATGGATGAATGGGTGGGTGGATGGATGGGTGGATGGGTGGAGGGGTGGGTGGATGGGTGGATGGGTGGATGGGTGGGTGGATGGGTGGGTGGATGGATGGATGGGTGGATGGGTGGGTGGAGGGGTGGATGGATGGATGGATGGATGAATGGATGGATGGATGAATGGGTGGGTGGATGGATGGGTGGATGGGTGGGTGGATGGATGGATGGGTGGATGGGTGGGTGGAGGGATGGATGGATGGATGGATGGATGGATGGATGGGTGGGTGGATGGATGGGTGGATGGGTGAATGGGTGGGTGGATGGGTGGGTGGATGGGTGGATGGGTGGGTGGATGGATGGATGGGCGGATGGGTGGGTGGAGGGGTGGATGGATGGATGGATGGATGGATGGATCTTTTGCTCCAGTGTTTCAACACGCTTTTAAAAATCTGTCCACGTCAGCAGACACCGTGTATGTTTCACAGTATGACGACGCACCAGTGCCAGAATAATGCACTGAGGCAGCTACACTTCTGCTCACAGTTTAGTTGTAATATTGTTGAATGGAAGCCATTAGGAGCCTGTTAGCTGGGCAAGTTTAGTCTGAAGCCCTGGGAAATGTAGCAGTTAGCATTAGCTCAACAGAGCATCCAGTTCACCGTGCAGACCTGCCGTGTCTGTGACTTGTAAAACTCACACTGTGTGTGTTCTCTGCACATGCCCCCTAAGCTCTGGATCACAAATAATAACTTCAGGAGGTTTTCATCACTACAAAGCAACAACATCGGTATTTGACAGCATGCATAACAGCACATGAGGCTACATTGCACAAAAAAGGGACAAAATAGAAGCAATGAAACGAGGTGACGTGAAAGTTTTCGCTGTTAAATGCTAAGGCCCAGCAGAGGCTCAGCAGAGGCCGACATATTATATAAAGTGTGGCCTTCCATGTGTCCTTCATCACTTTGCCGTGGTGTGTTCAGTCTCCCTCTCTCTCTGTCTGGATTACAGCTGCTGAATGTAGAAAGAACAATCCCAGCAGTGTTTTAAAAAGGTGTTAATTCCTCATAATCTTCTCCTCTGTATGACCGGAGGCGGCGCCCACTTCTTGAATAAGTAAACAACTTTGGAGATAAGACAGCGACGTGCTTCAGGTGGCAAAAGATGAAGATGAGACTTACATGACTCATGAGTAGGATCTGAATCTTTGCATTTTCTGTGACTGATTTTCTGCGTTTAGTTTCCACATGGATGAGGGGGGAGGAGGAGGAGGAGGAGGAGGAGGAGGAGGAAACACAAAGGTGCATTTTAATGTTATCAAACAGCAGCTGTGCTGTGAGCAGCTCCTTTGTGAAGCTTATAATGTGTCACTTGTTGATTCTGTTCATATCTGCTTTAGAGTGTGTGAACATATTCAGAGATGACCTCATCCATCCATCCATCATCCCTCCATCCCTCCATCCATGCATCCATCCCTCCATCCATCCATCCATCATCCCTCCATCCATCCATGCATCCATCCCTCCATCCATCCATCCATCATCCCTCCATCCATCCATGCATCCATCCCTCCATCCATCCCTCCATCCCTCCCTCCATCCATGCATCCACCCATCCATCCCTCCATCCATGCATCCATCCCTCCATCCATGCATCCACCCATCCATCCCTCCATCCATGCATCCATCCATCCCTCCATCCATGCATCCATCCCTCCATCCCTCCATCCATCCATCCATCCCTCCATCCATGCATCCAGCCATCCATCCCTCCATCCATGCATCCATCCCTCCATCCATGCATCCATCCCTCCATCCCTCCATCCATGCATCCATCCATCCATCCCTCCATCCCTCCATCCATGCATCCATCCCTCCATCCATCCATCCCTCCATCCCTCCATCCATGCATCCATCCATCCCTCCATCCATCCATGCATCTATCCATCCATCCCTCCATCCATTCCTCCATCCATGCATCCATCCCTCCATCCATCCCTCCATCCATGCATCCATCCCTCCATCCCTCCATCCATCCATCCATCCATCCATCCCTCCATCCCTCCATCCATGCATCCATCCCTCCATCCATCCATCCCTCCATCCCTCCATCCATGCATCCATCCATCCCTCCATCCATCCATGCATCTATCCATCCATCCCTCCATCCATTCCTCCATCCATGCATCCATCCCTCCATCCATCCCTCCATCCATGCATCCATCCCTCCATCCATCCATCCATCCATCCCTCCCTCCCAGTAGTAAATTTCCAGGCCCAGTGAGACATGTAACCCCTCCACCATGTCCTGGGCCCGCCTCAGAGCCTCCGTCTGGTTGGACATGCTCAGACCGGCTCATGGAGTTTACCCACAGCGACTTCACTTTGCAGAGTTCTCAATTCAGCAGCTGGTATCTGAGATCTCGTTCTTTCACTCACTACCTTCAGCTTGTGACCACGGGCGAGAGGAGGAACGTAGATCAAGAGAGCTACTGCCTCTCATTTAGAAGTTCTGGAAACCACTCCAGTGAGAGCCTGAGGTCTCAGGTCTATGAAGAGGACCACATCAACTGAGTCACCAAACCTCTTCCCCCGCTGAGAAAGCTGTCCAAACTTTCTCTGTGACAAACATTCAGCATTCGTCAGTGGAGAAGATCCAGGCTGCTAACAGGAGCGGAGGCTTCAGGTAGAATATCTCACTGGAGGCAGGTATTCTACTAAAATCAGACATTCGACCTGACTGGAGCAGAGATAAAAACACTGCATCACCTCCTGGCCTTCATTATTAGCCTGCATTGACACCACTCTGCAGTGGTGGCATTGGAGCCTTTAGAAAATGCAGCTGTAGCAACAATCCTGCAGTTTGAGGACAAACAACAGAATTTACAGGTTTGACTTTGACAGATTTAAGCAACACAAACATTTATGATGCTGTGTCAGAATAATCACAACTCTGAGCTCCCACAGAGATGGAACAGACGATCTGAGAAGATGTCAGCTTATGACCGTGTTGTTGTTGTTTACATAACAAATAAAGAAAATGGCAGCTCCTCCGTCGATGTAAAATGATAAGAATTCTTTACAGATCTGGTTCAGTCACAGCGCTCGTCAGAGTCTCATGACCACTGTTTATTGATGATGTAACTGCCGATAGAAGCAGCAGGGTGCGCACAGATCTGAACTGTCTGCTCAGATTCAGCTAAATAAAGTGAAACGTGTAGGTTGCTCCTTCATAATACAGACGGACCCTAAACATACAGCAACACTGGTTTTCTTAAGGCAAAAACATTTTGATATTCTTCACTGGACAAATCAGTCACCTTGATTTCTGTCCAACTGAAGACTGAAGGAAGAAAGACAAACAAGCAGCAGCTGAAGGCCTGCTAGGTCCTCTCAAGGGAGGAACCCCAGCACGTGGTCATGTCCATGAGATCCAGACCTTTATCCAACTATTAAAGACAATGGCAACCATTTGTCAGAACCTTGGAATTAAAGCAGAAAGTCTTGACTTGACTGCGGTCTGTGACTTCGGCCATCATGCACGTACCTCTCTGGTGCACAGAGCAGGAAGAGAGTGACAACCAGCCAATCCTCCTACAGGGTCCACCCGGAGGATTGATGATGTTTTTATGTTTTATAGCTTCAGATGATTCATATTCTTCGTTTTAATGAGAAACTGCCGAACTAATCGGCTGCTATCGGATTGTAAAGAGAAGTTACACTAATTTAACACAAAGAGCATCAGAGTGAGATCTCCTACCTTTAAAGAACCTGACTGTAAGGACACAGAAGCACTGATCCTTTCTAACATCTGGCCGCCACCTGCAGTAGGAAAGATCATCAATCATTTTCTGCTCAAATGAGTCTTCAATCATGGTTATTAATCAGCTCTGATCGGCAGGAAAGTGCAGCTCTGCCATGAGCAGTGTCACTGGACGCCACTGCACTGTCCACTGCTCGCTCAGCCTGTATGTGACGCTCCGCATGAACTCCATATCGGTCACATGTTGCAAAAAAAATGGTTAAAAATCAGATAACCAGACTCAAATTTAAACACCTAAAGAGCTTCTTTTTGATCACAGGAGCAGCACAAATGCTTCACATGCTTCACTTTTCAGACTAATCATCTCTGCTAAACTTGCTCTTTAGCGCCGGTGCATTATACATTAGCGAGATGAAAGTGTCAGTCATTAAATAGTAACATGTTTTCCTTCACAGAAATCCAGAGAATATATGCATGAAAGCACAAATCCAACTTGAGTTTAAACTGCGTTCTGCCAAACAATTTCCTAAAGCATCAAACAGGACTGCTTTGAAATCTGCACTTTCATGCTGCGCACACAGGCAGAATATGTGAGCACTGTATGCAAATTAGCTTGGAACAGAACTGCTGATTTGTTGGGCTTAAGGATTGCAAAACCACGTCTGCACGCTGTGCAATTTCTCAGAGCACCTCTGTGCCTGCAACACGCCTCAATCTGATTCCTGAATAGTAAATGAGAAGCTCATTTGGTGCGGCTCGGAGGCTGGGGTTAGGGTCAGGGGAACCTCTCAGGTTAACTCAGAGTCACTCTGTGTGATGAGATTCCTGTTGGTTCATTACTCATAGTGCTACCTTTGTAATTCAGGCAGCTGTCAGTATCCAGAGGGACTGAACACTGAGGAGGAGGAGGAGGAGGGCTGGATATTTTTGGCGGAGCATTTCTCAGGAAAAAAGACAAGAAGCCAAATCTCAATATGTCCATCAATTCCAGGTGGAGTTTATATAACTTGCAGAAATGTGTGCAGGCAGAAGTGAAGTCTGCATGATAATAGACTGATGTAGCTGGTCACAAAGGAGACGGAGAGGATGTTGTGTTTTCCACACGGTCCTCAGACGCATGCAGCACACCTGGATGGAGCCACTCTGAGCCCAGCACATACAGAGGCAGGGTCAGGACCGACCAGGTTCACATTATGGTGACAAACTGCAAATATGGACGTCCTTTAGCTGCAGGAATAACAGCAACAAGAGCAACTAATGACTGTTTCGATAGTCGACTAGTCATCAACTATATAATGACTAGTCGACAGTGACAGTGAAGTCGACTAATAGTCAACTACTTTGGACCGCTAATTTGACGTTGCTTCGTCCGCCTCCGTGGTGCCGCTTCAATGTATAAAGCTGAAGATCTTGGGCCAAAGGCTCAAGGTTCATGCTTTAAAAAACAAGTGTGTGAGTGTGTCTGCCCGCTCATTCCCACAGGTAATGACCACCAAATCAACAGAATTGCTCCACACCCACCTAAGAGACGGCTCGTCCTGGTTTCGAACCCATGACCTCTTGCACACAAAGCGCCAATCATCCTGAGCCAGAGAATCACTCCGCACTGCACCACTTGCCATGCAATGACGTCACTAATGACCAGTCGACTACTAAATTAGTTGTCGACAAATTTTGCCATCGACTGGTCGTCGCAGCCCTAGTTTGTACTCTAGAACTGTTTATAGATCAAACCAAACAAAAAACAGCGGGAGAAGTTGACCATGAGCCAAACTTTTTACGAGGTAGGTGTAAGATTGAAGTGATATTTACCCACATCAGAGGGTCACATGTCTCCATCAACATCAGAAAACAACAACAAAAAAGAAAGAAAAAAAAGGGGACAGCCTGGGGACATTTAGAACTCACTATAAACATACAAGCACAGATGAATTCCAAATAAGAAGAATATTCAACAACACTTTAAGAACTCGTGTTTGCACTTAACAACCAACTTCAACCAGAACATGAGCAGAGAAGAAGAGCAGCAGATTGAGTGTGGTCGCTATAGCAACTGTGTTAAAGATAAAACCGAACTTTAATTAGTTAGAAGTCTCTATAACATCTGTAATAATAATAACATTACATAAAAGCCCGTTTTATTTATTTAAAAGAAAACACTGATGCTGTGAGCTGGGCGGGGGGGTCCTGACGGCAAGGTCCCATTTAGCTTCCAGGCTCAGGGTCCCCACAACAACAATTATTACTTCTTCCCCTGGTGAGGATGTGCAGCATTTGATCTACTTCAAAATTCAAAATAAAGATCACGACCAACCAAAACTCCGCCTTAAAACAATCCTCCACGTTAAGGGCCCTGAAGCGGTCACAGCAGCAGAGCGCCTCCATGGAACACATCGTCTTTGTTGTAATATTATTTTACATTCTAATATATACACTACACTACACACTCCTAACAGCTGCTGTGAATAATTATTTCCAAATCTTCTTCTGAACAGGAGTTCATTTTAAACACGTGTGTCGGTGAAAGCAGCACAGTCACCTTCCTCTCAGCTCCTCCTCAATGTCACCCTGATAATAACCACTAACGACATGCCCCACTCTCAGGATATTGTACTTTTCCTCTGAATGCATCCCTGAATGAGACGAGCTGCATTATGTAAGAAAACCAGCCACACATTAATACTAAATGACCGCGGAGGCCACGATGAAGATGAATTGCAATTGTCTCATCATCTGTCTCCCAGAAGCACAGAATGAAGGGTGGTGGGAGTGGTGGTGGTGGAATGGATGGAGGTGGCGGTGGCGGTGGGGGGGGGGCTACTTACTGGCACGGCAGCTCAAGAATGACTCAAATCAAAAGTGCATTAGTGTCTTTTGATGGACGTGGACGTCTTATCAAGCCAGAGAAGACCCAAATTCACAACCAGTGAGGATGGATAGACGAGCGCCGACCAATCAACCGATGGCCTGTAAGACAGCGGCGTGCAAGAGGAGCTTGATGTCGAACAGCATCGAACAGTTTATGACGCCTAACGCCAGTGAAGGGCAGATTCAAACCAATCGAAATAATCAGTTTATGTAGCTGTGCGCCCTCTTGTGGCCGCATCTTGACTGAAACACACCAGTTTGTTTAAATCAGGTTTTTTTTTATATAGACACATGTCTGGCATGAAGCTTGCTTCATTTAACATGCATGTGCACGCTGATACGTTCATACATGTCATCTGCATCACTGACAGCAGAAAACATCAGGTTTATTTGTTGCACTCAGCAGCACTCAAAGCAGCCATATAATATATCTCCGATACGTCCATGTTGCACTGCCATTAATCAGGATCATAGATCAGATTTAAGACCACCATCCAGTGAATCCAGCCTGATGCAACATCAGGATTGATGCTCTGATAGTCACTACGACGGCAGCGCCACCGTGCTGCAGAAAATAACAATAATAACAGCTGTAAAACACACAAACGTACCATCTAAATCCTCACTATAAGCTCTGAAGCTCCAACTATTAGATTGATCAATCAAGATTCAAGAGAGATTCAAGATTCAAGAAGTTTATTGTCAAATGCACAGCACTTTACAGTTACACTGAGCAATGAAATTCTTACTTTGCGAGTTCCCTTCATATGACTTTATACACAACTAAATTAAGATAAAAAAATAAACAGTAGACTTAGGCATAAGAATAAATAAAAATACTATAATCAATAACACAAACAATCATTAGCTGGAGGTCTAGTAGACGGCTGCATTAAGATTTACACCTGGCACTCCAGACTTCAGCACCCAGAATGCACTGGGTTTCTTCTTCTTAGCTGCTACAAAGGCATTTAAATATTCAGACAAACCTTCACATAACACTGGAGTGTGTGAGTGAACGCACTTCCTGCATCCTCTCCAGATTGATCTGTACTGTGATTACTTTCACAACTTTTTTTAAGATGCACTGAAAACGTCAGAGTGCTTCAGATGCGTGTGTTAATAAAAATGCATTTTTTCTGAAGTAACATTTAATGATGAGACTGAATTAATATATTGAATAATTTGAATTCATGGCTCCTGGTCACCTTCAGCAGGGGTTCATTAATTTGATGTAAGTAAAGAAACACTCCACCACAGGCAGTCACTTACAGTGCACATTTCCACAGGCTTTTACTGCTTCCTGTGGCACTCACCCCTCTGATGGAGGCTAAATTGTGGCTTTAACAGACCATCATTCAGCCCAATTATACCACTGAACCGCACCTACTGT